>NC_139221.1:203015299-203615299 GCF_055691185.1 Crinia signifera | reverse complement strand
TCTGTGTGTGTGTATATATATATATATATATATATCTTATATATTTGGCTACATCTGTCACTCAAAGGGTGAGTAACGCTGGGTGGAGCCTCTGACTCACATGACAGAGAACCAGCCCAGTGAGCCCACAGTGCCAGACCCCCTCTGCCTCCCCATGTTGCCCAGCTACTCCACAGCCACTAGGTGAGCGCTCCCCTCCAGCGATTCGCGGCCCCCCGCGACCCCCCTTTCCGCGATTCGCGGCACCCAACCCCCACTTGGACCCCCCTCCCGTGATTCGTGGCAAAACACACTCCCCCCCCCCCCGAGATTTGTGGCGCACACCCTCCCCCGCGACCTCCACCGCGATTCGCGCCCCACCGCGATTCCCGGCACCCCCCGCGACCCCCCCTCCCGCGATTCATGGTACCCCCCCCCCCCCCGTGACCCCCCTCCCGCGATTCGCGGCACCCCCCAACCCCCTATCCCATGATTCGCGACAACCCCTGCCCCGCCTCCCCCCTCCTGCAATTCGCGGCACCTGCCCCCCGGGGCCCCCCTCTTGCGATTCGTGGCACCCCACGCGACACCCCCCCTCCCGCGATTCATGCAACACCCGCCCCCGCAAACCCCCCCTCCCGCGAGAGATCTTTTACTGCCACTATTACTGTTTATGTAAATGGATTCTGTATGACAGCAACATCCTACCATCCTGCTACAAGACTATACAACCAACTAGTTGGTTATATACCCCCCCTCCCGCGATTCACTGCACCCCCCGCGCCCCCCCTCCCACAATTCGCAACCCCCCCTCGCGCAATTCACGCGCCCCTCCCATGCTTTGCGGACCCCCGCCCCTCCTGTGATTCGCTGACACCTGCGCCCCCCTCCTGCAATTCTGCCCCCCTCCCTCCCTTGATTCACGGCACCCCCAGCGCCCCTCCCGCAATTCACGGCACCCCTGCGCCCCTCTTTAGTCCCCCGTATGCCCACACACCCCTAGCACTACCCAGCTTCCTGCTCTCCTGAACCGTAACTTCTACCACTGGGGAGTCGCTGACGCTGTGTTGCCCACATTCCCCTATCATGCCTCATAGCCCAGCCTCCTGCTCTCATGCACCCTAACTCCCACCCAGTAGGAGGAGACACTGACTCAGGGCCGCCGTCCTGTACTGCCACGCTGGACCCTCACCCACTGGCAGAAGCTGCACAGTGTCTCCCACCCTCCTCTTTAGTCCCCCTTATGCACACTTAACCCTATCACTACCCAGCCTCCTGTTTTCCTGTGTCGTGACCTCCGCCAGTGGGGAGCCGTTGACTCAAAAACACCCTACTATACTATTGCACACACACACCTAAACAACACGCACACACCCCCCCCCACACCCACAAATGTCACTGTCCCATCCACACTATCAATGTACATCTAACTCTGTAACCGCTTTTTAATTAAACAAAACAATACACCCCGCTTCCAAATCATATGCTCTCTATTTCACACATTTCACCTATAAAACTTAAGTTGCAATACAGGGCATCTTTCATACAATTCTAACCATATTTCTCATATACAAACATTCACAAATTAAGGGGGCGCAGCCCCTTACGCCGGTGGGAAAAGCGCCCGTAGGGTGCGATGAATCACCTAATATATATATGGCATAGCATATTAAAGAAATATCACTTGTATACTGAATTTGTATATAAAAACAGTCAAAAGGACAAATGATCAGTAAAATAGTAGATCTTCATGAATTTTTTTGATTGTATAACATATTTGATTTCTCTGTTCAGTTTTCTTTTAGAAATGTCCCAGAAAGAAAGAAGGAGAACCTCAGAGGAAGAACAATCAGCGTCGAGACAGATTGAAGCTTTTGGTTCACCAATGTCCCAAGAAGAAAGAAGTAGGTTTTCTCTCTCTTCACAGGAAGAAGAATCAGCACAGAGACAGACTGAAGATGTCCAACAACAACCATGACAGACAGACCACAAAGTTGACTCCGGAGAAGACTCCTGCAACAGGAGACCAAACTTCACAGATGAAGAAACCAACACACTCATTAACCAGGTAATTCATCACTCTGCACATTTATTTGGTTCACAAAATTCTCAATCAAGATTCCAGAACACGACGTGGGATGAAATTGCACACACAATTAGTGCAAGGGGATTTTCAAGTGCACCAAAGAGAGCTGCAAGAAAAGGTTGCGTTACTGCAGAAGACCCATCAATCGGAAGATACAGAGTGTACAGAAGCTGCACAAATATTGGGAAAAGAAGATGGAAGAGTACTTCTTGCTCGTCCAAGAAGAAAGGAACCAGCACACAAGGTATGGCATAGTGTGTGTGTGTATGTGTATATATGTATGTATATTAGGGCCAGGTTCTGGTTGTGTCATTAAGCTGCGATCTTGCAGCTTACCGAGTCTTTGAGGTCCTGCCCTGCTGAATCGCCACCGCATCCCCTTGCAACCATGCAAGGGGATGTGATACAAAGACACATCCCCTCACAAGTGCCCGCAGCTGGAGTAAGAGATATTATACTTGGTAAAGTGCTGGGAAATGGTGCTGATGAATCTGTATCTATCTCTTATTCCATTTTTCCCCAAAAACAGTGTTCTGTGGGCTAGGCGACATGAGGCAGATTGGTAGACTAATGAGGCAGGGAGGAAGAGGTACATATTATTAAAATGAAAAACCTCCATTTAACAATGTGCTGTTACTTATGGGCCAGTGCTCTGGAATTACTCCCCAGGCTAAAAGTTGCCAGCCAGCCCTTGTCTCCGACCATCAAATAATTTCTCCATGGCATTCAAATATATATATATTTTTTTTAATATAATCTTTATTACATTTTTTCAAGAAATATACAAAAAATAAAATAACATACACCACAATACACACATACAAGCAGTGCCTCAGTATCAATCTGTATATATTACTTTATGCATGAATTTAATGTTCACCTTAAAAAGAACATATTTACCCTAAGCACTGCCCAATCCCATACATTCCTTGTACAGTAGATTCCAAATTTTGCAATCGTTAATGCATTATAGGTAGTTATACACATCGCCATCTTTTACTATTACACAATTTATCTACTCGGGTTTTCCTACCATCTACACTCCCTTACCCCCCGTATACATATATATGTGTTCTATTATCTTGTAACTTTGTCTGTGGTTAATGTCCCAAACCGGGATCTTAGAAAATTTAGTGCAGCGCGTAGCGCATATACTTTTTTTTTTTTTTTTTATTAAATAGAAAGTCTTACTTTAGTTTCATATGAACTTTAATTGTATATATTTTAAGTGGGCATAGTGCATTATTATTTATATATATATATATATATATATATTTTTTTTTTTATTATCTGTATTAAACAATTTATGTGCATGTTTGACCTATTATGTGTATCTTGACTGTGACTTATGTCCTGCAAACAACAACAGTTTTGTGCATTAAGTAAGATAGCTATAATAACTTTAATATATTTATCTAAATTAGTATTCATTCGTGTTTCTATAATAGGGGGGAAGTCAGCCATGGATTCCATATCTGAGTAAATTTGTTCTCGTTGTTACGACTATTATGTAGATATTTTTCCTGCGATGCAGTGTAGTTAACCAGTGCCACCCAGCTATTAAAATCCGGGGCCTTACTACCCATCCACTGCCTGGCCACCATTACCTTGGCTAAAGAGCACATAATATTGACATACGTTCTATTATGTCGGGGGATACGGTTACAGTCTATAATATTTAGGATGCAACCCTTGGCTGTAAGAATTTCCCTCGGGACCCCCGTGGTTGCAATTGTCCTGATAATTTTTTGCCAGAACACGTTCACCATTTTACATTCCCATAACAGATGGAAAAAAGTACCCAG
The DNA here is from genome assembly GCF_055691185.1 of Crinia signifera. Classification (NCBI taxonomy): domain Eukaryota; kingdom Metazoa; phylum Chordata; class Amphibia; order Anura; family Myobatrachidae; genus Crinia; species Crinia signifera. Next base: position 203,611,429 of record NC_139221.1, on the reverse strand, counting down.
GTCGCACCTACACTTTGGGCATGTTACTGAAGCTCTTGCCTTAAATTTGACCATCCTAGGCATCGTCATATAAGATCTATGAAAAATAAATAGTTGTATTTGTTGCGTGCGGATCCCGTTTGTGGCCTTAGGAATAGCTGACATAGCTTCACTCCACTCCTCCTCACTAATGCTGCCCAGCTCCCTCTCCCATTTCCCCTTTAGCATTTCCAGATTATCTTGGCCTTTCATCTGCCCCAGGTTTTTATAAATTCTGGAGACTAGTTTGCTTTTGTCGCCTTTCTTAATTATTTTTTTGATGTGAGACTCGTCAAACACTGGGGGGGCATTGTGAAATTGTACCGCCAGGGCCTGTCTAATTTGTAAATAACGGAAAAAATGTGTCCTCGGGATGGCGAACTCCTCCACTAGTTGTTGAAAGGTCTTTAATCCCTGTACCTCATAAATTTGTTTCAGGTTCATAACAGCATAGGGTTCCCATGTTTTTTTTATCTGGAGATCTCTTAGTTCTTTAAATGTAATAGAGTCATCTATTGGATGCTCAACGTCTATAAACCTTGCCTCTGCCTTTTTATGTGCTTCCTGCCAAACCTTGATTGCTTGTGTCACAAGGGGGGGATCTAACACCCGGGTATTGCCTTGTAGTATTCTACCCCGGGGACTTATTGCCCTGGTCCCCTGTCTCACCAAGGTTTTAGCAAGGTCGCTACCCCCTTCTTCCACAATCCATGGTCTTAATTGGGCAAGTTGCGTCGCAATGTAGTACCCCCTGAGATCAGGCAGTCCCAGCCCCCCATCTCCCTTCTCTCGCATTAGAATGTTCAATTGTATTTTTGGGCGGGCATTTTTCCACACAAAAGAGGACAGCATACTATTCCATTTTCTGAACAGTGACTTGGGGAGGAAGATCGGGGACTGATGTAGTATACAGTATATAGGATTTTTGGAAGCACAATCATTTTCACTAAATTGACTCGGCCTGACACCGTGATTGGCAGTCTTCCCCAGGTTTTAAATTTGTTTTCCATCCATCTAACTACAGGTTGTAGATTTAGTTGGATGTACTCCTGGGAGTCCCTACTTATCCATATCCCCAAGTACTTAAAGGATTCCACCCATTTTAGTGTTGTTGGAGATGAGGAAAAGGAGGGGCGGCCTGAGGCAGAAAAGATTGAAGATTTTGCGGTGTTAATTCGGAACCCTGAATGATCCCCATATTCTTCAATGATTTTCATCACTATTGGTAAGGATTGGGTATGATCAGACAGGTATATCAATACATCGTCCGCATACAATGATACTACATAGTCCCCGTCTCCTCTCCCCAAACCCCTGATATTAGGGCATTGTCTAAGCATGCATGCCAAGGGCTCTATTGCCAGGGCGAACAGGACAGGGGACAAAGGGCACCCCTGCCGTGTCCCCTGGCTAATTCGAAGGGCTCCGATGTCCAGCCGTTCACAGCCACTCGCGCCCGCGGTTTGAAATACAGTAGCTTTATCCATTTTATAAAATTTGGACCAATACCAAAGGCTTCGAGGGCCGCCCATAGAAAAGGCCATTCCACGGCATCAAAAGCCTTTACCGCGTCAAGGGATATAACCACTGGGTCTTTATCACAGGCATCTATTAACTGTAAACGGCTGTACAGTCTGCGTAGGTTAACCGAAGTGGCTTTCCCGGGCATAAAGCCCGTTTGGTCAGGGTGTATAATTTTCAAGATGTACCTATACAGCCTTTTAGCTAATATTTTGGCCAATATTTTGGCTTCTGTAGCCAACAGAGAAATAGGCCTATAGGAATCCAATTCCACCTCGGCCTTCCCCTGCTTCAATAGGAGCACGATTTTTGCCTCCGACATGGAGTCAGGGATCTTATTCTCCTCGAAGCATTGTCTCAGGGTTTCATGTAATATTGGGGCCAATACTGCCTCAATTTTTTTATACACCTCGGATGGTTCCATCTAAGCCGGGCACTTTGCCTGCTGGGAGATCTCTGATAGCCCACTTCACTTCATCTATGCCTAGAGGGGCTTCCATTGTCAAACTATCTTCTGTGCTTAGGGTTGGAAGGGAAATGTGAGCGATATACTGCTTTATTTGTAGAGTATCACACTTTAGCCGGCTGTCATATATTTGATTAAAATAGTTTTTGAATTCCTGGCCGATCTGTGGAGTAGAAGTGACTAAATTCCCTGCTGCACTTCTAATAGTGCCTATATTATTTGGGGGCTGTTCAGCGCGTGCTATATAGGCAAGGTATTTCCCCGCACGATCTGAGTTTTGGTAGTTGTTCTGGGATCTATAGGCCATCATTCTTAAATTTTCTACTTTTATTGTATCTAGCCAATCAGTTTGGGCATCCACCCATGCCTGCTGGGCTGCGGTCTTATCTGTTAAATATTTCCTTTCAGCCTCCACACAGAACTTTTCTTTCTTTTCAACCTGGTTTTTACTCGCTCTTTTTGTATTAGATATACATTTTTTTTAGGGTTCCCCGTATAAAGGCCTTAAATGTATCCCATGTTACTGCCGGACCTGCCGAGCCTTGATTTATATCCCAAAATTCACTCCATTTGTTACCCATTTCTCCCTCATCAATATGCCGTAGCCAACCGGCATTAAATCTCCAGAAGCCCCCGCCCCCATTTTCCGCGTCTGAAAGTTCCAACACCACAGGAGAATGATCGGATACACCCCTGGGCTTGTATTCAGTCTGTCGAATCTGGGGCATGAGGCTTCTGGAGACCAAGACCAGGTCAATCCTAGAGAACGTTTGATACGTCGCTGAATAGCAAGAAAATTGAACAGCCTTGGGGTTGCGTTCTCGCCAGGGATCGACCCACCCCATATCTTGTACAAAATTTGTGAATCCCATGTTGTTCCGGGGCATGCCCGGCTGACCTTTCCTCCATCTGTCTATCTGTGGGTCCAGCGTATTATTAAAGTCCCCCAGACATATAATACTAGAACTTGGTGAGGAAATTGCGAACTCAGAGGCTTTTATTAACACATCGAATGCAAATGGGGGGGGGGATATAAATTGCCAACAAAAGCAGAGGAGTGGGGTTGATGACACAATCAATAAACACATATCTGCCTCCTGGGTCTACACAGACCCTGTTACAAGTGAATGCCAGCGTTTTCCTGATAAGGACTGATACGCCCTGTGAAGAAGATGTAAATGGGGCATGATATATATGTCCTACCCAAGGTTTCTTGAGGGTCATCAACTTTCCTCCTACCAAATGGGTCTCGGTTAAACAAACAATATCTGCCCCATAGTGCTTGAGTTGGTTGAGGACCAGAGAACGTTTTATTTTTTCGTTAACACCCCTCACGTTCCTCCGCACCGAGTCTGATATGCAACCACCGGGGTGACAAATAGTGATTAACCTTCAGGCCGCCTGCGTTGGCAAAGTTATTTGATACAGTTCTGAACGCTATTTATATGAATATCACCACTGCCGGTCCCTGGGTTTATGCAGTAGGTCAAAATTAATTTTGCTCAGTTAATGCCCCAAGCATGGAGAGATACTACTTTCTTTCAAGCTGGCAAAATCTCAGCCGGAGGGCCAGGCAATGGAAAGACTGTATACAATCAACTGTGTCTGCCCAGGTTGTTATAATAGGTTTAGTCCTGATCAAATTGTCTCAGAAGAAACACAACCCCATCAAGTCCCATCAAGCAGTATGATTGTACCACAGACTAGTAATGATGATGTTTTAGAAAAAAAAAAGATTATACTGCACCGGAGGGGGTAAGCTCTGGACCTTGATGGGCTAAGTCCAGACAGACCAGGCCAGTTGTAGACTGCTGCTCAGGATTGGTGGTCGTCGAAACGGCAGGGTTCTCTCACTTTCTCCTGCTGTATGCTGCTCCACCTTAACTCGCCAGGACTCTACTGCAGGGACCCCCAGGCTGCTGACAGGGGTAGTTTGCTGTGACGAGGCTTTCTCGCGGAGTCTGCTATTCTCACCTCCGTTCCTGGCTCTCACCCAGGACGCTTTGTCAGGAGTGGGGATAGGCCTTGGAGGACACCTGCTGCCGGCTGCACTGAATTGCGGTCTGAGCGGGGACGGACAGTGTCTCCTCCGGCGGCTCTGGCTCTCACCCAGAGCGGTGTCGGAGGCACTGATGTGAGCTGTAGGGCTTCTGCTCGTGTGTGCAGCGTCTCTTCCCGCGTCTCCGGCTCTCACTCGGAGCGGTGTCGGAGACGTGGCTGTAGCGCAGTCGGATGACGTCCTCTCTGCCTACGTCGCTCAGCTCTCCCTCATGCCGTGTCAGCTCCCACGTGATTCATGAGCAGCATTCGTCACTCAGTCAGGGCCACTCAGAGACCGGACATTTGTGGCTGGTTTGACCGGGCTATGGCTTCCTGGCGCGGCATACAAGTCAGCACAAGGTAGGGTCCATCTGGCTGCCAGGGAGCTCACGCACCGACCTCCTCACACCCGCACCGCCGTGGCCACGCCCCCCTCGCATTCAAATATAATTTAGTGTAGACTGACTATTAGGAGATATGTGTGTATACATTTTTAATTAATTAATTAAATAATAATGAAAAATGTATTTATGTGTACCATCCATTTTGATTAAGGATCAACAACAGATTCAACTCCAAATCATCCCAAGACACAGAAGGAAAGTACACCACAAAAGAAATCAAAAACAGATGACACAGGTGAGGAATGTTTTTGTCAGTGAATGATTTACTTTAAAAATAATTTTGTAATTGGCATTTGATAATGTTTGAATATTGTAGATTCCGGGAAAAAGGCAGAGAGAAGGGTTTCCGGTACTTATGTAGTATCTGGACGCCCGATTAAAAAATCGGGTCCTTCGCATCACATCGCATGCGACCAAATCGCATGCGATGCGATGGACCCGATTTTTCCATAGGATTCAATGTTAACATGGACTGAGTCCATTTTAACATAGGATTCTATGGGAAAAAGGGTCCTTTTCATTTCCCCACTATCCAACTACGCATGGAGTTTGATATAAACCTGTGGCGAGCGTAGCGTGGCGAGTGCAGCGAGCCCCGCGAGGGGATGCGGAATACTTTTTAACGAATCCGCGTCCGCTCGCCACGCTTCGGGCTCGGTGGCTTGCTACGCTCGCCACAGGTTTATATCCAACTCCATGCGTAGTTGGATAGTGGGGAAATGAACAGGACCCTTTTTCCCATAGAATCCTATGGAAAATTGGGTCCATCGCATCGCGACGGATGCGATGCGATAATCGGGCGTCCAGATACTACATAAGTTTTTAAGTTTGTAATGTTTTACATTCCAGCCCCACCAACACAGCCAATCCAAACTGCTCAACAACCTGTCTGCTTCAGACTAGAGATGGGTCAGTCGTGAGGGAGACATATCTTTTGAATGGCTCATTTAAAAGAGACAGTGAGCCGTTGCTCACTAAAAGGTGAATGGTCATTCTTCAGTTTAAAAATAATAATAGGAGGATGAGCGCTAATTAATAGGAAAGAGAAGACAAAGATAGAAAATATAAGCACCTGAAAAGAAAAACTGGGTTAATAAAATGTATACAGCTCTTCTGAGCTAGAAGTGAGAAGTCCGTGGGGCTGTGCTTTCCCTACCTCTAACACAGGCTGCCAGAGTTAGCCGTGACTGAAGGCTGTAGAAGTGGCTTGCAGAATCAAGCCGCTAGTCTTCAGCGCTGTCCGGGTCTGTGTTGGTGACGTCACCCGGCAACAGCGATCGCGGCTCCGGCTTCTGTGCTGGATGGGAGCGGGTGCAGGGAGCGGGTGCAGGGAGCGTGCAGGGCAGCGTGCCCACGGAGACAGCCTCTTCAACGCGTTTCGTACTATAACAGCACTTTTACAATACTACATAGTCCCCGTCTCCTCTCCCCAAACCCCTGATATTAGGGCATTGTCTAAGCATGCATGCCAAGGGCTCTATTGCCAGGGCGAACAGGACAGGGGACAAAGGGCACCCCTGCCGTGTCCCCTGGCTAATTCGAAGGGCTCCGATGTCCAGCCGTTCACAGCCACTCGCGCCCGCGGTTTGAAATACAGTAGCTTTATCCATTTTATAAAATTTGGACCAATACCAAAGGCTTCGAGGGCCGCCCATAGAAAAGGCCATTCCACGGCATCAAAAGCCTTTACCGCGTCAAGGGATATAACCACTGGGTCTTTATCACAGGCATCTATTAACTGTAAACGGCTGTACAGTCTGCGTAGGTTAACCGAAGTGGCTTTCCCGGGCATAAAGCCCGTTTGGTCAGGGTGTATAATTTTCAAGATGTACCTATACAGCCTTTTAGCTAATATTTTGGCCAATATTTTGGCTTCTGTAGCCAACAGAGAAATAGGCCTATAGGAATCCAATTCCACCTCGGCCTTCCCCTGCTTCAATAGGAGCACGATTTTTGCCTCCGACATGGAGTCAGGGATCTTATTCTCCTCGAAGCATTGTCTCAGGGTTTCATGTAATATTGGGGCCAATACTGCCTCAATTTTTTTATACACCTCGGATGGTTCCATCTAAGCCGGGCACTTTGCCTGCTGGGAGATCTCTGATAGCCCACTTCACTTCATCTATGCCTAGAGGGGCTTCCATTGTCAAACTATCTTCTGTGCTTAGGGTTGGAAGGGAAATTTGAGCGATATACTGCTTTATTTGTAGAGTATCACACTTTAGCCGGCTGTCATATATTTGATTAAAATAGTTTTTGAATTCCTGGCCGATCTGTGGAGTAGAAGTGACTAAATTCCCTGCTGCACTTCTAATAGTGCCTATATTATTTGGGGGCTGTTCAGCGCGTGCTATATAGGCAAGGTATTTCCCCGCACGATCTGAGTTTTGGTAGTTGTTCTGGGATCTATAGGCCATCATCCTTAAATTTTCTACTTTTATTGTATCTAGCCAATCAGTTTGGGCATCCACCCATGCCTGCTGGGCTGCGGGGGTCTTATCTGTTAAATATTTCCTTTCAGCCTCCACACAGAACTTTTCTTTCTTTTCAACCTGGTTTTTACTCGCTCTTTTTGTATTAGATATACATTTTTTTTAGGGTTCCCCGTATAAAGGCCTTAAATGTATCCCATGTTACTGCCGGACCTGCCGAGCCTTGATTTATATCCCAAAATTCACTCCATTTGTTACCCATTTCTCCCTCATCAATATGCCGTAGCCAACCGGCATTAAATCTCCAGAAGCCCCCGCCCCCATTTTCCGCGTCTGAATGTTCCAACACCACAGGAGAATGATCGGATACACCCCTGGGCTTGTATTCAGTCTGTCGAATCTGGGGCATGAGGCTTCTGGAGACCAAGACCAGGTCAATCCTAGAGAACGTTTGATACGTCGCTGAATAGCAAGAAAATTGAACAGCCTTGGGGTTGCGTTCTCGCCAGGGATCGACCCACCCCATATCTTGTACAAAATTTGTGAATCCCATGTTGTTCCGGGGCATGCCCGGCTGACCTTTCCTCCATCTGTCTATCTGTGGGTCCAGCGTATTATTAAAGTCCCCCAGACATATAATACTAGAACTTGGTGAGGAAATTGCGAACTCAGAGGCTTTTATTAACACATCGAATGCAAATGGGGGGGGGATATAAATTGCCAACAAAAGCAGAGGAGTGGGGTTGATGACACAATCAATAAACACATATCTGCCTCCTGGGTCTACACAGACCCTGTTACAAGTGAATGCCAGCGTTTTCCTGATAAGGACTGATACGCCCTGTGAAGAAGATGTAAATGGGGCATGATATATATGTCCTACCCAAGGTTTCTTGAGGGTCATCAACTTTCCTCCTACCAAATGGGTCTCGGTTAAACAAACAATATCTGCCCCATAGTGCTTGAGTTGGTTGAGGACCAGAGAACGTTTTATTTTTTCGTTAACACCCCTCACGTTCCTCCGCACCGAGTCTGATATGCAACCACCGGGGTGACAAATAGTGATTAACCTTCAGGCCGCCTGCGTTGGCAAAGTTATTTGATACAGTTCTGAACGCTATTTATATGAATATCACCACTGCCGGTCCCTGGGTTTATGCAGTAGGTCAAAATTAATTTTGCTCAGTTAATGCCCCAAGCATGGAGAGATACTACTTTCTTTCAAGCTGGCAAAATCTCAGCCGGAGGGCCAGGCAATGGAAAGACTGTATACAATCAACTGTGTCTGCCCAGGTTGTTATAATAGGTTTAGTCCTGATCAAATTGTCTCAGAAGAAACACAACCCCATCAAGTCCCATCAAGCAGTATGATTGTACCACAGACTAGTAATGATGATGTTTTAGAAAAAAAAAAGATTATACTGCACCGGAGGGGGTAAGCTCTGGACCTTGATGGGCTAAGTCCAGACAGACCAGGCCAGTTGTAGACTGCTGCTCAGGATTGGTGGTCGTCGAAACGGCAGGGTTCTCTCACTTTCTCCTGCTGTATGCTGCTCCACCTTAACTCGCCAGGACTCTACTGCAGGGACCCCCAGGCTGCTGACAGGGGTAGTTTGCTGTGACGAGGCTTTCTCGCGGAGTCTGCTATTCTCACCTCCGTTCCTGGCTCTCACCCAGGACGCTTTGTCAGGAGTGGGGATAGGCCTTGGAGGACACCTGCTGCCGGCTGCACTGAATTGCGGTCTGAGCGGGGACGGACAGTGTCTCCTCCGGCGGCTCTGGCTCTCACCCAGAGCGGTGTCGGAGGCACTGATGTGAGCTGTAGGGCTTCTGCTCGTGTGTGCAGCGTCTCTTCCCGCGTCTCCGGCTCTCACTCGGAGCGGTGTCGGAGACGTGGCTGTAGCGCAGTCGGATGACGTCCTCTCTGCCTACGTCGCTCAGCTCTCCCTCATGCCGTGTCAGCTCCCACGTGATTCATGAGCAGCATTCGTCACTCAGTCAGGGCCACTCAGAGACCGGACATTTGTGGCTGGTTTGACCGGGCTATGGCTTCCTGGCGCGGCATACAAGTCAGCACAAGGTAGGGTCCATCTGGCTGCCAGGGAGCTCACGCACCGACCTCCTCACACCCGCACCGCCGTGGCCACGCCCCCCTCGCATTCAAATATAATTTAGTGTAGACTGACTATTAGGAGATATGTGTGTATACATTTTTAATTAATTAATTAAATAATAATGAAAAATGTATTTATGTGTACCATCCATTTTGATTAAGGATCAACAACAGATTCAACTCCAAATCATCCCAAGAAACAGAAGGAAAGTACACCACAAAAGAAATCAAAAACAGATGACACAGGTGAGGAATGTTTTTGTCAGTGAATGATTTACTTTAAAAATAATTTTGTAATTGGCATTTGATAATGTTTGAATATTGTAGATTCCGGGAAAAAGGCAGAGAGAAGGGTTTCCGGTACTTATGTAGTATCTGGACGCCCGATTAAAAAATCGGGTCCTTCGCATCACATCGCATGCGACCAAATCGCATGCGATGCGATGGACCCGATTTTTCCATAGGATTCAATGTTAACATGGACTGAGTCCATTTTAACATAGGATTCTATGGGAAAAAGGGTCCTTTTCATTTCCCCACTATCCAACTACGCATGGAGTTTGATATAAACCTGTGGCGAGCGTAGCGTGGCGAGTGCAGCGAGCCCCGCGAGGGGATGCGGAATACTTTTTAACGAATCCGCGTCCGCTCGCCACGCTTCGGGCTCGGTGGCTTGCTACGCTCGCCACAGGTTTATATCCAACTCCATGCGTAGTTGGATAGTGGGGAAATGAACAGGACCCTTTTTCCCATAGAATCCTATGGAAAATTGGGTCCATCGCATCGCGACGGATGCGATGCGATAATCGGGCGTCCAGATACTACATAAGTTTTTAAGTTTGTAATGTTTTACATTCCAGCCCCACCAACACAGCCAATCCAAACTGCTCAACAACCTGTCTGCTTCAGACTAGAGATGGGTCAGTCGTGAGGGAGACATATCTTTTGAATGGCTCATTTAAAAGAGACAGTGAGCCGTTGCTCACTAAAAGGTGAATGGTCATTCTTCAGTTTAAAAATAATAATAGGAGGATGAGCGCTAATTAAAAGGAAAGAGAAGACAAAGATAGAAAATATAAGCACCTGAAAAGAAAAACTGGGTTAATAAAATGTATACAGCTCTTCTGAGCTAGAAGTGAGAAGTCCGTGGGGCTGTGCTTTCCCTACCTCTAACACAGGCTGCCAGAGTTAGCCGTGACTGAAGGCTGTAGAAGTGGCTTGCAGAATCAAGCCGCTAGTCTTCAGCGCTGTCCGGGTCTGTGTTGGTGACGTCACCCGGCAACAGCGATCGCGGCTCCGGCTTCTGTGCTGGATGGGAGCGGGTGCAGGGAGCGTGCAGGGCAGCGTGCCCACGGAGACAGCCTCTTCAACGCGTTTCGTACTATAACAGCACTTTTTCAAGAATGTCTGTAGGCTGAACTTGTCTGTCTTTTTATTCATTGAATTTTTTTATTTTTTTATTTTTTATTTGAAAAAACTTTATTAAAAAAAGGAAGTTGACGAACCGAATTGGCGGCAACCACATGGAAAAAAAGGACAGTTGAATAAAATATCACACAAAATTTGTGTTGATGTCGGGTTTTTGACTGATAATATTATAAAAATATATTTAAGGTGCTTTTAAGTATAGATAAGAGAAGAAGAAAAAATTGGAGTGTATTGTAATATAATCGAATCACGAGGAAAAAAATAATTAATTAATTAAAAAAACATGTTAATTAATTATAAAAAAAGCATTGAGCTCAAAATCTATATTCATGCCTTTTGGAGATAGGGTTTGGAGTTCATAGATCCACTTTGTTTCGTTTATTTTCAGTTGTTTAATGAAATCGCCAACTCTCCAATGTGGGCTTACTTTTTTTATTCCAATGAATTTTAGACCTGTGGGATTTTTATTATGGACTTGTAAAAAATGGCTAGATAAGCTATGGGTAGTCATTCCCCTTTTGATATTGTAAATATGTTCGCTGATTCTGACTTTTACCTGTCTTTTTGTTTGTCCTATATATTGTTGTCCGCAAGGACAGTTGAGAAGATATATAATTCCTTCTGATTCGCAGGAAATGTGTTCTTTGATTGTATATTCTTTCTTTGTAACGTTGGATGAAAAGGTTTTGGTTGATTTTGTTGAGATTTTATGTTCATTTTTACAAGCTTTGCAGTTTAGACAAAAATGGCTTCCATGGATTGTCCACTTTACGACACAAAATCATTGACAGTGTACCAGACACCATCAGGAGAGGCAACCGTGCCAGACAGCTCCTTCAAAAAGAAGCTCGCTGGACTTATGAGCTGAATACTGTCAGCCCAGCGGGACTGAATGAGCAACTTAACCTTAACTGCTTCCGTTGACTCCTGTTACAGTGCTTTTCCTAATAATGCTTTTATATTGCTTCATAATTGTATCAAACCTGACAATTGTTCCTTTTACTTCCATGCCTTATATTTATTCTTATCTTGCTTACACTTTCTTCCTAGCAGTGTTGTTTACGGTAACCAGGCAACCACCCGTTCTCCTGCAGTGTGACGTCAGCCAGAATGTGACACGGCAGACCACACGCACGCAGTGGGGGAGTAACACGTTACCTGCACTTGAGGTGATGGTGATGGAATCTATAAAGGTATGTTTTGTTTCACTTATCCACATGCTTCTGATGAAAATTCTTAACAAAGAATTGAAACGTTAAGTCAACACCTGTGTAGTGTACTTATTGAATAACATGCGAGTGCCACCAAACCCCATTCCTTCATATCTAATTGATCAGGAGGGCACCCATGGACGTTACTTCATCAAGAGTGGAGTGCCGACAACTTCTACACTGTATATATAAAAAAGCACTTACCCCCCACGACGTGAGGAATTGGAGCCGGCACACGGAGTTGAAGAATAGGTGATTTAATGTATCAGTATGGACACAACCTCAACTCACTAAAATACTGCATGATAGACCATATCCCTCCAAATATAAGAGGAGGTGACAGGTCAAATAATCTAATGCAACTTGAAGCACATTGGATATTTAAATTGGGAACTTTGACCCCAAGAGGCCTGAATGACCACATGTGTTTAAGCTATTTTCTGTGAATCCTAGTGCCTGCTAACTCCCCCCCACTTGTGTACATATGAAGGCTGACCTCTTTTCCCACTTTATCTTTCTGCTAAAGTTTCTGCCTATAAATATAACTCTTTGTCCATGTCTATATGTAATTTCACCCTCTAAGTCTTCTCTGCTAAATTTTTACTTTGCTTTTTATAAGGGTAGCATTCTCTATATTCTGACTACACTCTGCTCTGCTAAATTTTTCCTTAACTTGATAGGGTATTTCTATCTTTTTCTATCTTTTCTTCTCTGCTAAATATATCTCACTTTGTTGATCCTAGGCAGGGCCGGTGCTAGGGTGTTTGGCGCCCTCCTGCAAACTATAAATTTGCGCCCACCCAAACATTACAAAGGGACAGTGCACACTGAAAGAAAGACGTGTGATCTCAGAAGGGAGGGGCATTGCCACACAATAGTACTCCCACTCCAAATTACACCACACAGTAGCACAATCTTATTTACATTACACAGCACCAGTGCCGTAACTAGCCATTTTGGTGCTAAGTGTCATAAAGAGAATTGGTGACTACCCCACCACAACAACAACAAAAACTGGGAAAGTGTGCAAAAATTTAGGAGTGTAGCTTCATGGGAAAGGGGCGTGGTCACATAAAATTACCAATAACACCGTCATCCCAATAACACATTAGGCTTCACAATTCAATGCCCATTACACATTATACCACATACAATAATGCACATTATACGTTATGCCACACATCATGATGCCCATTACACATTATGCCACACACTGTAATTCGCCTTACACAATATGCCATGCACTATAATGCTCATATGACATTATGCTACACATAATGCCCTGAGTACTCCTGCATATGCCCACATTAGAAGCATTGTTTATTCATAATGCCCACATCAGTTGCCGGCAGTAGTAGCACTGCCAATACACTGCCCACACCATTTGCCGACATTAGTTGCACTGCATAACCATATGCCCACACCAGGTGCTGACAGAAGTAGTCCTGGCTATACACGTGTCCACACCAGTTGCCGGTAGTAGCGCTGCCAATACATATGCCGACACCATTTGCCAACATTAGTCGCACTGCATAATTATATGCCCACACCAGTTGCCGACAGTAGTAGTGCTGCCGATACACATGCTCACACCAGTTGCCGACAGTAGTAGTGCAGCTCATACACGTGCCCACACCAGTTGCCGACAGAAGTAGTGCTGCCCATACACGTGCCCACAACAGTTGCCGACATAATTAGTGCTGCCCATACACATGCCCACACCAGTTGCCGACAGTAGTAGTGCTGCCCATTCCCGAGCCCACACCAGTTGCCGACAGTAGTAGTGCTGCCAATACACGTGCCCACACCAGTTGCCGACAGAAGTAGTGCTGCCCATACAAGTGCCCACACCAGTTTCCGACAGAAGTAGTGCTGCCCATACAAGTGCCCACACCAGTTGCCGACAGAAGTAGTGCTGCCCATACACGTGCCCACAACAGTTGCCGACATAATTAGTGCTGCCCATACACATGCCCACACCAATTGCCGACAGTAGTAGTGCTGCCCATTCACGTGCCCACACCAGTTGCCAACAGTAGTATTGCTGCCAATACATGTGCCCACACCAGTTGCCGACAGAAGTAGTGCTGCCCATACAAGTGCCCACACCAGTTCCGACAGAAGTAGTACTGCCCATACAAGTGCCCACACCAGTTGCCGACAGAAGTAGTGCTGCCCATACAAGTGCCCACACCAGTTTCCGACAGAAGTAGTGCTGCCCATACAAGTGCCCACACCAGTTGCCGACAGAAGTAGTGCTGCCCATACACGTGCCCACAACAGTTGCCGACATAATTAGTGCTGCCCATACACGTGCCCACACCAGTTGCCGACAGTAGCAGTGCTGCCCATTCACGTGCCCACACCAGTTGCCGACAGTAGTATTGCTGCCAATACACGTGCCCACACCAGTTGCCGACAGAAGTAGTGCTGCCCATACAAGTGCCCACACCAGTTTCCGACAGAAGTAGTACTGCCCATACAAGTGCCCACACCAGTTGCCGACAGAAGTAGTGCTGCCCATACACGTGCCCACACCAGTTGCCGACGGTAGTAGTGCTGCCCATACACGTGCCCACACCTGTTGCCGACATAATTAGTGCTGCCCATACACATGCCCACACCAGTTGCCGACAGTAGTAGTGCTGCCAATACATGTGCCCACACCAGTTGCCAACAGAAGTAGTGCTGCCCATACAAGTGCCCACACCAGTTTCCGACAGAAGTAGTACTGCCCATACAAGTGCCCACACCAGTTGCCGACATAATTAGTGCTGCCCATACACATGCCCACACCAGTTGCCGACAGTAGTAGTGCTGCCCATTCACGTGCCCACACCAGTTGCCGACAGTAGTATTGCTGCCAATACACGTGCCCACACCAGTTGCCGACAGAAGTAGTGCTGTCCATACAAGTGCCCACACCAGTTTCCGACAGAAGTAGTACTGCCCATACAAGTGCCCACACCAGTTGCCAACAGAAGTAGTGCTGCCCATACACGTGCCCACACCAGTTGCCGACGGTAGTAGTGCTGCCCATACACGTGCCCACACCAGTTGCCGACAGAAGTAGTGCTGCCCATACACGTGCTCTCAACAGTTGCCGACATAATTAGTGCTGCCCATACACATGCCCACACCAGTTGCCGACGGTAGTAGTGCTGCCCATACACGTGCCCACACCAGTTGCCGACAGAAGTAGTGCTGCCCATACACGTGCCCACAACAGTTGCCGACATAATTAGTGCTGCCCATACACATGCCCACACCAGTTGCCGACAGTAGTAGTGCTGCCAATACACGTGCCCACACCAGTTGCCGACAGTAGTAGTGCTGCCAATACACGTGCCCACACCAGTTGCCGACAGAAGTAGTGCTGCCCATACAAGTGCCCACAACAGTTTCCGACAGAAGTAGTACTGCCCATACAAGTGCCCACACCAGTTGCCGACATAATTAGTGCTGCCCATTCACATGCCCACACCAGTTGCTGACAATAGTACACTCACAGTTTACTCTCCTGGCAGGCTGCAGTTCATCCTTATCTGCTCATATCTATAGGTCCCGTGTCTGGTATTTCACTGGTATTATAAGTCCCGAAAGTGAGCAGTATAACTGTCAGGACTAATATGACTTATGGTTTAATATTACACAAACCTCACTGTATCTCAATACCAGAGCTCTCCAGATCTCCTATTAGCTTTTATAAACAAAATTTAGCAGAATTCTGCCGGGTATGGAGTAATGTATATTAACCCCTGCCACTGTCAGTATGCAGGGTTTAGCAGAAATGAAGAATTGCCTCATACATTAAAAGGCTGGTCGGTATTATCCAATATAGGGGGAGCAGTACCTGGACCTATCTAGCGTGTTTGTACATGCAGATTACCCGTCAATAAGCGGTATGTCCGCCGGGCACTGCAGTAACACGATCTTTATATTAGTCTGCCGTAGGGTTACCACCTTTGTGTTGAGCGATTCCCGGACAGTGACCCGCCCCTTGACACAAACCCAGCCCACCCATTGACCCGCCCCCATCCCCGCCCCTTGACCCGCCTTATTATTATTTTTTACATTTGCTTCAAATCTATTCTTGATTTCGCACACAGTAATACCACATACACGTTACGTCACACACCCTGTAATGCCCATTACATGTTATGCCACACACTGATGCCCATTATATATTATGGCACACATTGTGATGCCCATTACACATTATGCCATGAGTGGACAATTAAAAAAAAAAAATAGGGAGAAGATGGACAGTGCGCGCCGAAGGCGCGCACCAAAAATTTGCCCCATAATGCCTATTACACGTCACACATCCATATTATACCACATGCCATAGTGCCTATTACACATTATGCCAGGGCTCAACAATTTTTCCATAAAAGAAGGACAACAGTGACCGTGCGCACCAGAGGCCATGATGACCATTACAAGTTATGCCAGGGCTCAACAATTTTTTAAACCTATGGATAACACCGTAATGCTTGTTACAAGTCCCACACCCATTACATATTATACCACATGCCATGATACCCATTACATGTTATGCGACACACCGCAATGCCCAATTCATATTATGCAACATGCTATAATGGCCATTACACGTTATACCAAACACTGTAATTCCCATTCCACATTATGCCACACACTGTAATGCCCATTACATATAATACCACATGCCGTAATGCCTATTACATATTATGCCACATAAGTGCCGCTTACCTACATGCTTGCTGCTACGGGTTTCATGCTCTATGCCAGGGGTTGCATGCTCTATCAGTCAGGTCAGCAGGAGCAGAAGAGAGGGTCCCTGTTGAGGGCAAGAGGGGACCCTAGGGCCTGCTAAGGCAGGGGGGCAGCCTCAGCCTCAGGCAGCCCACACAGGGCTGGAGACAGCACTGGCCTGCAATACACAGTGGTGGGGCTGGGGTGGGCAGTGGAGGGTGCCTCAGTTGTCTGTCAGACAGACACTGACTGGGACTTGGGTCTCTGGGACAGCTGGTATGGTGTCAGTGTCACTCAGTCTGGACAACAGGCCAAGCATTAAAGCAGCAGGGGGCAACTTAGGGCTCCTCAGATAGCCAGTGCCAGTGTGCCACACAGCAGCAGCCATGGGGGGGGTGTCACTTTTACTGTTACTGATGGTAGGCAGTGGAAGCACACTAGAATGGCTGGACATGCAGCATCCAGCCTGATGTCAGCCAACCTTATAATTAAAATGTCGTCGGAATCCTTGACACTGACCGTGACAACTCTCTGGCACAGCTCACTGACAATGTTCCCTGACACATCTCTCTAACATTGACACTGCTCCCTGACACTGCTCCCTGACGCTGACTGACACTGCTTCCTGATGCTGACTGACACTGCTCCCTGACGCTGACTGACACTGCTCCCTGACGCTGACTGACACTGCTCCCTGACACATCTCTCTAACATTGACACTGCTCCCTGACGCTGACTGACACTGCTCCCTGGTGCTGACTGACACTGCTCCCTGAGGCTGACTGACACTGCTCCCTGACGCTGACTGACACTGCTCCCTGACACATCTCTCTAACATTGACACTGCTCCCTGACGCTGACTGACACTGCTCCCTGACACATCTCTCTAACATTGACACTGCTCCCTGACGCTGACTGACACTGCTCCCTGACACATCTCTCTAACATTGACTCTGCTCCCTGACGCTGACGGACACTGCTCCCTGACGCTGACTGACACTGCTCCCTGATGCTGACTGACACTGCTCCCTGACGCTGACTGACACTGCTCCCTGACACATCTCTCTAACATTGACACTGCTCCCTGACGCTGACTGACACTGCTCCCTGACACATCTCTCTAACATTGACACTGCTCCCTGACGCTGACTGACACTGCTCCCTGACGCTGACTGACACTGCTCCCTGACGCTGACTGACACTGCTCCCTGACACATCTCTCTAACATTGACACTGCTCCCTGACGCTGACTGACACTGCTCCCTGACGCTGACTGACACTGCTCCCTGACGCTGACTGACACTGCTCCCTGACACATCTCTCTAACATTGACACTGCTCCCTGACGCTGACTGACACTGCTCCCTGACACATCTCTCTAACATTGACACTGCTCCCTGACGCTGACTGACACTGCTCCCTGACGCTGACTGACACTGCTCCCTGATGCTGACTGACACTGCTCCCTGACGCTGACTGACACTGCTCCCTGACACATCTCTCTAACATTGACACTGCTCCCTGACGCTGACTGACACTGCTCCCTGACGCTGACTGACACTGCTCCCTGACGCTGACTGACACTGCTCCCTGACACATCTCTCTAACATTGACACTGCTCCCTGACGCTGACTGACACTGCTCCCTGACACATCTCTCTAACATTGACACTGCTCCCTGACGCTGACTGACACTGCTCCCTGATGCTGACTGACACTGCTCCCTGATGCTGACTGACACTGCTCCCTGATGCTGACTGACACTGCTCCCTGACGCTGACTGACACTGCTCCCTGACACATCTCTCTAACATTGACACTGCTCCCTGACGCTGACTGACACTGCTCCCTGACGCTGACTGACACTGCTCCCTGACGCTGACTGACACTGCTCCCTGACGCTGACTGACACTGCTCCCTGACACAGCTTTCTGACACTGCTCCCTGACGCTGACTGACACTGCTCCCTGACGCTGACTGACACTGCTCCCTGACGATGACTGACACTGCTCCCTGACACAGCTTTCTGACACTGACACTGACTGATTTAAAAAAAAAAAAAAACAGAAAACTGCTTGAAAGGTAGCGGAGGCTCGAGGTCCCAGGGATGAGGTGCTGCCCCGTCAGGAGCACTGACATGGCGCTTCTTACGCAGCAGCAGCCGCAGTTACACTTACTGTTCTATGTCTCATGTAACTAGCAGCGCGTCTGCTCCCACAGGTACCACACATGTCCCGCACATCTGCCTGCTTCAACGCCACCCCCGCCCGGTGGTCTAGCAGCCAATCAGGATCCACCACTCCTGATTGGCTGCTGAACCGCGAGATTTGAAATAGCCGACGAGCAGACTGTCAGACAGGTCTGCACAGCGGCTATCTCTCCCCGTGTCAACTCCCGGCGCATCTCCTCACCTCGGCTCGCGCATCGCGCTCTAGTAAGTCACTAGTAGTGGTAGTGGCAGCGCGGTTCCCGGACATTGTATAGTCCAGGAACGCCACCCGTCTGGACTCCGGACATCTGGCTTAATTACCGGACTGTCCGGAGTAATCCCGGACGGGTGGTAACCCTAGTCTGCCGCTATGAAATAGGTGTATGCTCACAGTCAGGTGATGTAATTTGAACACATAGGATGTATCACAATTCTATCGCTTCACAATGGTCAGAGCCGCCTGTCATATATTCCTGCTAGTGACGCCGAATAGACCTTTCATATCCCTCCATGTATTTGTAGCTCACAAGGGGTCTGTATGCTAATACATATTATGCCCACTTTGGCTACCAATATACGGGGTTCATTCGGCATATAAAATGTTGCTTCAGTATGTGATTATTATCACTGCTTCCCGCTATGTCAGTACCCGCTCGGGAAGCTTGTCCCGGCGTGTATAGCAGCCGTTTGTCAGTATCTTATATTGCGTATCAAGGATGTCTGAAAGTAAGTCCTGTCATTTCTTTATTCTGTTTGTGTATGTTTTTTTTCTCTTTAGAACTTGTGTCTTTTCTTGGCGTGCCGTTGTGCAACGCTGTCAGTGTCGGCCAACGTCAGCCTAGCGCAGTCAGCGTAGTGTCCACGCGGCAGCCCTGTGTAGTCAGCGTAGTGTCCCTTTCAGGGGGGGTGGGGGTGGTGCGTTGCTCCAATGCATCTGATGCACAACAAAGGAGGCACTGGCCAGTGCCAGTACATCCTGTACTGTACTGGCAAATGCCTCCATTTCCAGGGTGGCCGTAAGCGGGGCAAGCGCAGCGGTAAAGTATGTTTCCTATCCACTTTGGAGCGGAGTCGATTTTATAAAGTATGGCGGGCGCAGCACTTTATTAAATCCAGTCCACGCCTTTTTGTAAACCCACCCCCCCACACACACATTTACAGTAACTTTATTTAAACAGCACATTACAGAATCTCATTTTTGTCATTTTCCCACAGTGCCTCCGCTTGAAGACCAGGGGATCCTGCCCTTGTGGGCCGATACAGCCGCCCCACCCCCCTCAACAAGCCCCGCCGCCGCCCAGTCTGAGAGTAAGTCCTGTCATTTCTTTATTCTGTTTGTGTATGTTTTTTTCTCTTTAGAACTTGTGTCTTTTCTTAGCGTGCCGTTGTGCAACGCTGTCAGCGTCGGCCAACGGCAGCCTAGTGCAGTCAGCGTAGTGTCCCTTTCAGGGGGGGGGGGGTGGAGGGGGTTTACTATATATTCCCCTTTGGAATATATAGTAAACAAGACATGTCTGTGTATTAGTGGGGGCAGTGGTCTGACATTGATCACACCTTTGATAAAACAATTAGGTGTGGGTGGAGTTAGAGGGTGGGGATCACTAGGACCTGTACTGCTATTAAGTCACTATATGCTAGGCTGTGAGGCCTTCTGGCTGTGTAGTCTTCTAGATGTGAAGTATTCTAGTGTAAAGTATGCAGACTATAGTAATATGACATCGGAGATATACAGGAGGGAAACAGGAGGACAAAGAACACTTCATCCTCCATCTGCAAACCCCAGCAATCAACATACTGCAGTGATTTACCTGACTCAACATCACCTACAGTCTGAACAACCTGGACACTGATCTCCACACTGAATTAAGTGCTGTCACACACTGCTTCTGTCTCACTTATACATTACCTATACTTCCTGTAGGCTCTCCACGCTTCCAGTACATCACCTTCTCACTACTCATTCTAGGCCACTCCAACCTCATTCTATATCACTACTCTGAACAACTTTACACAGAAATATGGCTCCTCGATCCAGTCCCATACCAGTCCTCGCTGTTAGGTCTCACCCCCTCTCAACTTCTACACTTCTCACATGCACCCACAACCCACACAACCTAATTACTATCTCACCTGTCCCCCTCCCTTCCTTTCTCCTATGCTCTCTGGAATGCTAGGTCAGTCTGCAACAAGCTCCCAACTATCCACGACCTCTTTATCTCCCACTTTTTTAACCTTCTAGCCATCACTGAAACCTGGCTCTCCTCCTCTGACACTACCTCCCCTGCTGCACTCTCTTATGGAGGCCTCTCCTTCACACACTCGGTCAGACCTGATGGCCGCCAGGGTGGAGGAGTGGGCATCCTCCTCTCCCCCAACTGCACCTTCCGTGCCATCCCACCTGAGCCCTCCCTCATATTCTCCACCTTTGAGGTACACACTATCCGCATCTTCTACTCTATTCACCTCCTTGTGGCTGTAATCTACCGCCCCCCTGGCCCCTGCTCCCCTTTCCTTGATAACTTTGCTGCGTGGCTTCCACACTTTCTTGCCTCTGACCTCCCCTCTATCATCCTCGGTGACTTTAACATTCCTATTGACATCAATAATGCTGCCTCCTCTAATCTGCTTGACCTTACCACCTCCTTTGGACTTTCTCAATGGACCTCCACCCCCACTCATAATCTAGGACACTCCCTTGACCTAGTCTTCACCCACCATTGTAATCTCTTCCCACTCTCTGACCACAATCTGCTCTCTTTCAACCTCTCATCCTCCCCTCTCCTCTCATTGCCCAGACCCTACTGTCCTGTCTTCCCTGGAGACTTTCCTCTCTCCTCTTTCAACCATGACTTGCCCCAACCAGGCTGCCTCTTTCTATTACTCTTCTCTCACCTCTGCTCTCGACTCTGTAGCCCCCTCCACACTGTCCCCCTCCAACGCTCTAAACCCCAACCCTGGCACAACAAAATAACACGATTCTTGCAAAAATGTGCACACTCTCCTGAACGCCTCTGGAGGAAATCTCACTCTCTGGCAGACTTCCTCCATTTCAAGTTTATTCTCTCCTCCTACAGCGCTGCTCTCTCCTCTGCCAAACAATCTTTCTTCAAATCTCTCATCTCTTCCCTTTCCTCCAATCCCCGATGTCGCTTTGAAACTTTCAACACTCTACTTCCCCTGACCACCCCTCCTCCCTCACTGCCACTGACTTTGCCTCCTTCTTCCTCTCTAAAATTGAGGTAATCCGTCATATCATCTCCTCCCATACCCCCTCTGCTGCCCATCCACCCCAATCATCCTCCCCTCCCAACTACCCCACTCTGTCATCCTTCTGCCCTACTACAGCTGAGGAAGTCCACTCCATCATCTCATCCTCTTCCCCCCTCTACCTGTCCCTTGGACCCTCTCCCCTCCCGTCTCCTCAGTTCCCTCTCCCCCACTGGCTGCTCCCACCTTGCTCACCTCTTTAACCTATCTCTTTCTACTGGCATCTTTCACTCACCCTTCAAACATACTCTGGTCTCGCCTATTCTTAAAAAACCAAACCTGGACCCTTTATCTCCCACAAGCTACCACCCTATCTCTCTTCTCCCATTTGCCTCTAAAATACTAGAACGGCTGGTTTACAGGCATCTCACCAGCTACCTGTCTGAACACTCCATCCTTGATCCCCTTCAATCTGGCTTTCGCCCACTTCACTCCACTGAGACTGCCCTAGTGAAAGTCACCAATGACCTGCTGTCAGCCAAATCAAGGGTCACTTCTCCCTGCTTATCCTTTTGGACCTATCTGCTGCCTTTGACACTGTGGATCACCCTTTCCTCCTACACACACTCCAAAACATTGACCTCTCTGGCACGGTCTTCAACTGGTTTTCCTCTTACCTCTTCAACCGTTCCTTCTCAGTCTCTGCCTCTGGCTCCACCTCACCACCTTCCATCCTTCCTGTCAGGGTCCCTCAGGGTTCCGTCCTTGGCCCCCTTCTGTTCTCTCTGTACACCTCCTCTCTGGGTGCACTCATTAACTCCTTTGGTTTCCAATATCACCTCTATGCGGATGACACCCAAATCTACCTCTCCTCACCTGATCTGTCCCCCACTGTTTTCTCTCAAGTTTCCAACTGTGTCTCTGCCATCTCCACCTGGATGTCTGAGCGATTTCTGAAGCTGAATATGGACAAAACAGAACTTATTATCTTTCCCCCACCCAGAGCTATGCCCTCTACTAATATCTCTATCACTGTTAACAACACCATCCCCGTTCCCCAACTCCGCTGCCTGGGTGTCACACTTGACTCCTCCCTCTCCTTTGCACCCCACATCCAAGCCTTGGCCCATTCTTGCCGGTTCCAGTTACGCAACATTGCTCGCATCAGGCCCTTTCTCTCACAGAGTGCAACTAAGCTGATCATCCACTCATTGGTCATCTCACGGCTTGACTACTGTAATGCTCTCCTCACCGGCCTCGCTCAATCCCAACTGGCTCCTCTCCAATCTGTCCTCAATGCTGCAGCCAGGCTTATCTTCCTCTCCCGCTGCTCTAATTCTGCCACTCCCCTTCAACAAAATCTGCACTGGCTTCCATTCCCCTAGAGAATCCTCTTCAAACACCTCACACTCACATACAGGGCCATCTCTATTCCATTGCTCCATATATCTCTAACCTCATCTCCATTCATACACCCTCCCGCCCTCTACAGTCGGCTGACGACTGTCGTCTCTCCTCCACCCTGATCACTGCTTCCCATGCTAGAGTACAGGACTTTGCCCGTGCTGCACCCCTTCAGTGGAACGCACTCCCTCGCTCCATTAGACTCTCCCCGACCTTGCAAAGCTTCAAACAGGCACTGAAAACTCACCCTTCCACTGCATAAACCAGCTCGTTCTCCGACCCCTTGCGTGTTTAGATCCTGATATCTAACCACCACCCACTCGCTTGCACCTCTTGTAATCTGTCTGTCTCCCCTTCCTACTAGATTGTAAGCTCCTCTGAGTAGGGTCCTCTTCCCTCCTGTTGTCAAAGCCCACTTCTCTTCACATTTCACTCACAGCTCTCCTATACTCCAACACTCAGTGACCATCTTCGTCTGCATACTCATCTCCATCATTGGCCTCAAGCCTCTTTTTGTACAGTATGTTGATTGAGTCCTCACTACTTACTTTTAAGCTGTAA
The DNA here is from genome assembly GCF_055691185.1 of Crinia signifera. NCBI lineage: Eukaryota > Metazoa > Chordata > Amphibia > Anura > Myobatrachidae > Crinia > Crinia signifera. The sequence goes on along the minus strand of NC_139221.1, from coordinate 203,587,681 downwards.
TGTGTATTGATCTGTGGCGCTCTTTATTTGTACTGTATTTTTGTTATTTATTCAATGTTATGCCAAGCTTTGTCTCCCTGTATTGTTCCTTTGTACGGCGCTGCGAAACACTTGTGGCACCTTATAAGTAAATTAATAATAATAAATAATGCGTCTGATGCACAACAAAGGAGGCACTTGCCAGTGCCAGTACTACATCCTGTACTGTACAGGCAAATGCCTCCATTTGAAACAACCACTATCCAGGGCGGCCGTAAGCGGGGCAAGCGCAGCGGTACAGTATGTGTCCTATCCACTTTGGAGCGGAGTCGATTTTATAATGTATGGAGGGCGCAGCACTTTATAAAATCCAGTCCACGCCTTTTTGTAAACCCACCCCGCCCCATTTACAGTAATAAGAATACAGTAACTTTATATAACCCCTTCCCGCCGCAGCCAGTTTTTGCCTTCCTGACAGAGCCCTTTTTTTCAAATCTGACATGTATCACTTAAGTGGGGATAACTTTTTTTTGCTTTTACTTATCCCAGTGATTTTGAGATTGTTTTCTCGTGACACATTGTACTTCAAGTTAGTGGTAAATTTTCGTCGATACAGTCTGTGTTTTTTTGTGAAAAATACCAAAATGTCGTAAAAAAATGGAAAATTTAGCAATTTTCAAAATGTTAAATTTTCTGCTTGTGAGACAAATAATCATACCACTCAAAATAGTTAATAACTAACATAGACCATATGTCTACTTTATGTTTCCATCATTATTTCAACTTCCTTTTAAATTTTTTGGACACTGATTTTTTTAGGGACCAGTTCAGTTCTGATGTGACTTTGAGGGACTTGTATGTGAGACACCCCCATAAATGATGCCATTTCAAAAACTGCACCCCTCACAGTATTCAAAACAGCATTTTGGAAGTTTGTTAACCCTTTAGGTGTTTCACAGGAATTAAAACAAAGTGTAGGTGAAATTTCAAAATTTCATTTTTTTTGCAGATTTGCAATTTTAATACATTTTTCTAAGGAACACAGTAGATTTTACTAGAGAAATGTGACTAAAAATTGATTCCCCCAATTCTTTTGTTTTCATAAATATCCTATATGTGGCCCTAGTGTGCACGTTGACCAAACCACAGGCTTCATAATAGAAGGAGCACCTACTTGATTTTGGAGCCTCCTTTTTATGAGATTATTTTTTAGGCACCATGTAGGTTTATAGGCACCATAAGATGCTAAAAGTTAGGAACCCCCCCACAAGTGACCCCATTTTGCAAACTACACCCCTCAGGGAATTCATCTAGGGGTATAATGTACATTTCAAACCCCCAGGGGTTTCACCAATTGTGGTACAACTGGGCAGTGAAAATGAAAAATTAAATTTTTTACACAAAAATGCAGTTCTGGCTCAAAATTTTTCATATTCACAAGGAATGAAGGAGACAAAGCACCCCAAAATCTGTGCCCCAATTTCTCCCGAGTACGGCAATGCCTCATATGTGACCAAAAAATACCAGTTGGGTGCATGGCAGGACTCAGAAGGGAAGGAGTGATTTTTGTATTTTGCAGCTCAGATTCTGGTGGAATTTTGGTGGGTGCTATGTCGCATTAGCAAGACCCCCAAAGCACCAATACAGTGGAAGCCCCCCACAAGTGACCCCATTTTGCAAACTACACCCCTCAGGGAATTCATCTAGGGGTATAGTGTACATTTCAAACCCCCAGGGGTTTCACCAATTTTGGTACAACTGGGCTGTGCAAATGAAAAATTACATTTTTTTACACAAAAATGCAGTTCTGGCTCAAAATTTTTCATAATTACAAGGAATGAAGGAGACAAAGCACCCCAAAATCTGTGCCCCAATTTCTCCCGAGTACGGCAATGCCTCACATGTGACCAAAAAATACCATTTGGGTGCATGGCAGGACTCAGAAGGGAAGGAGTGATTTTTGTATTTTGCAGCTCAGATTCTGGTGGAATTTTGGTGGGTGCTATGTCGCATTAGCAAGACCCCCAAAGCACCAATACAGTGGAAGCCCCCCACAAGTGACCCCATTTTGCAAACTACACCCCTCAGGGAATTCATCTAGGGGTATAGTGTACATTTCAAACCCCCAGGGGTTTCACCAATTTTGATACAACTGGGCTGTGCAAATGAAAAATTACATTTTTTACACAAAAATGCAGTTCTGGCTCAAAATTTTTCATTTTCACAAGGAATGAAGGAGACAAAGCACCCCAAAATCTGTGCCCCAATTTCTCCCGAGTACGGCAATGCCTCACATGTGACCAAAAAATACCATTTGGGTGCATGGCAGGACTCAGAAGGGAAGGAGTGATTTTTGTATTTTGCAGCTCAGATTCTGGTGGAATTTTGGTGGGTGCTATGTCGCATTAGCAAGACCCCCAAAGCACCAATACAGTGGAAGCCCCCCACAAGTGACCCCATTTTGCAAACGACACCCCTCAGGGAATTCATCTAGGGGTATAGTGTACATTTCAAACCCCCAGGGGTTTCACCAATTTTGATACAACTGGGCTGTGCAAATGAAAAATTACATTTTTTACACAAAAATGCAGTTCTGGCTCAAAATTTTTCATTTTCACAAGGAATGAAGGAGACAAAGCACCCCAAAATCTGTGCCCCAATTTCTTCCGAGTACGGCAATGCCTCACATGTGACCAAAAAATACCATTTGGGTGCATGGCAGGACTCAGAAGGGAAGGAGTGATTTTTGTATTTTTCAGCTCAGATTCTGGTGGAATTTTGGTGGGTGCTATGTCGCATTAGCAAGACCCCCAAAGCACCAATACAGTGGAAGCCCCCCACAAGTGACCCCATTTTGCAAACTACACCCCTCAGGGAATTCATCTAGGGGTATAGTGTACATTTCAAACCCCCAGGGGTTTCACCAATTTTGATACAACTGGGCTGTGCAAATGAAAAATTACAGTTTTTTACACAAAAATGCAGTTCTGGCTCAAAATTTTTCATTTTCACAAGGAATGAAGGAGACAAAGCACCCCAAAATCTGTGCCCCAAATTCTCCCGAGTACGGCAATGCTTCATGTGTGACCAAAAAATGGCAGGACTCAGAAGGGAAGGAGTGATATTTGGATTTTGCAGCACAGATTCTGGTGGAATGTTGGTGGGTGCTATGTCGCATTAGCAAGACCCCCAAAGCACCAATACAGTGGAAGCCCCCCACAAGTGACCCCATTTTGAAAACTACACCCCTCAGGGAATTCATCTAGGCGTATAGTGTACATTTCAAACCCCCAGGGGTTTCACCAATTTTGATACAACTGGGCTGTGCAAATGAAAAATTACATTTTTTTACACAAAAATGCAGTTCTGGCTCAAAATTTTTCATTTTCATAAGGTATGAAGGAGAAAAAGCACCCCAAAATCTGTGCCCCAATTTCTCCCGAGTACGGCAATGCCTCACATGTGACCAAAAAATACCAGTTGGGTGCATGGCAGGACTCAGAAGGGAAGGAGTGATTTTTGGATTTTGCGGCTTAGATTCTGGTGGAATGAATGGTGGGTGCTATGTGGCATTAGCAAGACCCCCGAAGCACGGTGAAATGATGAACCTAATAATCCATAGATTTGTGGTATATTTTAAAACACTCCTTTATACATAGGCCGGGTTTGTCGGGGCAAGTGTCACACTGGAAAATAGTTTGCTTTCTTATTAGCTTTTTATAGCAAACTTTGCACCTTTTTTGTGTCCTGCCCTTTTTTCCAGTGGAGGGGATTTCATCAGGAAAATGCTGCCCTGGTACAATACGGGGGCCAGTACTAGAAGTACTGGGGCCCTCTGCCTGCTGGTTCCCAAATATTAGGCCCTTTATGACTTCCTCTTGAAAGTGCATAAATGTCCCCCTCTGGCTGGTAGAACGGAATAGCACGTAAGCGTTATACAGTGCCATCTGGATGATATACACGGCCAGCTTCTTGTACCAGATTTTTGTTTTCCGCAGGGCACTGTACGGCTTCAGTACCTGATCTGAAAGATCCACTCCGCCCATGTACTTATTGTAATCCAGGATACAATTAGGTTTGGAGGTGTGGGTACTGGTACCTCGTACAGGGACGGAGGTGGTACTGTCTCCGTGAATTGTTGTCAGTATAAGGACATCCCTCTTGTCCTTATATTTGACCAACAACATATTTTCGGTGCATATTCCCCTGCTTTCACCCCTTCTCATTACTTGGGCAATGTGCATTTTTGGGAGGCCTCTTTGGTTCTTGCGCACAGTACCGCAAGCTGCTGTACCTCTTGAACCAAGGGCCTTAAACAGGGGGATGCTAGTGTAAAAGTTATCCACATAGAGGTGATAACCTTTATCCAGGAAGGGGTGCACTAAATCCCAGACAATTTTTCCACTAACACCTACGAGGGAGGGGGGGCATTCTGGCGGTTCAATTCTTGAATCCTTCCCTTCATATATCCTAAACCTGTGAGTGTACCCTGAGGTGCTTTCACACAGCTTATACATTTTTATGCCATACCTTGCCCTCTTATTGGGAAGGTACTGGCGGAATTTAACCCTTCCTTTAAAATGTATAAGGCACTCGTCTATGCAAATGAATTTATCTGGGATGTACATCTCTTCAAATTTGGCACTGAAATGATCAATGACCGGCCTGACTTTGAATAGCCGGTCAAAGGTGGGATCATCTCTGGGTGGGCACTGTGCATTATCGTTGTAATGCAAAAATTTAAGGATTAACTCAAAACGAGTCCGGGTCATGGCCATACGGTAAAGTGGGGTTCTGTACAGAACATCTGTACTCCAATATTGCCTAATTTCTGGCTTTTTTACTATGCCCATATGAAACACCAGACCCCAAAACGTCATCATCTCTACTGCATCTACAGGGGTCCACCTAGCAAATGATGACGTGGGGTTTTGAGCAATAAACTGCTGGGCATATAAATTACTTTGGTCCACCATTAAATTTATAAAATCATCAGAGAAAAAGACTTTGAAAAAGTCAATTTCTTTAAGGCTCCTGCGCCAAAAATTTAGTACAGATGTTGGTCAGTAACGTCCGTCACTGATCAGCGCTCAGCGGGCACAGGACACCCACAAAAGCACTGTGGGTGTAAAAACAATTAAAAAAAAAAATCCCACAGCACTCTCCAAAAAAATAAAATTTAAAAAACTGCTGATGAGGCAAAGGCAACAGAAATTTGATCAAAAAAAAAATATATTAGATCAACCCTGTGCCAAAAATGCTGATCAGTGATGTACGTCACTGATCAGCGCTCAGCGGGCACAGGACACGCACAAAAGCACCGTGGGTGTAAAAACAATTTTAAAAAAAAATCCCACAGCACTCTCCAAAAAAAAAAAATTAAAAAAACTGCTGATGAGGCAAAGGCAACAGAAATTTGATCAAAAAAAAAATATTAGATCAACCCTGTGCCAAAAATGCTGATCAGTGATGTACGTCACTGATCAGCGCTCAGCGGGCACAGGACACCCACAAAAGCACCGTGGGTGTAAAAACAATTTAAAAAAAAAATCCCACAGCACTCTCCAAAAAAAAAAAAAATTGCTGATGAGGCAAAGGCAACAGAAATTTGATCAAAAAAAAAATATTAGATCAACCCTGTGCCAAAAATGCTGATCAGTGATGTATGTCACTGATCAGCGCTCAGCGGGCACAGGACACCCACAAAAGCACCGTGGGTGTAAAAACAATTTAAAAAAAAAATCCCACAGCACTCTCCAAAAAAAATAAAATAAAAAAAAACTGCTGATGAGGCAAAGGCAACAGAAATTTGATCAAAAAAAAAATATATTAGATCAACCCTGTGCCAAAAATGCTGATCAGTGATGTACGTCACTGATCAGCACTCAGCGGGCACAGGACACCCACAAAAGCACTGTGGGTGTAAAAACAATTTAACCCCACAACACCCTCAAAAAAAAAACAACTGCTGATCAGTGATGCAACACTGATTAGCAGTGAGGGGCAGCAGGCACACAACTGTGGGTGCAACCTGACAGGGTATATATAAAAAAAACAAAACCCTGCACCCCAAAAAAGGTGCTGATCAGTTAGTTTATACTAATCAGCACAAAAGTTGGGCAGCAGGGGGCAACAGATACAAAATTATATCACACAATTTCTGACACAATGACGCTGCTGCAGCAGCAGCAGCAGCAACACTCGCACCAGGAAGTCACAGGAGCTGGCAGCACGGATGCCACCAACGCTGATCAGGTCAGTATAGGGCACAGATGGGCACGGAGACCGCTCTGCACGCTGTTCCTGACCGGAATGGCGGCTGCCCCCCCTGGGCAATGAGGGAAGATGTCTGCTGTCAGGGACAGCAGACATCGTCCCTCTGTCACCGCGTCTATAGACGCGGTGACAGTTAAATGGCATGACGTACATTAATGCCATGTGTCGGGAAGTACATCCCGACCATGACGTAAATGTACGTCAAATGTCGGGAAGGGGTTAATGTTTTTGCCAAGATAATATTATTGATTTTTCTGTATACTAGTGAAATGCTTCAAGAAGGTTTTCTGATGTATTAAGAGAGAAACAAATGATGCGTTTTGCAAGATATATGAACTTTCTTTGGAGATTTCAAAGTTCAGAGGATGGATTGTTAAAACAAATAACGCATCAATAATTCTATACTTTTGTTATACTCTGTTTTCTCAAATATTGTTATTTATTGCTGCAGGTGGCGTTAGCTTGTTGCACAAGGTACTAGCCACGGCGTATGAGGCCTACCCTTTGCGCTAAGCAGCAGGTGTTTGTTAGAAGCAGCAGCCATTTTGTTGAATCATGACTTGCATAATAACATTATAAAATGGCTGATCATTCAGAACAGTGCTGTAAAAGTGATTTCTTATAGAGAATTGTTTTTGGTTTTAGGAGCTTAAGAATGTGATGTTGACATTATAATGGAGCAAGGACAGAAAGCTAGTCTCCACAAACTGAATAATATGGGAACAAGGCCACACATGCGTAGACCCACAAGGCCACTGAAGTTGGGTGTTGGGTTAATTATGACATCATGATTGAAAGCAGAGCTTGCCAATAAGACTCAATACTTAGAGTAATTAATTAATGTGATTAAGGTTTAAATATCAGAGTTAGAGAAGGAGGAGGAAGGCAATTGAGGAAGAACAAGCAAGCACAAGGGGGGCTGGAGGTAATTATGAAGGAGGTTTAATCATGGCTGATCACTGTCCTTGAAAGGTGTCCATTTTGATTTGATTTAGAATTACTGTTTAAGTATTAGCTAGTCAGTTTTATGTTTCTTGTGTTAGTCTGCATTTGCAAATACCTGTAATGAAGCTATTCTTTAAGTAAAGCATTGTCATACATTTTATAACAAGGTTGTGTGGGTGTGCAATCATTTCAGTGTTGCCGTTATATTTAAAGGTAATAAAGTAAATATATACAGGTTTGGGTTATCAATCATATCTAATCTTATCAAATAAATCTCTGCGTTATCAGCACGTCTCCTTGGCACTTGGATCCCTCAGCCCTCCAGCCACAGACGATCCAGCAAGGTATGAGGGGGACGGGGAGGTAGGCTCCAGAGTGTCCGGGGTCGTTCCCCAAGTCACGAGGTGGCCTGAGCACAGGGGCTCCCCAGGTGTCTCCACTCCTCGATACAGGGGCTCCCCAGGTGTCTCCACTCCTCGATACTTGGCTCAGCTGGACCCCCAGGGGATGAGTATCACAGCGCAGTGGCGTAACTAAGTTTTGGGCGCCCCCCCGTCATTAGGGGGGGGCACCCCGCCCCGCCAAGCACCCCCAATCCCCTGCCGCCCATGCAACCCCCCCCAATCCCCTGCAGCCTTACCTATCGCGCTGGTCCTGGCGGCTCCGTTCTTCTTCTGCTGAGGACCACCACAAAATGGCCGCCCCCATACAGCAGACAGTTTCAGAGAACTGTGTGCTATATGGGGGCGGGCATTTTGTGGTGGTCCTCAGCAGAAGAACGGAGCCGCCGGGACCAGCGAGATAGGTAAATCTGCGGGGGATTGGGGGGGGGTGTAACTATAGCACCGCAGCCCCCGGCGCCCCCACATGCACAGTGCCCCCCTGCGGTGGCGGGGGCTGCGGTGCTATAGTTACGCCGCTGTCACAGCGGTAGCAGTGTGGGGTTCAGCAGGTGCAGTCAGGTGGAAGGATGGACCTGGATAGAGCCTGTTTGAGCGGAGCTCATGTAAGATGTGGCCATCTTGGATGCGCCACCCACCGGAAGTCCGGCCATCTAGTAAATTTGTTCCAATAAACACAATGAAATGAGGAACAGAACATTATGTCATTAAATAAATGGTTGAGAATTGTTTGGCTGCTTGCGTATGGTTGGAGTTGCAAATGAATTCACCCACAGAGGATGTTCGCATGCACGCAGTGCCTGATATTGTAAACGTGTGCTTGCGAGCATGCAAGTGTGTGTGTATGTGCTGTTTGGGGTCACTGAATAGCGTTGCAAATACTAAAGTTCGCATGTGGTGTGGGCATTGCTTCGTAGAATGCGTGCGTGTGATTAAAAAAAATGGCATGTGGGTCCACTCCATTGCATTTACCAACGCCGGACTCAAAGAATGGGTCCTGGTTTTAAAATCACAGGACAAAACGATGTAGGGGATCTCAAGATTTATTTTAAACCAATTTTTCAAACTAATGACATTTCAAACTAATCATGTGACCTTCAAATGCATTATACAGTTAAATACAATGTATTTGGTATAAGTTCATTGTTTCATTTTGGGATGCCTTTGGGAACAGGAGTAAAAAAAAAATCTCTTGGCAGTGAGTGAACTTACATCTCTCACACAGAGGCAGCTAGCTTTCAAAACTTTTGCTTTGAGCAGGATAACATGCATGAGTAAGAAAGAAGTCGCAGGGAGCCAATTCGGGTGAATACGGTGGATGTGGTAATAATTCATAGCACAATTTTACCCGATTGGGCAAGGTGTCGAAATTGGTCCAAAATCGCATAGTGTATGGGGGAATCGGTACATTTGTCAGACCAGACTTAGGTCTACAGTCATTAGGTCGACCCCGGAAGGTCGCCTGGCCCCACGGTCGACAGGGTTAAAGGTCAACATGGGTCAAGGTCGACATGACTTAAGGTCGACATGGGTTTAGGTCGACAGTCATTAGGTCGACATGAGTTTTTCACTGTTTTTTTACCCAAATGTCGACACAGTCGACATGGACACAGTTGGAGTTGAACCGCAGCTGCTCGCTATGCTTCGGGCACGGAGCCTCGCTACGCTCGGCACACTTTTTTATTCTCCCACCACGCCCTAGTGGATGGTAGGGCATGAAATACCGCCTGTCGGCACATGTCGGCTCAAAAAACAGTGAAAAACTCATGCAGACCTAATGACTGTCGACCTAAACCCATGTCGACCTTGACCCATGTCGACCTTTAACCCTGTCAACCTTGGGGCCAGTCGACCTAATGACAGTCGACCTAAGTCTGGTCTGACAGATGACCGTTTCCCTGTATTGGCACCTTAACATAACATAGCCACCAGGATAAAGACACAAGGATAAATAAGGATTTGGCTATTCAGCCAATACATTGTAGTGATAGGGGGATAGCGCCTCGACCAAGCAGCTGTGACTGCGAGTGAGCGCCTAGTGTCGGAGCAAGAGGCTGCATGGAAATAGGCTGGGGAGAGGGTGATCCGTTGTGATCTGTGTACTTCATCACCTGTACAGAGCGGATTCGCCGAGGCAGCCACCCAGCCTGATGACAGAGGTCACTGGGAATCAGCTCTGTACCGGAGATGATGTACGGAATTCTCCATGAACCCGCTATGCAAATGATGGGGGAATCTGCTATGGGTAGCAAAAAAAAAACCCCAAAACATATAAACCAGCCACAATATACTTACAAACTTACTGCGGTGGTGGCTCATTGTGGTTTGAAATGGCTGCCTCCTCTCCTGCTGTGTGGGCGATACAGATCAGCAAGTCACTCCCAGGAGGGCGGGCGATAAATTGCATGCTGGAAAAAATGTCCCCTGATGCGTGCATTATGGACCCGATTAGATTGATTCTATGTGCAGGATTCATCTCTTGGGTCAGACCCGATGCGCACGGGAAAGCGCATTGGGTCGGAGTGTATACCAATCATGTGAGATTTGGTTTGATTGAATGATCCAATCTCACAAGTGAATGAGGGCCTTAAGTCCTGATATTTTAGAAGGTTGTAGGGGCCAATACCAGGGGCGGGCTGGGCCGGGGGGCAGGGTGCTATCTGCCCTCCAGGCCACTCTGCCAGGTGTGCTGTGGGCCGCGGCCGTGTCCGAGGCCGCCTTACCGGGTTTTTTGCACTGCCGGCGGCCATGTTCCTGTGGTCTTTTAAAAGATGTCTGCGGCCACAGGAACATGGCTGCCGGCCTCCATGGCTACGTGGAGGAGGGCCCGGCCGCCTGTTCCCTCTTATCCCTGGGCGGCATATGCTGGGTGGGGACTTCATGACAATGACGCCTCCCACCCACGCTTCTGCAGAGAGGAAGAAAGGCAGGCCGCAGGACGAGTCGGGGGGCCGCAGCCGCAGCAGGACAGGCCGCAGAGAGCCGAATTTAAATTCAGTAAGTTAGCATTAAACACAAATTAAAAAAACAATATATCTGCTGTTTCATGTATAATAATAATAATAATAATAATAATAATAATAATAATAATAATAATAATAATGCAATGACACCACAGGCTGCTCCCCCTGTATAATAATTTGTGTCATGGCATTACTATTATTATATTATACAGGGGGAGCAGCCTGTGGTGTCATGGCATTACTTTTATATTATACAGGGGGAGCAGCCTTTGGTGTCATTATTATTGTACAGGGGGAGCAGCCTGTGGTGTCATAGCATTATGCCATGACACCACAGGCTGCTCCCTCTGTATAATAATAATAATGCCATGACACCACAGGCTGCTCCCCCTGTATAGTATAAAAGTAATGCCATGACATCACAGGCTGCTCCCTCTGTATAATAGTAATGCAATAACGCCACAGGCTGCTCCCCCTGTATAATATAATAATTTGTGTCATGGCATTACTATTATTATATTATACAGCGGGAGCAGCCTGTGGTGTCATTGCATTATTATTATACAGCGGGAGCAGCCTGTGGTGTCATTGCATTATTATTATACAGCGGGAGCAGCCTGTGGTGTCATTGCATTATTATTATACAGCGGGAGCAGCCTGTGGTGTCATTGCATTATTATTATACAGCGGGAGCAGCCTGTGATGTCATTGCATTATTATTATAGAGAGGGAGCAGCCTGTGGTGTCAGGCTGCTCCCCCTGTACAATAATAATTATGACACCACAGGCTGCTCCCGCTGTATAATAATAATGCAATGACACCACAGGCTGCTCACGCTGTATAATATAACAATAGTAATGCCATGACACAAATTATTATACAGGGGGGAGCAGCCTGTGGCGTCATTGCATTATTATTATACAGAGGGAGCAGCCTGTGGTGTCATGGCATTATTATTATACAGGGAGAGCGGCCTGTGGTGTCTGGTTTTTTTACGCAAGGGTGCAGCCTGTGGTGCCATGTTCTTTATGCAGGAGAGCAGCCTGAGGTGTCCAGTTCTTTATTTATGCATGGAAGCAGCCCGTGCTGTCCTGTTTATTTATGCAAGAGAGAAGTCTGTGGTGTCCTGTTCTTCATTTATGCAGGAGAGCAGCCAGTGGTGTCCTCTTATTTTTTTTTATGCAGGTGAGCAGCCTGTGGCAGGGGCGGATTGGGATGCCGGGAAGCCAGGCAAATATTCAGTGTGCCGTGTCCCGCACCCCTCTCAGTGGCCATTCTCCTACCAAGCCAGGCTGATACATACAAACCCTCAGCTGCCACAATTTGAGCTTCTGCGCTTGCGCAAAATTTTAGTTAACCTGGAGCCACATGACAATAATGTGCTAGGCCAGGGGGTAGTGTCACTAATCCCCCTGCATCATATATTAGGCTGGCTGCAGGAGACTGTCCGTGTGGCAGCTGCGGCCACTCTCACTGCCATAGGTGAGCAGCTCCGCCTCCTTCAGCTACTCAAGGAGGCGGAGCTGACCAGCAATAACAGTAAGAGCTTCCGGAAGCATCCGCAGCCAGCTGTAAGCATGGCAGGGGGGTGGGGTCGTGTGTAAAAAAGCCCTCCGCCGGCTACTGTGAGTTTGTGTGTGCCAGTGTCCGGCTTCCCCTGATCCTTGTGCGGGTATCAGCCGGCGGTGTCCTGATATTATACAGGGCAGCAGTCTGTGGTGTCCTGTTATTATACAGGGGGAGCAGCCTGTGGTGTTATTATTATCTTTTTTTTACTAATACATATATTTTTAACGAAAACCCTCCATTTTTATGATACGCTGTCACTTATGGGCCAGTGCTCTGGACTTGCCCCCCCAGGCTAAAAGTTGGCAGCCAGACCCTGGCCACTACGCCTTATTTTACATGTTATGCCCACACTATGAATGTACTCATTGGATCTCTGGTGTAAATACACCAGAAACTTAAACCATGCAATCTTGATTAATAAATATTATATACTTCATGTTTTTCCGCCCACACTGATATCTGGACACCATCTTTAGTATAGGCAAGGATAAAACATGTTTTTTTTCTTCAAATGTTTAATCCATGAATAATTCATTTTAAAGTCTCTTATATTAAATGACTCTACCCAGAAATATGTTGTAGATTTTTAGAAATATAATATTGTTTTTAACTTGTGTAACGGAACAGGAAGTGGGTTGGACTTCCTGTTTCTATCAGTATGTGGGGTATAAAATACACCAGCATGTACAATCCTCTGCATACCTTAAAACAGTACCATTTAGATCGTAATGCGTTGGTCCAAGCAGAGGAGTTCCCCTACTTTTAGTCATTCCACCATCAGGAACAACTTGAAGATTTCTCCAAACACCTGGAACCTATGGGAAATCTGGCACTCCATATTCATGTTGTCATGTTCGAACTTTCTATTAGTGTCACTTCATTTTCTTCTTGTACCCATCAAAAGGGTGACATGCCCATCTTTTACAAAAAATTTCTGTATGTTTTTTGGAGGTGTGCTCCAATAAAAGCCTGTTTTAAGAAAACCTGATTCGTCCATCTGAAAGATACCTTTAAGGAAGTCTCCTTCACAATGACTGAGTTTCTGGGTATGCATCATTCTTGGTCGTAACTTGTGCAAAGATACCTTTACAGACTTTATTACAGGCATTCCCAACCACGGTCCTCAAGGCACACCAACAGTGCAGGTTTTAGTGATATCCAGGCTTCAGCACAGATGGTTTAATCGGAATCCCTCAGATACTAATTAAGTCACCTGTGCTCAAGCCTGGATATCTAGAAAACCTGCACTGTTGGTGTGCCTTGAGGACCGTGGTTGGGAATGCCTGCTTTATTATATGCTATATCTTGTGAGTAATGGTACGATTTCTTTATTATAAACATGCCTTTATGGGAACAGGTGCTGGACGGGGTCTTGACAATCGGGATCCCCGACAGACATTTACCCGACGTTGGGATCCCGATTGTCAAAACACAGACAGCTGGGTTCCCGACGGCCACCTGCTATTTTCCCTCGTAGGGGTCCATGAACCCCATAGAGGGAGAATAGAATAGTTGGCGAGCGTAGCGAGCCACCGTGCCCGCAAGGGGCTTTGTTACACTCACCATACTGTCTGAGCCGGCCAGTCGGGATCCCGACGTCGGGCTAATGACTTTCGGACCCCTATACCACACCCTATGGGAACTAAATCATATGTAGCAAAGACACAGCCATCTTGAGAAATTTGGTGAAGATTCAAACCCCAACGGTTGACTCCTTACATTCACTATACCAGGGGAGTTCCTTACATTATTTACTATATACATCATAGCACCAGTGTGTATCCGACTATCTTCTGTTTTATATTGCAATTTTTGAAGGTGGTAAGCTTCATTAGTGATAGATGCGGTCAGGCTGCTGTGCTTGAAAGTAACACACCCCTACCCATTTTTTGCTGGTTAAATGCCCGCTTGCAGGGTCTCATCCCTGGCTTAATACTGGTGTCCCATCTCCATTGCTGGTTAAATGCCCACCTGCAGTGCTCTCTCCCTATTATAATTGTCAGGAGGATGCCGCCCCCTCTGTGCTCATCCAATGCCCACCTGAAGTGCCCCATCCCTGGCTTAATACTGGCACCCCATCTCGAGCGCTGGCTTAATGCCTCCTTGAAGTTTCTCATCCCTAGTTTACTTTTGGCGCCCTGTATCCAGCGCTGGTTAAATGCGCGCTTGCAAAGGCCTCTCCCTGTTTTAATTGTTGGGAGGGAGCCGCCACCTCTGCGCTCGTCCAATGCCTGCCTGAAGTGCCCCCATTCAGAGTGGTCTGTGAATCAAACACTGTAGATATCATTGTGAAATCCATGTGATCTCAATCCCCAGTAAGTTATTTTTTCACTTGTTTACTTATTCATTTTTTAGGATCTTCTGTACCTGCTGCAGCAGCTTCTGAGCTGCTGTGGTTGGAAAGGTTAGGTGGAACAAGAATTGTATAAGCATAAAACTTTTGACCGTCTGTCGGAAAGGCCTTAAGACTAGTCATAAATAAAGAGGCCAAATATAGTGTAACTTTTTCATAATTAAAATTTATTTTCCACATTGAATCACTACCCTAATTCAAACCATGTTATTCTGGGTTGAGCAACTGTGTTTAACCAAAACATGAAAAAAATTACCACAAAAGTGTACACAAAAAGAAAACATAATGTAAACAATCGTTTTATGTAAACTGTTAAAACACTTAGATACTGCTTGCATAAAATATTTAGCTGAATGCCAGTAGAAGGCAATGTAAGAATCCTGGGGTGGAACATGTGCTTAAAATAAAGCAGTGTATTTTAGGTTTTGTTATAATAGACACAACAAAAGCAAATACAATTTTTTTTATTTTTAGACTTCCATCTTCTTTTCTCCCATGGCACACCATCTCTCTTCGCTCAGATAAAGAGATTGCTTGTTAGTTGGTCCATAAATCAATCACTCCAGTCACAAGTCATAAGGCTGCTAGGTACAGGAATTTCAAGATTCCGCTGGAAAGAAAATAGACATACAGTATTAATATTTCAAACTATCTGGTATTTATAATTTACAATTAAATTTGTGATGAAGCTAGATGGGTTGGGGTCATTTAGTCTACAGCATGATGGTCGACAGTCATTAGGTGGACACCATTAGGTCGACATGGGAAAAGGTCAACAGGTTATTAGTTCGACAGTGTCTAAGTTACTTTTACTGTTTTTTGACCCGAATGTCAACACAGTCGAAATGAACACAGTTTAAAGTGCACCGTATCCCCTTACAATGTTTCTGTGATAAAGCTAGATGGGTTGGGGTTATTTAGTCTACAGCATGATGGTCGACAGTCATTAGGTGGACACCATTAGGTTGATATAGGAACAGGTCATTAGTGCGACAGTGTCTAGGTCGACATAGGTTTTTTACTGTTTTTGACCCGAATGTCAACACAGTCAACATGAACACAGTTTAAAGTGCACCGCATCCCCTCGCAATGCTTCGGACACGGTGCCTTGTTATGCTTGGCACACTATTTTATTCTCCCACCACGCCCTAGTAGATGGTGGGGCATGAAATACCGCCTGTCGGCACCTCGGCTCAAAAAACAGTGAAAGACCCCATGTTGACCTTTTGACTGTCAAACTAATCATGTGACCTTCAAATGTAATCCACAAAGCGCACTATTAATCGTTTTGTACATAATGCGTTATACAATTAAATACAATCTCTTTGGTATAAGTGTCATAGTTTCATTTGTGGTGCCTTTGGGAACAGGAGTAAAACAAAAAAATCCTGAAAATTGTAAAAAAAATTATCTCTATCTCTGAAATACTGCCATCTCTTGGCAGTGAGTGAACTTATATATCTCTCACAGAGGCAGCTAGCTTTCAAAGCTTTTGCTTTGAGCAGGCTTACATGCGTGTAAGAAAGAAGTCGCAGGGAGCCAAGTCAGGCGAATACGGCAATAATTCATAGTGCAATATATGCAAATTGGGCCGAACCAATTCCAGATGAGGGAGCTGGTGCATTGTTGTGATGGATAAAAACCCACTAACCTATGAATATATGCAGGACTCCCACAAGCTCACTAAACAGCAGGTTATGGATTTTTTGTATAGCAGGAAGATGTACCAACATTTCAAGAGCCATCGGTCTCTTTATCAAGGAGCACAGTTTGGGAACAGTTTGATTAAAGAGACCGTTGGGTCTTGAAATGTTGGTACATATGCCTGCTTTGAGAAAGAAAATATCTATTTAGATAGATAGATAGATAGATAGATGGATAGATATATATCTATCCATCTATCTATCTATACATCTATACATATCTATACATATAGTGTCACTTGCACTTTGGACTCTGAGGAGAACACAAGTACCACCAGACCAGGAACTACAATTATATCCTATACAGATCCATAGGCATTTCTTATGGTCATCTTGTCCTTTTAAGGATATATAAAAAATCTATTGCACTGGAGTCAATTGAATAACATCCACTTTAAAAAAAAACTGGACTGCAGAAAAAATACCCTACAAACGGTCTATTTGAGAGGTTTCATCAGAGATTGACAATCAAGCAGGGTTACATATACCATCATTTGGCCCGATTGGACGAAAAGAAGGACAACAGCAGTCCACTCTTTTTTTAAATACTTTTCTACAGGAATGGAATACACCGTTATAAAGGCCATTTATAAGCCTTGAAATATCAAAAAAGTCAAAAGGAGACACTTACACAATAAACACCATCCCTGTCCAAACAGAGACTACTGTATAAATATCTTTACCCCTGATAAAGTCTTGCTTAAAGACGAAACGCGTTGAGATTCACCTGTAAAAACAAAGTTTACTCCTATGTCAAGAAGAATCTGATTTTAAGAAAGTTATGTTTTAATAAACAGTGTTTTATATGTTAACATATGTATGGTTCTTTTGAAAAAAATCTATAAATAAGGAAAGACAGAAATTATCATACTAAACATAGGGCGCCTGACACTATTGTGGTAGTATATCTATACATATATCTATATATCTATATATCTATATATGTATGTATATATATATATATATATATATATATATATATATATATCTATATATAGATATATATAGATATATATAGATATATAGACTTGTGATAGGCCGGGCACAGCTTCCCTTATCCGTTGCTGGTCGGGTGCAGGTGTCGATGGGGTATGTAGACTTTTTCGGTGGACACAGCACTCCAGACTTGTAGATATTCAAAAAACAGGTTTATTGAAGATGGCAACGTTTCAATGCATACGCATTTTCGTCAGGCTCAATATACAGACAAACATACAATGAATAAATACCCTTCCGGAGTGTGTCACGTGGGAGGGCAGGTACCTAGGATGGTCATGAGGAGGCGGAAACCTGGTTTAACCTAGAATTTCAAAATATTAGGGATTTAAATAAAGGATAGATGAAAATGAGGTGGAACGTTAGGAATGGGAACCATCCAGCATAATGCAATGTCGCACGGCACCATACGACACAACATAATGCTCTACTGATGGTTGTGGGGAGGCAGAAATCTGGTAAACCCAGAATTTCAAAATATTAGGGAATTAGATAAAGGGTAGATGAAAATGAGGTGGAACTTAGGAACAGGATCATACAGCAAAACATAATGCTCTACTGAAGGTGCAGCCTCTCACTCTTGACAGATTGGACCTACAACACCATTCAGTCCATCCTCTGCCTACCTTTGGGAACTTCCATCCTGATTCTCCCTCCAAGACCATCTACAGGACACTGAACTCCAGGTGAGCCTCGCCATCAATAGCCACCTGTGTGAGACAGTGGTCCTCCACCAAAATACCTCAAGTGGGACTGGCATTCTCCACCAAAATAGTGACCAGGGGTAACCAGCAGCCTTTACCTCCAGGTGAGCAAACACCATCATAGCCACCTGTTAGAGGTTCCTGCCTCCCCCCCTACTAAACCAAGTTCAGGTTGGAGAATTCCTGCCCACCCTCCTCCAGTGTTTACAACATCCACTGTGACCTCTTTCCACATATGGGAGGTGCCCGACTTGGGTATTGAACACCAATTTCCCTAAAAAAACACCAGAGATACTTTGAGGGATATAACACGGACATTTCTCCATTGATTCCTCCAGCGGCAACTAACATCCACCCGTGAATATAGAGAGGACCGGTGAATTGTTCCCCATAACCTTCTCCCCATTCATCTTCCCAAA
Source organism: Crinia signifera (assembly GCF_055691185.1). NCBI lineage: Eukaryota > Metazoa > Chordata > Amphibia > Anura > Myobatrachidae > Crinia > Crinia signifera. The sequence goes on along the minus strand of NC_139221.1, from coordinate 203,569,372 downwards.
CGGCAGATATACCATTGGTTAAGTGCACTTTCCAAATGGACTGATACTGAATAGGGCAGTGGCCCTCACGGATTTACATCCAATAAAAGAGTGAGACCTTCTTTTTTACTTATTTTTATTGTGTATATTGTTATGTGTAAATGTATGTAATGTTTTTATTCAATCTGTAATATAAACTGATTTTTCCACTTTAAAATTGGTCAATCTGTTCATTGTAACATCAGCGCTGCTTCTTTGAAACTAAATTCAGCAAGCCCTTTGTAAAAACCACAGGGAGTGACTACCCCTGTACCCCAGCAGCTGCTAGGATAAACACCTCATACAACAGGCGCCCTATACTGCTTTCCAGTAAAGCAGTTTCTTTTTCTTTTCCATTTAAATAAAGGATAGATGAAAATGAGGTGGAACTTAGGAACAGGATTATACAGCAAAACATAATGCTCTACTGATAGTCATGGGGAGGCGGAAGACTGATTTAACGAAGAATTTCAAAATAGCAGGGTTTTAAATAAAATATAGATGAAAGGAGGTGGAACGTTAGGAATGAAAACCATACAGCATAAAGTAATGTCGCACGGCACCATACGACACAACATAATGCTCTACTGATGGTTGTGGGGAGGCTGAAATCTGGTTTAACCCAGAATTTCAAATGATTAGGGATTTAATTAAAGATAGATGAATAGGAGGTGTAACGTTAACAATGGGATCATACAGCAAAACAATGCTCTACTGATGGTTATGGGGAGGGAGAAATATGGTTTAACACAGAATTTCAAAATGTTAGGGAATTAAATAAAGGGTAGATGAAAATGAGGTGGAACTTAGGAACAGGATCATACAGCAAAACATAATGCTCTACTGATGGTTGTGGGGAGGAGGAAATCTGGTTTAACCCAGAATTTTAAATGATTAGGGATTTTAGTAAAGGATAGATGAAATGAGGTGGAACGTCAGGAATGGGATCATACAGCAAAAAAATGCTCTACTGATGGTTGTGGGGTGGGAGAAATCAGCTTTAACCCAGAATTTCAAATTAGTAGGGTTTTAAATAAAATATAGATGAAATTGAGGTGGAACGTTAGGAATGGGATCATACAGCAAAACATAATGCTCTACTGATGGTCGTGGGGAGGCAGAAATCTGGTTTAACCCATAATTTCAAAATATTAGGTATTTAAATAAAGAATAGATAAAAATGAGGTGGAACAATAGGAATGGAACCATACAGCATAATGCAATGTCGCACGGCACCATACGGCACAACATAATGCTCTACTGATGGTTGTGGGGAGGCGGAAACCTGGTTTAACCCAGAATTTCAACTGATAAGGGATTTAATCAAAGATATATGAAAAGGAGGTGTAACGTTAAGAATGGGATCATACAGCACAACAATGCTCTACTGACGGTTGTGGGGAGTGAGAAATCTGGTTTAACCCAGAATTTCAAAATAGAAGCATGGTTGTGGGGAGACGGAAATCTGGTTTAACCCAGAATTTCAAAAGATTAGGGATTTTAATTAAAGGATAGATGAAAATGAGGTGGAACGTTAGGACTGGGAACCATACAGCATAATGCAATGTCGCACGGCACCATACGACACAACATAATGCTCTACTGATGGTTGTGGGGAGACGGAAATCTGGTTTAACCCAGAATTTCAAATGATTACGGATTTTAATAAAGGATAGATGAAAATGAGGTGGAATTTAGGAACAGGATCAAACAGCAAAACATAATGCTCTACTGATGGTTGTGGGGAGGCGGAAATAAGTTTTAACCCAGAATTTAAAAATATTAAGGAATGAAATAAAGGGTAGATGAAAATGAGGTGGAACTTAGGAACAGGATTATACAGCAAAACATAATGCTCTACTGATGGTTGTGGGGAGACGGAAATCTGGTTTAACCCAGAATTTCAAAATATTAGGGTTTTAAATAAAGGATAGATGAAAATAAGGTGGAACGTTAGGAATGGGATCATGCAGCAAAGCATAATGCTCTATTGATAGTCATGGGGAGGTGGAAACCTGGTTTAGCCCAGAATTTCAAAATAGTAAGGTTTTAAATAAAATATAGATGAAAAGGAAGTGGAACGCTAGGAATGGGATCATTCAGCAAAACATAATGCTCTACTGATGGTCGTGGGGAGGCAGAAATCTGGTTTAACCCAGAATTTCAAATGATTAGGGATTTTTATTAAAGAATAGATGAAAATGAGGAGGAACGTTAGGAATGGGAACCATACAGCATAATAAAATGTCGCACGGCACCATACGACACAACATAAGGCTCTGCTGATGGTTGTGGGGAGGGAGAAATCTGGTTTAACGCAAAATTTCAAAGTATTAGGGATTTAAATAAAGGATAGATGAAAATGAGGAGGAATTTTAGGAATAGGATCATGCAGCATAATGCAATGTCGCACGGCACCATACGGCACAACAGAATGCTCTACTGATGGTTGTGTGGAGGCGGAAACCTGGTTTAACCCAGAATTTCAAATGATTAGGGATTTTAATAAAGGATTGATGATAATGAGTTGGAACATTAGGAATGTTACCATACAGCATAATGCAATGTCGCACGGCACCATGCGGCACAACAGAATGCTCTACTCGTGGTTGTGTGGAGGCGGAAACCTGGTTTAACCCAGAATTTCAAAATAGTAGGGTTTTAAATAAAATATAGATTAAAAGGAGGTGGAACGTTAGGCATGGGATCATACAGCAAAACATAATGCTCTACTGATGGTTGTGGGGAGGCAGAAATCTGGTTTAACCCAGAATTTCTAAATATTAGGGATTTAAATAAAGGATAGATGAAAATGAGGTGGAACATTAGGAATGTTACCATACAGCATAATGCAATGTCGCACGGCACCATGCGGCACAACAGAATGCTCTACTCATGGTTGTGGGGAGGCGGAAACCTGGTTTAACCCAGAATTTCAAATGATTAGGGTTTTAAATAAAGGATAGATGAAAATGAGGTGGAACGTTAGGAATGTGATCATACAGCAAAACAATGCTCTACTGATGGTTGTGGGGAGGGGGAAATCTGGTTTAACGCAGAATTTCAAAATATTAGGGATTTAAATAAAGGATAGATGAAAATGAGGTGGAACGTTACGTATGGGATCATGCAGCAAAACATAATGCTCTACTGATGGTCGTGGGGAGGAGGAAACCTGGTTTAACCCAGAATTTCAAATGATTAGTGATTTAATTAAAGATAGATGAATAGGAGGTGGAACGTTAAGAATGAAAACCATACAGCATAATGCAATGTCGCATGGCACCATACGACACAACATAATGCTCTACTGATGGTTGTGGGGAGGCGGAAACCTGGTTTAACCCAGAATTTTAAATGAATAGGGATGTAATTAAAGATAGATGAAAAGGAGGTGTTACGTTAAGAATGGGATCATGCAGCAAAACAATGCTCTACTGATGGTCGTAGGGAGGCAGAAATCTGGTTTAACCCAGAATTTCAAAATAATAGGGATTTAAATAAAGGATAGATGAAAATGAGGTGGAACATTAGGAATGGAACCATGCAGCAAAACATAATGCTCTAGTTATGGTCGTGGGGAGGCGGAAACCTGGTTTAACCCAGAATTTCTAAATATTAGGTATTTAAATAAAGGATAGATGAAAATGAGGTGGAACATTAGGATTGGAACCATACAGCATAATGCAATGTCGCACGGCACCATACGGCAGGGACGTGCAGTCAGGGGAGGCAGAGTCTCCCCTGTCATAATGATGAAAATAATAAAAAGAAGATATTTATATATCTTCTTTTATTATTTTCATCATTTCTCCCTCTCCGGCTGCCTCCCACCCTCTTACACTGCTGCATGTGAGGGTGGGAGGCAGCGGGAGAGGTGCCTCCCGCTGTTAACATTGAAACTCCGGGCAGCGTGGGGCGGGAAGGGGTGGGCAGGGGGGCAGGGTGCAGCAATGGGCTGTAAAAGCCCATTGAATATGAATGGGGAAGCGGCATTCATACTGGTGCAGCAATGACAGGGGCACCAGTATAAACGCAAGCCCCCAGATGTGATTGGACAACGGATCCAGCACTGGATCTGCTGGCCCAATCACACATGCAGGACCGTGAGAGGATGCTGCAGCAGCGCGGAGTCCGGCGCCTGCTGGTAGACTGCCGTTGTCACTCACCGCCGTGGAGAGGATCGGCCGCCATCACCGCCGAGAAGATGACAGGTGAGTCCGCCGGGTGGTGGGAGGGCAGGTAGGGCGCGCATGTACCGGTGGCGGGCGGCCGCTGCATACCTATGTATGTACGCAGTGACGTGCGGTGAGGTCAGTGCCTCCCCAGCATATACAGCATAATGCAATGTCGCACGGCACCATAAGGCACAACAGAATGCTCTACTGATGGTTGTGGGGAGGCGGAAACCTGGTTTAACCCTAGAATTTAAAATGAATAGGGTTTTAAATAAAGGATAGATGAAAATAAGGTGGAACGTTAGGAATGTGATCATACAGCAAAACAATGCTCTACTAATGGTTGTGGAGAGGGAGAAATCTGGTTTAACCCAGAATTTCAAAATATTAGGGATTTAAATAAAGGATAGATGAAAATGAGGTGGAAATTTAGGAATAGGATCATGCAGCATAATGCAATGTCGCACGGCACCATACGGCACAACAGAATGCTCTACTGATGGTTGTGTGGAGGCGGAAACCTGGTTTAACCCAGAATTTCAAAATAGTAGGGTTTTAAATAAAATATAGATGAAAAGGAGGTGAAACGTTAGGCATGGGATCATACAGCAAAACATAATGCTCTACTGATGGTTGTGGGGAGACGGAAATCTGGTTTAACCCAGAATTTCAAAAGATTAGGGATTTTAATTAAAGGATACAGTAGATGAAAATGAGGTGGAACGTTAGGACTGGGAACCATACAGCATAATGCAATGTCGCACGGCACCATACGACACAACATAATGCTCTACTGATGGTTGTGGGGAGACGGAAATCTGGTTTAACCCAGAATTTCAAATGATTAGGGATTTTAATAAAGGATAGATGATAATGAGGTGGAACATTAGGAATGGGATCATACAGCAAAACATAATGCTCTACTGATGGTTGTGGGGAGGCAGAAATCTGGTTTAACCCAGAATTTCAAAATATTAGGGATTTAAATAAAGGATAGATGAAAATGAGGTGGAACATTAGGAATGTTACCATATAGCATAATGCAATGTCGCACGGCACCATGCGGCACAACAGAATGCTCTACTGATGGTTGTGGGGAGGCGGAAACCTGGTTTAACCCTAGAATTTAAAATGAATAGGGTTTTAAATAAAGGATAGATGAAAATAAGGTGGAACGTTAGGAATGTGATCATACAGCAAAACAATGCTCTACTGATGGTTGTGGAGAGGGAGAAATCTGGTTTAACCCAGAATTTCAAAATATTAGGGATTTAAATAAAGGATAGATGAAAATGAGGTGGAACATTAGGAATGGAACCATGCAGCAAAACATAATGCTCTAGTTATGGTAGTGGGGAGGCGGAAACCTGGTTTATACCAGAATTTCTAAATATTAGGTATTTAAATAAAGGATAGATGAAAATGAGGTGGAACATTAGGAATGGAACCATACAGCATAATGCAATGTCACACGGCACCATACGGCAGGGACGTGCAGTCAGGGGAGGCAGAGTCTCCCCTGTCATAATGATGAAAATAATAAAAAGAAGATATTTATATAACTTCTTTTATTATTTTCATCATTTCGCCCTCTCCGGCTGCCTCCCACCCTCTTACACTGCTGCATGTGAGGGTGGGAGGCAGCGGGAGAGGTGCCTCCCGCTGTTAACATTGAAACTCCGGGCAGCGTGGGGCGGGAAGGGGTGGGCAGGGGGGCAGGGTGTAGCAATGGGCTGTAAAAGCCCATTGAATATGAATGGGGAAGCGGCATTCATACTGGTGCCGCAATGACAGGAGCACCAGTATAAACGCACGCCCCCAGATGTGATTGGACAGCGGATCCAGCACTGGATCTGCTGGTCCAATCACACATGCAGGACCGTGAGAGGATGCTGCAGCAGCGCGGAGTCCGGCGCCTGCTGGGAGACTGCCGTTGTCACTCACCGCGGTGGAGAGGACCGGCCGCCGTCACCGCCGAGAAGATGACAGGTGAGTCCGCCGGGTGGTGGGAGGGCAGGTAGGGCGCGCATGTACCGGCGGCGGGCGGCCGCTGCATACCTATGTATGTACGCAGTGACGTGCGGTGAGGTCAGTGCCTCCCCAGGCAATGACCTCACCGCACGTCACTGCCATACGGCACAACATAATGCTCTACTGATGGTTGTGGTTAGGCGGAAACCTGGTTTAACCCAGAATTTCAACTGATTAGGGATTTAATTAAAGATAGATGAAAAGGAGGTGTAACGTTAAGAATGGGATCATACAGCAAAACAATGCTCTACTGATGGTTGTGGGGAGGGAGAAATCTGGTTTAACCCAGAATTTCAAAATATTAGGGAATGAAATAAAGGGTAGATAAAAAGGAGGTGGAATCATACAGCAAAACATAATGCTATACTGTAAGCTCCTTACTAGATTGTAAGCTCCTCCGAGTAGGGCCCTCTTCCCTCCTGTGGTCAAAGCCCACTTCCCTTCACATTTCACTCACAGCTCTCCTTTACTCCAACACTCAGTGACCATCTTCATACTCCTCTCCATCATTGGCCTCAAGCCTCTAGTTGTATGTTGATTGGGTCCTCACTACTTACATTTAAGCTGTAATGTGTATTGAACTGTGGTGCTCTTTATTTGTACTGTATTTTTGTTATTTATTCAATGTTATGCCAAGTTTTGTCTCCCTGTATTGTTCCTTTGTACGGCGCTGCGAAACACTTGTGGCGCCTTATAAATAAAATTATAATAATAATAATACTGATGGTTGTGGGGAGACGGAAATCTGGTTTAACCCAGAATTTCAAAATATTAGGGATTTTAATTAAAGGATACATGAAAATGAGGTGGAACGTTAGGACGGGGAACCATACAGCATAATCCAATGTCGCACGGCACCATACGACACAACATAATGCTCTACTGATGGTTGTGAGTAGACGGAAATCTGGTTTAACCCAGAATTTCAAATGATTAGGGATTTTAATAAAGGATATATGATAATGAGAAGGAAAATTAGGAATAGGGTCATACAGCAAAACATAATGCTCTACTGATGGTTGTGGGGAGGCAGAAATCTGGTTTAACCGAGAATTTCAAAATATTAGGGATTTAAATAAAGGATAGATGAAAATGAGGGGGAACATTAGGAATGGAACCATACAGCATAATGCAATGTCGCACGGCACCATAAGGCACAACAGAATGCTCTACTGATGGTTGTGGAGAGGCCGAAACCTGGTTTAACCCAGAATTTCAAATGATTAGGGATGTAATTAAAGATAGATGAAAAGGAGGTGTAACGTTAAGAATGGGATCATACAGCAAAACAATACTCTACTGATGGTTGTGGGGAGGGAGAAATCTGGTTTAACCCAGAATTTCAAAATATTAGGAATTAAAATAAAGGATAGATGAAAATGAGGTGGAATTTAGGAACAGGATCATACAGCAAAACATAATGCTCTACTGATGGTTGTGGGGAGGCAGAAATATGTTTTAACCCAGAATTTCAAAATATTAAGGAATGAAATAAAGGGTAGATGAAAATGAGGTGGAACTTAGGAACAGGATTATACAGCAAAACATAATGCTCTACTGATGGTTGTGGGGAGGCGGAAATCTGGTTTAACCCAGAATTTCAAAATATTAGGGTTTTAAATAAAGGATAGATGAAAATGAGGTGGAACGTTAGGAATGGGATCATGCAGCAAAGCAAAATGCTCTATTGATAGTCATGGGGAGGTGGAAACCTGGTTTAACCCAGAATTTCAAATGATTAGGGATTTAATTAAAGATATATGAAAAGGAGGTGTAATGTTAAGAATGGGATCATACAGCAAAACAATGCTCTACTGATGGTAGTGGGGAGGGAGAAATCTGGTTTAACCCAGAATTTCAAAATATTAGGGATTTAAATAAAATATAGATGAAAAGGAGGTGGAACGTTAGGCATGGGATCATACAGCAAAACATAATGCTCTACTGATGGTTGTGGGGAGACGGAAATCTGGTTTAACCCCGAATTTCCAAAAATTAGGGATTTTAATTAAAGGATACAGTAGATGAAAATGAGGTGGAACGTTAGGACTGGGAACCATACAGCATAATGCAATGTCGCACGGCACCATACGACACAACATAATGCTCTACTGATGGTTGTGGGGAGACGGAAATCTGGTTTAACCCAGAATTTCAAATGATAGGGTATTTTAATAAAGGATAGATGATAATGAGGTGGAACATTAGGAATGGGATCATACAGCAAAACATAATGCTCTACTGATGGTTGTGGGGAGGCAGAAATCTGGTTTAACCCAGAATTTCAAAATATTAGGGATTTAAATAAAGGATAGATGAAAATGAGGTGGAACATTAGGAATGTTACCATACAGCATAATGCAATGTCGCACGGCACCATGCGGCACAACAGAATGCTGTACTGATGGTTGTGGGGAGGCGGAAACCTGGTTTAACCCAGAATTTCAAATTAATAGGGTTTTAAATAAAGGATAGATGAAAATAAGGTGGAACGTTAGGAATGTGATCATACAGCAAAACAATGCTCTACTGATGGTTGTGGAGAGGGAGAAATCTGGTTTAACCCAGAATTTCAAAATATTAGGGATTTAAATAAAGGATAGATGAAAATGAGGTGGAACATTAGGAATGGAACCATGCAGCAAAACATAATGCTCTAGTTATGGTCGTGGGGAGGCGGAAACCTGGTTTATACCAGAATTTCTAAATATTAGGTATTTAAATAAAGGATAGATGAAAATGAGGTGGAACATTAGGAATGGAACCATACAGCATAATGCAATGTCGCACGGCACCATACGGCAGGGACGTGCAGTCAGGGGAGGCAGAGTCTCCCCTGTCATAATGATGAAAATAATAAAAAGAAGATATTTATATAACTTCTTTTATTATTTTCATCATTTCGCCCTCTCCGGCTGCCTCCCACCCTCTTACACTGCTGCATGTGAGGGTGGGAGGCAGCGGGAGAGGTGCCACCCGCTGTTAACATTGAAACTCCGGGCAGCGTGGGGCGGGAAGGGGTGGGCAGGGTGCAGCAATGGGCTGTAAAAGCCCATTGAATATGAATGGGGAAGCGGCATTCATACTGGTGCCGCAATGACAGGGGCACCAGTATAAACGCACGCCCCCAGATGTGATTGGACAGCGGATCCAGCACTGGATCTGCTGGCCCAATCACACATGCAGGACCGTGAGAGGATGCTGCAGCAGCGCGGAGTCCGGCGCCTGCTGGGAGACTGCCGTTGTCACTCACCGCGGTGGAGAGGACCGGCCGCCGTCACCGCCGAGAAGATGACAGGTGAGTCCGCCTGGTGGTGGGAGGGCAGGTAGGGCGCGCATGTACCGGCGGCGGGCGGCCGCTGCATACCTATGTATGTACGCAGTGACGTGCGGTGAGGTCAGTGCCTCCCCAGGCAATGACCTCACCGCACGTCACTGCCATACGGCACAACATAATGCTCTACTGATGGTTGTGGTTAGGCGGAAACCTGGTTTAACCCAGAATTTCAACTGATTAGGGATTTAATTAAAGATAGATGAAAAGGAGGTGTAACGTTAAGAATGGGATCATACAGCAAAACAATGCTCTACTGATGGTTGTGGGGAGGGAGAAATCTGGTTTAACCCAGAATTTCAAAATATTAGGGAATGAAATAAAGGGTAGATAAAAAGGAGGTGGAATCATACAGCAAAACATAATGCTCTACTGTAAGCTCCTTACTAGATTGTAAGCTCCTCCGAGTAGGGCCCTCTTCCCTCCTGTGGTCAAAGCCCACTTCTCTTCACATTTCACTCACAGCTCTCCTTTACTCCAACACTCAGTGACCATCTTCATACTCCTCTCCATCATTGGCCTCAAGCCTCTAGTTGTATGTTGATTGGGTCCTCACTACTTACATTTAAGCTGTAATGTGTATTGAACTGTGGTGCTCTTTATTTGTACTGTATTTTTGTTATTTATTCAATGTTATGCCAAGTTTTGTCTCCCTGTATTGTTCCTTTGTACGGCGCTGCGAAACACTTGTGGCGCCTTATAAATAAAATTATAATAATAATAATACTGATGGTTGTGGGGAGACGGAAATCTGGTTTAACCCAGAATTTCAAAATATTAGGGATTTTAATTAAAGGATACATGAAAATGAGGTGGAACGTTAGGACGGGGAACCATACAGCATAATCCAATGTCGCACGGCACCATACGACACAACATAATGCTCTACTGATGGTTGTGAGGAGACGGAAATCTGGTTTAACCCAGAATTTCAAATGATTAGGGATTTTAATAAAGGATATATGATAATGAGAAGGAAAATTAGGAATAGGGTCATACAGCAAAACATAATGCTCTACTGATGGTTGTGGGGAGGCAGAAATCTGGTTTAACCGAGAATTTCAAAATATTAGGGATTTAAATAAAGGATAGATGAAAATGAGGGGGAACATTAGGAATGGAACCATACAGCATAATGCAATGTCGCACGGCACCATAAGGCACAACAGAATGCTCTACTGATGGTTGTGGAGAGGCCCGAAACCTGGTTTAACCCAGAATTTCAAATGATTAGGGATGTAATTAAAGATAGATGAAAAGGAGGTGTAACGTTAAGAATGGGATCATACAGCAAAACAATACTCTACTGATGGTTGTGGGGAGGGAGAAATCTGGTTAAACCCAGAATTTCAAAATATTAGGAATTAAAATAAAGGATAGATGAAAATGAGGTGGAATTTAGGAACAGGATCATACAGCAAAACATAATGCTCTACTGATGGTTGTGGGGAGGCAGAAATATGTTTTAACCCAGAATTTCAAAATATTAAGGAATGAAATAAAGGGTAGATGAAAATGAGGTGGAACTTAGGAACAGGATTATACAGCAAAACATAATGCTCTACTGATGGTTGTGGGGAGGCGGAAATCTGGTTTAACCCAGAATTTCAAAATATTAGGGTTTTAAATAAAGGATAGATGAAAATGAGGTGGAACGTTAGGAATGGGATCATGCAGCAAAACATAATGCTCTACTGAAAGTCATGGGGAGGCGGAAACCTGGTTTAACCCAGAATTTCAAAATAGTAGGGTTTTAAATAAAATATAGATGAAAAGGAGGTGGAACGTTAGGAATGGGATCATGCAGCAAAGCAAAATGCTCTATTGATAGTCATGGGGAGGTGGAAACCTGGTTTAACCCAGAATTTCAAATAATTAGGGATTTAATTAAAGATATATGAAAAGGAGGTGTAATGTTAAGAATGGGATCATACAGCAAAACAATGCTCTACTGATGGTTGTGGGGAGGGAGAAATCTGGTTTAACCCAGAATTTCAAAATATTAGGGATTTAAATAAAGGATAGATGAAAATGAGGTGGAACATTAGGAATGTTACCATACAGCATAATGCAATGTCGCACGGCACCATGCGGCACAACAGAATGCTCTACTGATGGTTGTGGGGAGGCAGAAACCTGGTTTAACCCAGAATTTCAAATAAATAGGGTTTTAAATAAAGGATAGATGAAAATAAGGTGGAACGTTAGGAATGTGATCATACAGCAAAACAATGCTCTACTGATGGTTGTGGAGAGGGAGAAATCTGGTTTAACCCAGAATTTCAAAATATTAGGGATTTAAATAAAGGATAGATGAAAATGAGGTGGAACATTAGGAATGGAACCATACAGCATAATGCAATGTCGCACGGCACCATAAGGCACAACAGAATGCTCTACTGTTGGTTGTGGGGAGGCGGAAACCTGGTTTAACCCAGAATTTCGAATGATTAGGGTTTTAAATAAAGGATAGATGAAAATGAGGTGGAACGTTAGGAAAGTGATCATACAGCAAAACAATGCTCTACTGATGGTTGTGGGGAGGGGGAAATCTGGTTTAACCCAGAATTTCAAAATATTAGGGATTTAAATAAAGGATAGATGAAAATGAGGTGGAACATTAGGAATGGAACCATACAGCATAATGCAATGTCGCACTGCACCATACGGCACAACAGAATGCTCTACTGATGGTTGTGGGGAGGCGGAAACCTGGTTTAACCCAGAATTTTAAAATAGTAGGGAATTATATAAGGGGTAGATGAAAATAAGGTGGAATTTAGGAACAGGATTATACAGCAAAACATAATGCTCTACTGATAGTCATGGGGAGGTGGAAACCTGGTTTAACCCAGAATTTCAAATTAATAGGGTTTTAAATAAAATATAGATGAAAATGAGGTGGAACGTTAGGAATGGGATCATACAGCAAAACAATGCTCTGCTGATGTTTGTGGGGAGGGAGAAATCTGGTTTAACCCAGAATTTCAAAATATTAGGTTTTTAAATAAAGGATAGATGAAAATGAGGTGAACGTTAGGAATGTGATCATACAGCAAAACAATGCTCTACTGATGATTGTGGGGAGGGAGAAATCTGGTTTAACCCAGAATTTCATAATTTAAGGGATTTAAATAAAGGATAGATGAAAATGAGGTGGAACGTTAGGAATGGGATCATGCAGCAAAACATAATGCTCTACTGATGGTCGTAGGGAGGCAGAAATCTGGTTTACCCAGAATTTCAAAATATAAGGGATTTAAATAAAGGATAGATGAAAATAAGGTGGAACATTAGAAATGGAACCATACAGCATAATGCAATGTCGCACGGCACCATACGACACAACATAATGCTCTACTGATGGTTGTGGGGAGGCGGAAATCTGGTTTAACCCAGAATTTCAAATGATTTGGGATTTAATAAAAGATATAGGAAAAGGAGGTGTAACGTTAAGAATGGGATCAAACAGCAAAACAATGCTCTACTGATGGTTGTGGGGAGGGAGAAATCTGGTTTAACCCAGAATTTTATAATATTAGGGATTTAAATAAAGGATAGATGAAAATGAGGTGGAACATTAGGAATGGAACCATACAGCATAATGAAATGTCGCACGGCACCATACGGCACAACATAATGCTCTACTGATGGTTGTGGTGAGGCGGAAACCTGGTTTAACCCAGAATTTCAAATGATTAGGGATTTAATTAAAGATATATGAAAAGGAGGTGTAATGTTAAGAATGGGATCATACAGCAAAACAATGCTCTGCTGATGGTTGTGGGGAGGGTTTAACCCAGAATTTCAAAATATTAGGGATTTAAATAAAGGATAGATGAAAATGAGGTGGAACATTAGGAATGTTACCATACAGCATAATGCAATGTCGCACGGCACCATGCGGCACAACAGAATGCTCTACTGATGGTTGTGGGGAGGCAGAAACCTGGTTTAACCCAGAATTTCAAATAAATAGGGTTTTAAATAAAGGATAGATGAAAATAAGGTGGAACGTTAGGAATGTGATCATACAGCAAAACAATGCTCTACTGATGGTTGTGGAGAGGGAGAAATCTGGTTTAACCCAGAATTATAAAATATTAGGGATTTAAAAACAGGATAGATGAAAATGAGGAGGAACATTAGGAATGGAACCATACAGCATAATGCAATGTCGCACGGCACCATAAGGCACAACAGAATGCTCTACTGATGGTTGTGGGGAAGCGAAAACCTGGTTTAACCCAGAATTTCAAATGATTAGGGTTTTAAATAAAGGATAGATGAAAATGAGGTGGAACGTTAGGAATGGGATCATACAGCATAATGCAATGTCGCACTGCACCATACGGCACAACAGAATGCTCTACTGATGGTTGTGTGGAGGCGGAAACCTGGTTTAACCCAGAATTTCAAAATAGTAGGGTTTTAAATAAAATATAGATGAAAATGAGGTGGAACGATAGGAATGGGATCATACAGCAAAACATAATGCTCTACTGATGGTCGTGGGGAGGCAGAAATCTAGTTTAACCAAGAATTTCTAAATATTAGGGTTTTAAATAAAGGATAGATGAAAATGAGGTGGAACATTAGGAATGAAAACCATACAGCATAATCCAATGTAGCACGGCACCATTTTACACAACATAATACTCTACTGATGGTTGTGGGGAGGCGGAAACCGGGTTTAACCCAGAATTTCAAATGATTAGGGATGTAATTAAAGATAGATGAAAAGGAGGTGTAACGGTAAGAATGGGATTGTACAGCAAAACAATGCTCTACTGATGGTTGTGGGGAGGGAGAAATCTGGTTTAACCCAGAATTTCAAAATATTAGGAATTAAAATAAAGGATAGATGAAAATGAGGTGTAATTTAGGAACAGGATCAAACAGTAAAACATAATGCTCTACTGATGGTTGTGGGGAGGCGGAAATATGTTTTAACCCAGAATTTCAAAATATAAAGGAATGAAATAAAGGGTAGATGAAAATGAGGTGGAACTTAGGAACAGGATTATACAGCAAAACATAATGCTCTACTGATGGTTGAGGGGAGGCGGAAATCTGGTTTAACCCAGAATTTCAAAATATTAGGGATTTAAATAAAGGATAGATGAAAATGAGGTGGAACATTAGGAATGTTACCATACAGCATAATGCAATGTCGCACGGCACCATAAGGCACAACAGAATGCTCTACTGATGGTTGTGGGGAGGCGGAAACCTGGTTTAACCCAGAATTTCGAATGATTAGGGTTTTAAATAAAGGATAGATGATAATGAGGTGGAACGTTAGGAAAGTGATCATACAGCAAAACAATGCTCTACTGATGGTTGTGGGGAGGGGGAAATCTGGTTTAACCCAGAATTTCAAAATATTAGGGATTTAAATAAAGGATAGATGAAAATGAGGTGGAACATTAGGAATGGAACCATACAGCATAATGCAATGTCGCACTGCACCATACGGCACAACAGAATGCCCTACTGATGGTTGTGTGGAGGCGGAAACCTGGTTTAACCCAGAATTTCGAATGATTAGGGTTTTAAATAAAGGATAGATGAAAATGAGGTGGAACGTTAGGAAAGTGATCATACAGCAAAACAATGCTCTACTGATGGTTGTGGGGAGGCGGAAATCTGGTTTAACCCAGAATTTCAAATGATTAGGGATTTAATAAAAGATATAGGAAAAGGAGGTGTAACGTTAAGAATGGGATCAAACAGCAAAACAATGCTCTACTGATGGTTGTGGGGAGGGGGAAATCTGGTTTAACCCAGAATTTCAAAATATTAGGGATTTAAATAAAGGATAGATGAAAATGAGGTGGAACATTAGGAATGGAACCATACAGCATAATGCAATGTCGCACTGCACCATACGGCACAACAGAATGCTCTACTGATGGTTGTGGGGAGGCGGAAACCTGGTTTAACCCAGAATTTCAAAATAGTAGGGAATTAAATAAGGGGTAGATGAAAATAAGGTGGAATTTAGGAACAGGATTATACAGCAAAACATAATGCTCTACTGATAGTCATGGGGAGGTGGAAACCTGGTTTAACCCAGAATTTCAAAATATTAGGTTTTTAAATAAAGGATAGATGAAAATGAGGTGGAACGTTAGGAATGTGATCATACAGCAAAACATAATGCTCTACTGATGGTCATAGGGAGGCAGAAATCTGGTTTACCCAGAATTTCAAAATATAAGGGATTTAAATAAAGGATAGATGAAAATGAGGTGGAACATTAGAAATGGAACCATACAGCATAATGCAATGTCGCACCATACGACACAACATAATGCTCTACTGATGGTTGTGGTGAGGCGGAAACCTGGTTTAACCCAGAATTTCAAATGATTAGGGATTTAATAAAAGATATATGAAAAGGAGGTGTAATGTTAAGAATGGGATCATACAGCAAAACAATGCTCTACTGATGGTTGTGGGGAGGGAGAAATCTGGTTTAACCCAGAATTTCAAAATATTAGGGATTTAACCCCTTCCTGACAGAGCCAGTTTTTGCGTTCCTGACAGAGCCCTTTTTTTCAAATCTGACATGTCTCACTTAAGTGGGGATAACTTTTTTTTGCTTTTACTTATCCCAGTGATTTTGAGATTGTTTTTTCGTGACACATTGTACTTTAAATTAGTGGTAAATTTGGGTCGATACAGTCTGTGTTTTTTTGTGAAAAATACCAAAATGTCGTAAAAAAATGGAAAATTTAGCAATTTGCAAAATGTTAAATTTTCTGCTTGTGAGACAAATAATCATACCACTCAAAATAGTTAATAACTAACATAGACCATATGTCTACTTTATGTTTCCATCATTATTTCAACTTCCTTTTAATTTTTTTGGACACTAGGAGGCTAACAATATGAATAGCAAATTCTAAAATTTTCAAGAAAATTTCAAACACTGATTTTTTTAGGGACCAGTTCAGTTCTGATGTGACTTTGAGGGACTTGTATGTGAGACACCCCCATAAATGATACCATTTCAAAAACTGCACCCCTCACAGTATTCAAAACAGCATTTTGGAAGTTTGTTAACCCTTTAGGTGTTTCACAGGAATTAAAACAAAGTGTAGGTGAAATTTCAAAATTTCATTTTTTTTGCAGATTTGCAATTTTAATACATTTTTCTAAGGAACACAGTACATTTTACTAGAGAAATGTGACTAAAAATTGATTCCCCCAATTCTTTTGTTTTCATAAATATCCTATATGTGGCCCTAGTGTGCACGTTGACCAAACCACAGGCTTCATAATAGAAGGAGCACCTACTTGATTTTGGAGCCTCCTTTTTATGAGATTATTTTTTAGGCACCATGTAGGTTTCTAGGCACCATAAGATGCTAAAAGTTAGGAACCCCCCCACAAGTGACCCCATTTTGCAAACTACACCCCTCAGGGAATTCATCTAGGGGTATAGTGTACATTTCAAACCCCCAGGGGTTTCACCAATTGTGGTACAACTGGGCAGTGAAAATGAAAAATTATTTTTTTTACACAAAAATGCAGTTCTGGCTCCAAATTTGTCATTTTCAGAAGGTATGAAGGAGACAAAGCACCCCAATATCTGTGCCCCAATTTCTCCCGAGTACGGCAATGCCTCACATGTGACCAAAAAATACCATTTGGGTGCATGGCAGGACTCAGAAGGGAAGGAGTGATTTTTGGATTTTGCAGCTCAGATTCTGGTGGAATTTTGGTGGGTGCTATGTCGCATTAGCAAGACCCCCCAAGCACCAATACAGTGGAACCCCCCCACAAGTGACCCCATTTTGCAAACTACACCCCTCAGGGAATTCATCTAGGGGTATAGTGTACATTTCAAACCCCCAGGGGTTTCACCAATTTTGATACAACTGGGCAGTGAAAATGAAAAATTACATTTTTTTACACAAAAATGCAGTTCTGGCTCAAAATTTTTCATTTTCAGAAGGTATGAAGGAGAAAAAGCACCCCAAAATCTGTGCCCCAATTTCTCCCGAGTACGGCAATGCCTCACATGTGACCAAAAAATACCAGTTGGGTGCATGGCAGGACTCAGAAGGGAAGGAGTGATTTTTGGATTTTGCAGCACAGATTTTGGTGGAATGAATGGTGGGTGCTATGTTGCACCAATACAGTGGAACCCCCCCACAAGTCACCCCATTTTGCAAAGTACACCCCTCAGGGAATTCATCTAGGGGTATAGTGTACATTTCAAACCCCCAGGGGTTTCACCAATTTTGATACAAGTGGGCAGTGAAAATGAAAAATTACATTTTTTTACACAAAAATGCAGTTCTGGCTCAAAATTTTTCATTTTCAGAAGGTATGAAGGAGAAAAAGCACCCCGAAATATGTGCCCCAATTTCTCCCGAGTACGGCAATGCCTCACATGTGACCAAAAAATACCAGTTGGGTGCATGGCAGGACTCAGAAGGGAAGGAGTGATTTTTGGATTTTGCAGCTCAGATTCTGGTGGAATTTTGGTGGGTGCTATGTCGCATTAGCATGACCCCCCAAGCACCAATACAGTGGAACCCCCCCACAAGTGACCCCATTTTGCAAATTACACCCCTCAGGGAATTCATCTAGGGGTATATTGTACATTTCAAACCCCCAGGGGTTTCACCAATTTTGATACAAGTGGGCAGTGAAAATGAAAAATTACATTTTTTACACAAAAATGCAGTTCTGGCTCAAAATTTTTCATTTTCAGAAGGTATGAAGGAGAAAAAGCACCCCAAAATCTGTGCCCCAATTTCTCCCGAGTACGGCAATGCCTCACATGTGACCAAAAAATACCATTTGGGTGCATGGCAGGACTCAGAAGGGAAGGAGTGATTTTTGGATTTTGCAGCTCAGATTCTGGTGGAATTTTGGTGGGTGCTATGTCGCATTAGCAAGACCCCCCAAGCACCAATACAGTGGAACCCCCCCACAAGTGACCCCATTTTGCAAACTACACCCCTCAGGGAATTCATCTAGGGGTATAGTGTACATTTCAAACCCCCAGGGGTTTCACCAATTTTGATACAAGTGGGCAGTGAAAATGAAAAATTACATTTTTTTACACAAAAATGCAGTTCTGGCTCAAAATGTTTCATTTTCAGAAGGTATGAAGGAGAAAAAGCACCCCAAAATATGTGCCCCAATTTCTCCCGAGTACGGCAATGCCTCACATGTGACCAAAAAATACCAGTTGGGTGCATGGCAGGACTCAGAAGGGAAGGAGTGATTTTTGGATTTTGCAGCTCAGATTCTGGTGGAATTTTGGTGGGTGCTATGTCGCATTAGCAAGACCCCCCAAGCACCAATACAGTGGAACCCCCCCACAAGTGACCCCATTTTGCAAACTACACCCCTCAGGGAATTCATCTAGGGGTATAGTGTACATTTCAAACCCCCAGGGGTTTCACCAATTTTGATACAACTGGGCAGTGAAAATGAAAAATTACATTTTTTTACACAAAAATGCAGTTCTGGCTCAAAATTTTTCATTTTCAGAAGGTATGAAGGAGAAAAAGCACCCCAAAATCTGTGCCCCAATTTCTCCCGAGTACGGCAATGCCTCACATGTGACCAAAAAATACCAGTTGGGTGCATGGCAGGACTCAGAAGGGAAGGAGTGATTTTTGGATTTTGCAGCACAGATTTTGGTGGAATGAATGGTGGGTGCTATGTTGCACCAATACAGTGGAACCCCCCCACAAGTCACCCCATTTTGCAAAGTACACCCCTCAGGGAATTCATCTAGGGGTATAGTGTACATTTCAAACCCCCAGGGGTTTCACCAATTTTGATACAAGTGGGCAGTGAAAATGAAAAATTACATTTTTTTACACAAAAATGCAGTTCTGGCTCAAAATTTTTCATTTTCAGAAGGAATGAAGGAGACAAAGCACCCCAAAATCTGTGCCCCAATTTCTCCCGAGTACGGCAATGCCTCATGTGTGACCAAAAAGTGGCAGGACTCAGAAGGGAAGGAGTGATATTTGGATTTTGCAGCACAAATTCTGGTGGAATGATGGTGGGTGCTATGTCGCATTAGCAAGACCCCCAAAGCACCAATACAGTGGAACCCCCCCACAAGTGACCCCATTTTGCAAAGTACACCCCTCAGGGAATTCATCTAGGGGTATAGTGTACATTTCAAACCCCCAGGGGTTTCACCAATTTTGATACAACTGGGCAGTGAAAATGAAAAATTACATTTTTTTACACAAAAATGCAGTTCTGGCTCAAAATTTTTCATTTTCAGAAGGAATGAAGGAGACAAAGCACCCCAAAATCTGTGCCCCAATTTCTCCCGAGTACGGCAATGCCTCATGTGTGACCAAAAAGTGGCAGGACTCAGAAGGGAAGGAGTGATATTTGGATTTTGCAGCACAAATTCTGGTGGAATGATGGTGGGTGCTATGTCGCATTAGCAAGACCCCCAAAGCACCAATACAGTGGAACCCCCCCACAAGTGACCCCATTTTGCAAAGTACACCCCTCAGGGAATTCATCTAGGGGTATAGTGTACATTTCAAACCCCCAGGGGTTTCACCAATTTTGATACAAGTGGGCAGTGAAAATGAAAAATTACATTTTTTTACACAAAAATGCAGTTCTGGCTCAAAATTTTTCATTTTCAGAAGGTATGAAGGAGAAAAAGCACCCCAAAATCTGTGCCCCAATTTCTCCCGAGTCGGCAATGCCTCACATGTGACCAAAAAATACCAGTTGGGTGCATGGCAGGACTCAGAAGGGAAGGAGTGATTTTTGGATTTTGCGGCTCAGATTCTGGTGGAATGAATGGTGGGTGCTATGTGGCATTAGCAAGACCCCCGAAGCACGGTGAAATTATGAACCTAATAATCCATAGATGTGTGGTATATTTTAAAACACTCCTTTATACATAGGCCGGGTTTGTCGGGGCAAGTGTCACACTGGAAAATAGTTTGCTTTCTTATTCCCTTTTTATAGCAAACTTTGCACCTTTTTTGTGTCCTGCCCTTTTTTCCAGTGGAGGGGATTTCATCAGGAAAATGCTGCCCTGGTACAATACGGGGGCCAGTACTAGAAGTACTGGGGCCCTCTGCCTGCTGGTTCCCAAATATTAGGCCCTTTATGACTTCCTCTTGAAAGTGCATAAATGTCCCCCTCTGGCTGGTAGAACGGAATAGCACGTAAGCGTTATACAGTGCCATCTGGATGATATACACGGCCAGCTTCTTGTACCAGATTTTTGTTTTCCGCAGGGCACTGTACGGCTTCAGTACCTGATCTGAAAGATACACTCCGCCCATGTACCTATTGTAATCCAGGATACAATTAGGTTTTGAGGTGTGGGTACTGGTACCTCGTACAGGGACGGAGGTGGTACTGTCTCCGTGAATTGTTGTCAGTATAAGGACATCCCTCTTGTCCTTATATTTGACCAACAACATATTTTCGGTGCATATTCCCCTGCTTTCACCCCTTCTCATTACTTGGGCAATGTGCGTTTTTGGGAGGCCTCTTTGGTTCTTGCGCACAGTACCGCAAGCTGCTGTACCTCTTGAACCAAGGGCCTTAAACAGGGGGATGCTGGTGTAAAAGTTATCCACATAGAGGTGATAACCTTTATCCAGGAAGGGGTGCACTAAATCCCAGACAATTTTTCCACTAACACCTACGAGGGAGGGGGGGCATTCTGGCGGTTCAATTCTTGAATCCTTCCCTTCATATACCCTAAACCTGTGAGTGTACCCTGAGGTGCTTTCACACAGCTTATACATTTTTATGCCATACCTTGCCCTCTTACTGGGAAGGTACTGGCGGAATTTAACCCTTCCTTTAAAATGTATAAGGGACTCGTCTATGCAAATGAATTTATCTGGGATGTACATGTCTTCAAATTTGGCACTGAAATGATCAATGACCGGCCTGACTTTGAATAGCCGGTCAAAGGTGGGATCATCTCTGGGTGGGCACTGTGCATTATCGTTGTAATGCAAAAATTTAAGGATCGTCTCAAATCGAGCCCGGGGCATGGCCATACGGTAAAATGGGGTGCTGTACAGAACATCTGTACTCCAATATTGCCTAATTTCTGGCTTTTTTACTATGCCCATATGAAACACCAGACCCCAAAACGTCATCATCTCTACTGCATCTACAGGGGTCCACCTAGCAAATGATGACGTGGGGTTTTGAGCAATAAACTGCTGGGCATATAAATTAGTTTGGTCCACCATTAAATTTATAAAATCATCAGAGAAAAATAATTTGAAAAAGTCAATTTCTCTGAGACCTGTGGAATCAAATTGGATTCCTGGCATGGCCAAAAACTCAGGAACCTGGGGCTCAAAATTGTCTGGTGGTGGGGTCCATACGAGATCAATTATTGGGGGGGGGTCTCAGCTGCTCTACGGGGGCGTCTTTGAGGGGGTCCCTCATCACCAGAGGAGGAAGAGGAGCTTAAGGCGAATCCTTCAAATTCCCCGCTTGCATCACTGGCTGTGTCAGAGTCAGAAGCAATCATGGCATATGCCTCCTCCGCTGAATACATTCTTCTGGATGACTGGGATGACATTTGGGATGACATTTGGGATGCCATTTTTATTTTTGTGTTACTGGTAGTGAAATGTTTCAACACGTGTATAGTGTAGGGGGGGGGTACAAACTTTATTTCAACCCGGGGGGTATGTAGTGTGTAGTGTGTATGTAGTGCAGAAAAAAAAAATACTTTATACAAAAAAAAAAAATTGAAGGGGTTAAAAAAAAAAAAATTGAAGGGGTTAAAAAAAAAATTGAAGGGGTTAAAAAAAAAATTGAAGGGGTTAAAAAAAAAAAAAAAAAAAAGGTCCTGCGCCAAAAATTGAGCACAGATGTTGGTCAGTAACGTCCGTCACTGAACAGCGCTCAAAGGCAACAGGAATTTGATCAAAAAAAAAAAAAAAAATAGATCAACCCTGTGCCGAAAAAGATGATCAGTGATGTACGTCACTGATCAGCGCACAGCGGCCACAGGACACCCACAAAATCACAGTGTGTGTAAAAAAAAAATTAAAAAAAGACCCCACAGCACACACACAAAAAAAAAAGGTGATCAGTGATGCGACACTGATTACCAGTGAGGGGCAGCAGGTGCACAACCTTTGGTGCAACTGACAGTGCAACTGGCAGGTATATATAAAAAAAAAAAACCTCTGCACCCCCAAAAAGTTGCTGATCACCTCAGATATAGTGATCAGCACAAAAGGCGGGGGCAGCAGACACAAAATTTAGCACTCTCTATCACTCTCTGTCACTATCTCTCTCTATCTCTCTATCTCTCACTATCTAACACTCTATGACACTGCAGCAGCAGCAGTGACAGGTATATATATATATAAAAAAAAAAACCTGCGCCCCCAAAAAGTTGCTGATCAGTTAATTTATACTGATCAGCACAAAAGGGGGGGCAGCAGTCAGTTATATAAAAAATATATAGCACAATCTGTCACTATCTCTATCTCTCTCTCTCTGTCTCTCTCTATCTCTCTATCTATAACTATCACACTGCAGCAGCACAAAATATAGCACTCTCTGTCACTAGGCCTCTCTATCTCTCTCTCTCTATCTCTCTCTATATCTCTCTATCTCTCTCTATCTCTCTCTATCTCTCTCTATCTCTCTCTCTATAACTATATCACACTGCAGCAGCACAAAATATAGCACTCTCTGACACTATCTCTCTCTATCTCTCTCTATCTAACTAACGCTATTACACTGCAGCAGCACAAGGTCTCAACACAGGAAGTCACAAGTAACAGGATCCAGGAAGCATCCAGCACACTACAAGCAGCGATGAAGCAGGCAAGATATTTGCAAGGATCAGGTAAGTATTTTGCAAGGTTCTGGTCAGTATATCGCGGCAGCTAGGCACGGTGACCGCACTGCACGCAATTCCAGACCGGAATGGCGTCTGCAGTGCAGTCACCGTTAGTTTAAACCCCCCTCCATGGCTGTGATTGGTCCGTCGGTCCGACGGACCAATCACGGCCTTTGGGGGCGGGCGGGGTGAGGTGGGGTGACACCAGTGTCACCCTTACACCCCGCTGTGATTGGTGCTGTACTTTACAGCACCAATCACCTCCGATCGCGTGTCACCGGCGAACGTTATTCGCCGGTGACACAGAAAACGCTGTGAATGGCTGTTCACACTGAACAGCCAATCACAGCGATCGCCGACGGGGGGGCGGCATCGCAGCCCCCCCTGGGCATGCACGGACATGTCTGCTGTCAGGGACAGCAGACATGTTGAAACTGTCACCGCGTCTATAGACGCGGTGACAGTTAAATGCCATGACGTACATTTGTCGGGAAGGGGTTAAATAAAGGATAGATGAAAATGAGGTGGAACATTAGGAATGTTACCATACAGCATAATGCAATGTCGCACGGCACCATGCGGCACAACAGAATGCTCTACTGATGGTTGTGGGGAGGCAGAAACCTGGTTTAACCCAGAATTTCAAATAAATAGGGTTTTAAATAAAGGATAGATGAAAATAAGGTGGAACGTTAGGAATGGGATCATACAGCATAATGCAATGTCGCACTGCACCATACGGCACAACAGAATGCTCTACTGATGGTTGTGTGGAGGCGGAAACCTGGTTTAACCCAGAATTTCAAAATAGTAGGGTTTTCAATAAAATATAGATGAAAATGAGGTGGAACGATAGGAATGGGATCATACAGCAAAACATAATGCTCTACTGATGGTCGTGGGGAGGCAGAAATCTAGTTTAACCAAGAATTTCTAAATATTAGGGTTTTAAATAAAGGATAGTTGAAAATGAGGTGGAACATTAGGAATGAAAACCATACAGCATAATCCAATGTCGCACAGCACCATTCGACACAACATAATACTCTACTGATGGTTGTGGGGAGGCGGAAACCGGGTTTAACCCAGAATTTCAAATGATTAGGGATGTAATTAAAGATAGATGAAAAGGAGGTGTAACGTTAAGAATGGGATCATACAGCAAAACAATGCTCTACTGATGGTTGTGGGGAGGGAGAAATCTGGTTTAACCCAGAATTTCAAAATATTAGGAATTAAAATAAAGGATAGATGAAAATGAGGTGGAATTTAGGAACAGGATCAAACAGTAAAACATAATGCTCTACTGATGGTTGTGGGGAGGCGGAAATATGTTTTAACCCAGAATTTCAAAAAATTAAGGAATGAAATAAAGGGTAGATGAAAATGAGGTGGAACTTTGGAACAGGATTATACAGCAAAACATAATGCTCTACTGATGGTTGAAGGGAGGCGGAAATCTGGTTTAACCCAGAATTTCAAAATATTAGGGATTTAAATAAAGGATAGATGAAAATGAGGTGGAACATTAGGAATGTTACCATACAGCATAATGCAATGTCGCACGGCACCATGCGGCACAACAGAATGCTCTACTGATGGTTGTGGGGAGGCAGAAACCTGGTTTAACCCAGAATTTCAAATATATAGGGTTTTAAATAAAGGATAGATGAAAATAAGGTGGAACGTTAGGAATGTGATCATACAGCAAAACAATGCTCTACTGATGGTTGTGGAGAGGGAGAAATCTGGTTTAACCCAGAATTTCAAAATATTAGGGATTTAAATAAAGGATAGATGAAAATGAGGTGGAACATTAGGAATGGAACCATACAGCATAATGCAATGTCGCACGACACCATAAGGCACAACAGAATGCTCTACTGATGGTTGTGGGGAGGCGGAAACCTGGTTTAACCCAGAATTTCGAATGATTAGGATTTTAAATAAAGGATAGATGAAAATGAGGTGGAACGTTAGGAAAGTGATCATACAGCAAAACAATGCTCTACTGATGGTTGTGGGGAGGGGGAAATCTGGTTTAACCCAGAATTTCAAAATATTAGGGATTTAAATAAAGGATAGATGAAAATGAGGTGGAACATTAGGAATGGAACCATACAGCATAATGCAATGTCGCACTGCACCATACGGCACAACAGAATGCCCTACTGATGGTTGTGTGGAGGCGGAAACCTGGTTTAACCCAGAATTTCAAAATAGTAGGGTTTTAAATAAAATATAGATGAAAATGAGGTGGAACGTTAGGAATGGGATCATACAGCAAAACATAATGCTCTACTGATGGTCGTGGGGAGGCAGAAATCTGGTTTAACCAAGAATTTCTAAATATTTTGGAATTAAATAAAGGGTAGATAAAAATAAGGTGGAATTTAGGAACAGGATTATAAAGCAAAACATAATGCTCTACTGATAGTCATGGGGAGGTGGAAACCTGGTTTAACCCAGAATTTCAAATTAGTAGGGTTTTAAATAAAATATAGATGAAATTGTGGTGGAACGTTAGGAATGTGATCATACAGCAAAACAATGCTCTGCTGATGTTTGTGGGGAGGGAGAAATCTGGTTTAACCCAGAATTTCAAAATATTAGGGAATTAAATAAAGGGTAGATGTAAATGAGGTGGAATTTAGGAACAAGATTATACAGCAAAACATAATGCTCTACTGATGGTTGTGGGGAGACGGAAATCTGGTTTAACCCAGAATATCAAATGATTAGGGATTTTAATAAAGTATAGATGAGAATGAGTTGGAACATTAGGAATGGGATCATACAGCAAAACATAATGCTCTAATGATGGTTGTGGGAAGGGGGAAATCTGGTTTAACCCAGAATTTCAAAATATTAGGGATTTAAATAAAGGATAGATGAAAATGAGGTGGAACGTTAGGAATGTGATCATACAGCAAAACAATGCTCTACTGATGGTTGTGGGGAGGGAGAAATCTGGTTTAACCCAGAATTTCATAATATTAGGGATTTTAATTAAAGGACAGATGAAAATGAGGTGGAACGTTAGGAATGGGAACCATACAGCATAATGCAATGTCGCACGGCACCATACGACACAACATAATGCTCTACAGATGGTTGTGGGAGGAGGAAATCTGGTTTAACCCAGAATTTCAAAATATTAGAGATTTAAATAAAGGATAGATGAAAATTAGGTGGAACGTTAGGAATGGAACCATACAGCATAATGCAATGTCGCAGGGCACCATACGGCACAACAGAATGCTCTACTGATGGTTGCGGTGAGGCAGAAACCTGGTTTAACCCAGAATTTCAAATGAATAGGGTTTTAAATAAAGGATAGATGAAAATGAAGGGGAACGTTAGGAATGTGATCATGCAGCAAAACAATGCTCTACTGATGGTTGTGGGGAGGGAGAAATCTGGTTTAACCCAGATTTTCAAAATATTAGGGATTTAAATAAAGGATAGATGAAAATGAGGTGGAACATTAGGAATGGAACCATACAGCATAATGCAATGTCGCAGGGCACCATACGGCACAACAGAATGTATCCCCTCTTCTTATCCATGTAAGTGAGGTATGCTGTCTAAGCTCACTGTAATTACATAGCCCTCACATCACTATTGTATGCACGTATGATGAGACCATAGATCTCAGACACTTTTCTTTTTCCTGAGCAACCACGAAAACGTTGGGGTTTATTCACACATTATGAAAATACCCACTTGGAGAAGTCACATCCCCCTTTGGTCAACACAGTAAAGAAACCTTTACGAGAGGAGTACCATCTTGAACCCACGTGAGTTCTGGTACGCCTAAGGGGCATCTAAACGATCTCCATATATATAAATAAACACTACGCCTTAGAACGTTCATAATAAATAGACACGGACACGTTAATCTAATTTTTGCTTTTTTATTTATTCTTTCACGTCAACCACCACCATCTGGAAAAATCCGACCTACCTCAGAATCACCACCGCCTCACCAGGAAGAGTCTGGATACACAGAAATTATAAGTTTCATTTATTGCACCATTGGTTTATATATCCCATCTTTTCCAAAATTTTGTACATTGAAGTAAGGGTGTATCTTCAGGGATTGGTAACCTAAGGCAGCATTGCGCCACGTACCATCTGTCATTTTTCTGTTCTTGGCACAACAGAATGCTCTACTGATGGTTGTGGGGAGGCGGAAACCTGGTTTAACCCAGAATTTCAAATGATTAGGGATTTAATTAAAGATATATGAAAAGGAGGTGGAACGTTAGGAATGGGATCATGCAGCAAAACATAATGCTCTACTGATATTCATGGGGAGGTGGAAACCTGGTTTAACCTAGAATTTCAAAATAGTATGGTTTTAAATAAAATATAGATGAAAAGGATGTGGAACGTTAGAAATGGGATCATACAGCAAAACATAATGCTCTACTGATGGTTGTGGGGAGGCAGAAATCTGGTTTAACCCAGAATTTCAAAATATTAGGGATTTAAATAAAGGATAGATGAAAATGAGGTGGAACATTAGGAATGGAACCATACAGCATAATGCAATGTCGCACGGCACCATACGGCACATCAGAATGCTCTACTGATGGTTGTGGGGAGGCGGAAACCTGGTTTATCCCAGAATTTCAAATGATTAGGGATTTAAATAAAGGATAGATGAAAATGAGGTGGAACATTAGGAATGGAACCATACAGCATAATGCAATGTCGCACGGCACCATACGACACAACATAATGCTCTACTGATGGTTGTGGGAGGGAGAAATCTGGTTTAACCCAGAATTTCAAAACATTAGGGAATTAAATAAGGGGTAGATGCAAATGAGGTGGAATTTAGGAACAGGATTACACAGCAAAACATAATGCTCCACTGATGGTTGTGGGTAGGCAGAAATCTGGTTTAACACAGAATTTCAAATAATTAGGGATTTAATTAAAGATATATGAAAAGGAGGTGTAACGTTAAGAATGGGATCATACAGCAAAACAATGCTCTACTGATGGTTGTGGGGAGGGAGAAATCTGGTTTAACTAAGAATTTCAAAATATTAGGGATTTAAAGAATGGATATATGAAAATGAGGTGGAACATTAGGAATGGGATCATGCAGCAAAACCTAATGCTCTACTGATGGTCGTGGGGAGGCAGAAATCTGGTTTAACCCAGAATTTCAAATGATTAGGGATTTAATTAAAGATATATGAAAAGGAGGTGTAACGTGAAGAATGGGATCATACAGCAAAACAATGCTCTACTGATGGTTGTGGGGAGGGAGAAATCTGGTATAACCCAGAATATCAAATGATTAGGGATTTAAATAAAGGATAGACTAAAATGAGGTGGACCGTTAGGAATAGAACCATACAGCATAATGCAATGTCGCAGGGCACAATACTGCACAACAGAATGCTCTCATGATGGTTGTTGGAGGCGTAAACCTGGTTTAACCCAGAATTTCAAATGATTAGGGATTTAATTAAAGATATATGAAAAGGAGGTGTAACGTTAAGAATGGGATCATGCAGCAAAACAATGCTCTACTGATGGTTGTAGGGAGGGAGAAATCTGGTTTAACCCAGAATTTCAAAATATTATAGTTTTAAATAAAGGATAGATGAAAATGAGGTGGAACGTTAGGAATGTGATCATACAGCAAAACAATGCTCTACTGATGGTTGTGGGGAGGGAGAAATCTGGTTCAACCCAGAATTTCAAAATATTAGGGATTTAAATAAAGGATAGATGAAAATGAGGTGGAACATTAGGAATGGAACCATACAGCATAATGCAATGTCGCACGGCACCATACGACACAACATAATGCTCTACTGATGGTTGTGGGGAGGCGGAAACCTGGTTTAACCCAGAATTTCAAATGATTAGGGATTTAATAAAAGATATAGGAAAAGGAGGTGTAACGTTAAGAATGGGATCTTACAGCAAAACAATGCTCTACTGATGGTTGTGGGGAGGGAGCAATCTGGTTTAACCCAGAATTTTATAATATTAGGTATTTAAATAAAGGATAGATAAAAATGAGGTGGAACATTAGGAATGGAACCATACAGCATAATGCAATGTCGCACGGCACCATACGGCAGAACATAATGCTCTACTGATGGTTGTGGTGAGGCGGAAACCTGGTTTAACCCAGAATTTCAAATGATTAGGGATTTAATTAAAGATATATGAAAAGGAGGTGTAATGTTAAGAATGGGATCATACAGCAAAACAATGCTCTACTGATGGTTGTGGGGAGGCAGAAATCTGGTTTAACCCAGAATATCAAATGATTAGGGATTTTAATTAAAGGATAGATGAAAATGAAGTGGAAAGTTAGGAATGGGAACCATACAGCATAATGCATTGTCGCACGGCACCATACGACACAACATAATGCTCTACTGATGGTTGTGCTGGTTTAACCCAGAATTTCAAAATATTAGGGAATTAAATAAAGGGTAGATGTAAATGAGGTGGAATTTAGGAACAAGATTATACAGCAAAACATAATGCTCTACTGATGGTTGTGGGAAGGGGGAAATCTGGTTTAACCCAGAATTTCAAAATATTAGGGATTTAAATAAAGGATAGATGAAAATGAGGTGGAACGTTAGGAATGGGATCATGCAGCAAAACCTAATGCTCTACTGATGGTCGTAGGGAGGCAGAAATCTGGTTTAACCCAGAATTTCAAATGATTAGGGTTTTAAATAAAGGATAAATGAAAATGAGGTGGAACATTAGGCATGTGATCATACAGCAAAACAATGCTCTACCGATGGTTGTGGGGAGGGAGAAATCTGGTTTAACCCAGAATTTCATAATATTAGGGATTTTAATTAAAGGACAGATGAAAATGAGGTGGAACGTTAGGAATGGAACCATACAGCATAATGCAATGTCGCACGGCACCATACGGCACAACAGAATGCTCTACTGATGGTTGTGGGGGAGCAGTAACCTGGTTTAACCCAGAATTTAAATGATTAGGGTTTTAAATAAAGGATAGATGAAAATGAAGGGGAACGTTAGGAATGTGATCATGCAGCAAAACAATGCTCTACCGATGGTTGTGGGGAGGGAGAAATCTGGTTTAACCCAGATTTTCAAAATATTAGGGATTTAAATAAAGGATAGATGAAAATGAGGTGGAACATTAGGAATGTAACCATACAGCATAATGCAATGTCGCAGGGCACCATACGGCACAACAGAATGTATCCCCTCTTCTTATCCATGTAAGTGAGGTATGCTGTCTAAGCTCACTGTAATTACATAGCCCTCACATCACTATTGTATGCACGTATGATGAGACCATAGATCTCAGACACTTTTCTTTTTCCCGAGCAACCACGAAAACGTCAGGGTTTATGAGAGGAGTACCATCTTGAACCCACGTGAGTTCTGGTACGCCTAAGGGGCATCTAAACGATCTCCATATATATAAATAAACACTACGCCTTAGAACGTTCATAATAAATAGACACGGACACGTTAATCTAATTTTTGCTTTTTTATTTATTCTTTCACGTCAACCACCACCATCTGGAAAAATCCGACCTACCTCAGAATCACAACCGCCTCACCAGGAAGAGTCTGGATACACAGAAATTATAAGTATCATTTATTGCGCCATTGGTTTATATATCCCATCTTTTCCAAAATTTTGTACATTGAAGTAAGGGTGTATCTTCAGGGATTGGTAACCTAAGGCAGCATTGCGCCACTTACCATCTGTCATTTTTCTGTTCTTGGCACAACAGAATGCTCTACTGATGGTTGTGGGGAGGCGGAAACCTGGTTTAACCCAGAATTTCAAATGATTAGGGTTTTAAATAAAGGATAGATGAAAATGAGGTGGAACGTTAGGAATATGATCATACAGCAAAACAATGCTCTACTGATGGTTGTGGGGAGGAGGAAATCTGGTTTAACCCAGAATTTCAAAATATTAGAGATTTAAATAAAGGATAGTTGAAAATGAGGTGGAACGTTAGGAATGGAACCATACAGCATAATGCAATGTCGCAGGGCACCATACGGCACAACAGAATGCTCTACTGATGGTTGCGGTGAGGCAGAAACCTGGTTTAACCCAGAATTTCAAATGAATAGGGTTTTAAATAAAGGATAGATGAAAATGAAGGGGAACGTTAGGAATGTGATCATGCAGCAAAACAATGCTCTACTGATGGTTATGGGGAGGGAGAAATCTGGTTTAACCCAGATTTTTAAAATTTTAGGGATTTAAATAAAGGATAGATGAAAATGAGGTGGAACATTAGGAATGTAACCATACAGCATAATGCAATGTCGCAGGGCACCATACGGCACAACAGAATGTATCCCCTCTTCTTATCCATGTAAGTGAGGTATGCTGTCTAAGCTCACTGTAATTACATAGCCCTCACATCACTATTGTATGCACGTATGATGAGACCATAGATCTCAGACACTTTTCTTTTTCCTGAGCAACCACGAAAACGTTGGGGTTTATTCACACATTATGAAAATACCCACTTGGAGAAGTCACATCCCCCTTTGGTCAACACAGTAAAGAAACCTTTACGAGAGGAGTACCATCTTGAACCCACGTGAGTTCTGGTACGCCTAAGGGGCATCTAAACGATCTCCATATATATAAATAAACACTACGCCTTAGAACGTTCATAATAAATAGACACGGACACGTTAATCTAATTTTTGCTTTTTTATTTATTCTTTCACGTCAACCACCACCATCTGGAAAAATCCGACCTACCTCAGAATCACCACCGCCTCACCAGGAAGAGTCTGGATACACAGAAATTATAAGTATCATTTATTGCACCATTGGTTTATATATCCCATCTTTTCCAAAATTTTGTACATTGAAGTAAGGGTGTATCTTCAGGGATTGGTAACCTAAGGCAGCATTGCGCCACGTACCATCTGTCATTTTTCTGTTCTTGGCACAACAGAATGCTCTACTGATGGTTGTGGGGAGGCGGAAACCTGGTTTAACCCAGAATTTCAAATGATTAGGGATTTAATTAAAGATATATGAAAAGGAGGTGGAACGTTAGGAATGGGATCATGCAGCAAAACATAATGCTCTACTGATATTCATGGGGAGGTGGAAACCTGGTTTAACCCAGAATTTCAAAATAGTATGGTTTTATATAAAATATAGATGAAAAGGAGGTGTAATGTTAAGAATGGGATCATACAGCAAAACAATGCTCTACTTATGGTTGTGGGGAGGGAGAAATCTGGTTTAACCCAGAATTTCAAAATATTAGGGATTTAAATAAAGGATAGATGAAAATGAGGTGGAACGTTAGGAATGGGATCATGCAGCAAAACATAATGCTCTACTGATATTCATGGGGAGGTGGAAACCTGGTTTAACCTAGAATTTCAAAATAGTATGGTTTTAAATAAAATATAGATGAAAAGGATGTGGAACGTTAGGAATGGGATCATACAGCAAAACATAATGCTCTACTGATGGTTGTGGGGAGGCAGAAATCTGGTTTAACCCAGAATTTCAAAATATTAGGGATTTAAATAAAGGATAGATGAAAATGAGGTGGAACATTAGGAATGGAACCATACAGCATAATGCAATGTCGCACGGCACCATACGGCACATCAGAATGCTCTACTGATGGTTGTGGGGAGGCGGAAACCTGGTTTATCCCAGAATTTCAAATGATTATGGTTTTAAATAAAGGATAGATGAAAATGAGGTGGAACGTTAAGTATGGGAACCATACAGCATAATGCAATGTCGCACGGCACCATACGACACAACATAATGCTCTACTGATGGTTGTGGGAGGGAGAAATCTGGTTTAACCCAGAATTTCAAAACATTAGGGAATTAAATAAGGGGTAGATGCAAATGAGGTGGAATTTAGGAACAGGATTATACAGCAAAACATAATGCTCCACTGATGGTTGTGGGGAGGCAGAAATCTGGTTTAACACAGAATTTCAAATAATTAGGGATTTAATTAAAGATATATGAAAAGGAGGTGTAACGTTAAGAATGGGATCATACAGCAAAACAATGCTCTACTGATGGTTGTGGGGAGGGAGAAATCTGGTTTAACTAAGAATTTCAAAATATTAGGTATTTAAAGAATGGATAGATGAAAATGAGGTGGAACATTAGGAATGGGATCATGCAGCAAAACCTAATGCTCTACTGATGGTCGTGGGGAGGCAGAAATCTGGTTTAACCCAGAATTTCAAATGATTAGGGATTTAAATAAAGGATAGAGGAAAAGGAGGTGTAACGTTAAGAATGGGATCATACAGCAAAACAATGCTCTACTGATGGTTGTGGGGAGGGAGAAATCTGGTATAACCCAGAATATCAAATGATTAGGGATTTAAATAAAGGATAGATGAAAATGAGGTGGACCGTTAGGAATAGAACCATACAGCATAATGCAATGTCGAAGGGCACCATACGGCACAACAGAATGCTCTACTGATGGTTGTGGGGAGGCAGAAACCTGGTTTAACCCAGAATTTCAAATGAATAGGGTTTTAAATAAAGGATAGAGAAAAATGAGGTGGAACGTTAGGAATGTGATCATACAGCAAAACAATGCTCTACTGATGGTTGTGGGGAGGAAGAAATTTGGTTTAACCCAGATTTTTAAAATATTAGGGATTTAAATAAAGGATAGAAGAAAATGAGGTGGAACATTAGGAATGGAAGCATACAGCATATTGCAATGTCGCAGGGCACCATACGGCACAACAGAATGCTCTAATGATGGTTGTTGGAGGCGTAAACCTGGTTTAACCCAGAATTTCAAATGATTAGGGATTTAATTAAAGATATATGAAAAGGAGGTGTAATGTTAAGAATGGGATCATACAGCAAAACAATGCTCTACTGATGGTTGTGGGGAGGCAGAAATCTGGTTTAACCCAGAATATCAAATGATCAGGGATTTTAATTAAAGGATAGATGAAAATGAAGTGGAAAGTTAGGAATGGGAACCATACAGCATAATGCAATGTCACACGGCACCATACGACACAACATAATGCTCTACTGATGGTTGTGCTGGTTTAACCCAGAATTTCAAAATATTAGGGAATTAAATAAAGGGTAGATGTAAATGAGGTGGAATTTAGGAACAAGATTATACAGCAAAACATAATGCTCTACTGATGGTTGTGGGGAGACGGAAATCTGGTTTAACCCAGAATATCAAATGATTAGGGATTTTAATAAAGTATAGATGAGAATGAGTTGGAACATTAGGAATGGGATCATACAGCAAAACATAATGCTCTGATCTAGCATGGCCGCATTTTAACAGCTCTCCCCACAGTGACATCTGGAATCTACCACCATCTATCTTATACCTGCCTTTTTTGGTACTGAATCCAGCATCATTACACTGCTGATGCATTTTGGATCCAATTGATACCTGTGATGTTGCGGGAACCGAATTTCTGCCGGAGTCTGGCCACCAACAGAGGTGGCCTCTATGACCGCCAATTTGTCGGCGCGAAATCTGGCTTGGGCGAGGCGGCAGCTGCCACTGACTAAAGCCCGACTGCCGAGATCCTACTCTCTGCAGTGATCCTCACAGTGAGCAAAGGAACAGTAAGCTCCGGAGACACAGAGAGAAAGAAGACCCTGCAACAGTGTACTGTGTGAAAAGCCCTGTGCTGCCGTTCCATCGTGGACGCTGGGGGAGCGGTTAAGGTATGCTCAGATCACTGTCAGTGAGCCCATGCGGAGACGGAGAGGAGGCTTTCCTCTGACTCACTTCTTGCCAGGTTCAGAGGTCGCATGTGCTAGGAGGAGAAGCCACGAGTGACAGTGCTTCAGGAGACGCTGCTTGGGAATGCAGGGACGGCTGTAGAGGAGATACGTTTTGTCTTACAGCACCCCTGCTGTGTACTGACATTTAAGGTCAACAAGGATGATGGATCACTTTAGCTGATTCTTGAATTGCTGCTGTCCACGCACTGTGCAGCCTCCCTGTGGAACCACAGGGGACTCATACCAACACTAATGCTGTAAGTAACAAGTAAGGGGAACAACAACAGTATCCTGCAGTAGCCTGTGGAACTCCCATTCTATTAGCATCTTGGGGGACTTATACAACAGAAAGAACTGTGAGCTTTTTTTTTTATTTCTCTACTTGATACACACCTCTGACTTTGTGGGTTATGCACCCTCCCTCTTTTTTTTTTTTTGTTAATCCGGATCCCAGCAATTTTATGATCCCCTTTTGGATCTGATAAGGAACCTGATGTACTCAATAGGGTATACCTCACTGGCCTGAAACAGAGACACAGTAACTTACACTTGCTTCTGGTAAATGTTTATGTAATGGACGTGCCAGGAGAGAGCGCTATGTATGTAAAGGTGGATGCTACTGCTCTAGCTACTCAGCTGGCAGTTGAGTTATCGCAAATTATATTACCTTACTTTGAGAGAAAGTTTGACCATTTAATGCTCATCTTTGACAGAGCACAGGCTCCCTTGGCTAACCATTCTCCAAATTTGGATGCACTTACTTTGCCACAGAATGATCCTGAGATTGATAATTCCCTTAATTCCACAGTTATTTCTGATGTTAACATTTCTGTTTCTTCCACTACTCCTTCCCACAAGGGTAATTTTTCTGATTTAGCCTTGGATTCTTCCATGGTGCAGGCAGTAAAGGGTAACTTGGCGGCATTTTTGGTAACATCCCCAAACTGGTCACCCCGGAAGTTACTGCTCAACATATGTAGCAATGGTTTTACTTTTTATAGCTTTCACCCAATTCTGCCAGGTCTTGAAATGTCATTATTGCATCTGTGGCAACTCACTTCACCCTGCACTATGTGTATTTTATGTATATTTCTATGCCTCCTGGGGGCTGTTACATAGATGGGTAATTTATTTAATACATTTTTGTATTTCTTCCACTAGACACACTCTTGCAATTTTGACTATGCCTCTTGATATCTCCCTTGATATTTAGTATTAATACTTTGAAGCTTAAACTTGTTTATAATGCTAAAATTTAATTTTATGGGTATCTCTTTGAATTGGTCGGAGTTTGTTAACACTACTCTCGTACACTTTATTTCAGTTTTAATCAGACCCAAAGGTTATACTGTACGTTTGTTGCTTTCCTGGCAACCCTATTACAATGATACTTATTCGTTTACCCCATTCCTCCACCCCCTACCCACAGTCTTTTTGATTCTCTATAATAATATTGCTGGTTTATATTTGTTCGCTCATGCATGCATACATACGCATACACCGCTACCACCACCACTACACTTCTTTATATGTGTGTGTGTATATGTATATATTTTTATTTTTTTTGCTTTCCCAGAGTCACATTGTATCTGTTATCTGTTTTATTTATGTACTGACATATATATTTGAATTTCCTGACCTATGCATAACACTTTATAATATTTCATAATAGTCAATGGAGCTATCTTCTTGTGATACTGGAGGATACTTGCGATATTGGAGGACCTATAACTCGCACACATTTCGGCCTTAATAGGTAACTGAGTATGTGGACCTTTATAACAAGTTCCAATATCATAGCAAAAAGCCTTCCTGTGCCATTCTTTGATGCATTTCAATATTTTACTTAGTGTTTCTGGGAAAAATGTTGGTTCTTTATATTATTTATGTTCATAGTAGTTCGGACAGTTTATTCTTTGGACTTGGACTGCGGACGCAGTTCCTGTCCTTCTCCTCTGGTTTGGAAAATTAGAAAATAAGATAGCTGGAAGCATAGCATCTGTTTGCGCTGCAAACTTTAGCAAATATTTGTTCCATTTTGTATTTACTATTCAACAAATTGTCATTTTATTTAGCCTGCTTCTTTTAAGTGTGGCAAATTCTATGTGCAGCTCAGCTGTATTGTAAAGCCTTTCTTGATTCTGCCTAGCTATGTTTACTCTGTATTGTAGTCACCAATTGTATAATGTGATATGATGCATATGCTTCAATAAAAAGAGTTAAAAAAAAAAAAAAAAACATAATGCTCTAATGATGGTTGTGGGAAGGGGGAAATCTGGTTTAACCCAGAATTTCAAAATATTAGGGATTTAAATAAAGGATAGATGAAAATGAGGTGGATCATTAGGAATGGAACCATACAGCATAATGAAATGTTGCACGTCACCATACGACACAACATAATGCTCTACTGATGGTTGTGGGGAGGCGGAAACCTGGTTTAACCCAGAATTTCAAATGATTAGGGATTTAATAAAAGATATAGGAAAAGGAGGTGTAACGTTAAGAATGGGATCTTACAGCAAAACAATGCTCTACTGATGGTTGTGGGGAGGGAGCAATCTGGTTTAACCCAGAATTTTATAATATTAGGTATTTAAATAAAGGGTAGATGAAAATGAGGTGGAACATTAGGAATGGAACCATACAGCATAATGCAATGTCGCACGGCACCATACGGCACAACATAATGCTCTACTGATGGTTGTGGTGAGGCGGAAACCTGGTTTAACCCAGAATTTCAAATGATTAGGGATTTAATTAAAGATATATGAAAAGGAGGTGTAATGTTAAGAATAGGATCATACAGCAAAACAATGCTCTACTGATGGTTGTGGGGAGGCAGAAATCTGGTTTAACCCAGAATATCAAATGATTAGGGATTTTAATTAAAGGATAGATGAAAATGAAGTGGAAAGTTAGGAATGGGAACCATACAGCATAATGCAATGTCACACGGCACCATACGACACAACATAATGCTCTACTGATGGTTGTGCTGGTTTAACCCAGAATTTCAAAATATTAGGGAATTAAATAAAGGGTAGATGTAAATGAGGTGGAATTTAGGAACAAGATTATACAGCAAAACATAATGCTCTACTGATGGTTGTGGGAGACGGAAATCTGGTTTAACCCAGAATATCAAATGATTAGGGATTTTAATAAAGTATAGATGAGAATGAGTTGGAACATTAGGAATGGGATCATACAGCAAAACATAATGCTCTAATGATGGTTGTGGGAAGGGGGAAATCTGGTTAAACCCAGAATTTCAAAATATTAGGGATTTAAATAAAGGATAGATGAAAATGAGGTGGAACGTTAGGAATGTGATCATACAGCAAAACAATGCTCTACTGATGGTTGTGGGAGGAGGAAATCTGGTTTAACCCAGAATTTCAAAATATTAGAGATTTAAATAAAGGATAGATGAAAATGAGGTGGAACGTTAGGAATGGAACCATACAGCATAATGCAATGTCGCAGGGCACCATACGGCACAACAGAATGCTCTACTGATGGTTGTGGTGAGGCAGAAACCTGGTTTAACCCAGAATTTCAAATGAATAGGGTTTTAAATAAAGGATAGATGAAAATGAAGGGGAACGTTAGGAATGTGATCATGCAGCAAAACAATGCTCTACTGATGGTTGTGGGGAGGGAGAAATCTGGTTTAACCCAGATTTTCAAAATATTAGGGATTTAAATAAAGGATAGATGAAAATGAGGTGGAACATTAGGAATGGAACGATACAGCATAATTCAATGTCGCAGGGCACCATACGGCACAACAGAATGTATCCCCTCTTCTTATCCATGTAAGTGAGGTATGCTGTCTAAGCTCACTGTAATTACATAGCCCTCACATCACTATTGTATGCATGTATGATGAGACCATAGATCTCAGACACTTTTCTTTTTCCCGAGCAACCACGAAAACGTCGGGGTTTATTCACACATTATGAAAATACCCACTTGGAGAAGTCACATCCCCCTTTGGTCAACACAGTAAAGAAACCTTTACGAGAGGAGTACCATCTTGAACCCACGTGAGTTCTGGTACGCCTAAGGGGCATCTAAACGATCTCCATATATATAAATAAACACTACGCCTTAGAACGTTCATAATAAATAGACACGGACACGTTAATCTAATTTTTGCTTTTTTATTTATTCTTTCACGTCAACCACCACCATCTGGAAAAATCCGACCTACCTCAGAATCACCACCGCCTCACCAGGAAGAGTCTGGATACACAGAAATTATAAGTATCATTTATTGCACCATTGGTTTATATATCCCATCTTTTCCAAAATTTTGTACATTGAAGTAAGGGTGTATCTTCAGGGATTGGTAACCTAAGGCAGCATTGCGCCACGTACCATCTGTCATTTTTCTGTTCTTGGCACAACAGAATGCTCTACTGATGGTTGTGGGGAGGCGGAAACCTGGTTTAACCCAGAATTTCAAATGATTAGGGATTTAAAGAATGGAGAGTTGAAAATGAGGTGGAACATTAGGAATGGGATCATGCAGCAAAACCTAATGCTCTACTGATGGTCGTGGGGAGGCAGAAATCTGGTTTAACCCAGAATTTAAAAATATTAGGGATTTAAATAAAGGATAGATGAAAATGAGGTGGATCATTAGGAATGGAACCATACAGCATAATGAAATGTCGCACGGCACCATACGGCACAACGTAATGCTCTACTGATGGTTGTGGGGAGGCGGAAACCTGGTTTAACCCAGAATTTCAAATGATTAGGGATTTAATTAAAGATATATGAAAAGGAGGTGGAACGTTAGGAATGGGATCATGCAGCAAAACATAATGCTCTACTGATATTCATGGGGAGGAGGAAACCTGGTTTAACCCAGAATTTCAAAATAGTATGGTTTTAAATAAAATATAGATGAAAAGGAGGTGTAATGTTAAGAATGGGATCATACAGCAAAACAATGCTCTACTTATGGTTGTGGGGAGGGAGAAATCTGGTTTAACCCAGAATTTCAAAATATTAGGGATTTAACCCCTTCCCGCCGCAGCCTGTTTTTGCCTTCCTGATAGAGCCATTTTTTTTCAAATCTGACATGTATCACTTAAGTGGGGATAACTTTTTTTTGCTTTTACTTATCCCAGTGATTTTGAGATTGTTTTCTCGTGACACATTGTACTTCAAGTTAGTGGTAAATTTTCGTCGATACAGTCTGTGTTTTTTTGTGAAAAATACCAAAATGTCGTAAAAAAATGGAAAATTTTGCAATTTTCAAAATGTTAAATTTTCTGCTTGTGAGACAAATAATCATACCACTCAAAATAGTTAATAACTAACATAGACCATATGTCTACTATATGTTGCCATCATTATTTCAACCTCCTTTTAATTTTTTTGGACACTAGGAGGCTTAAAATATGAATAGCAAATTCTCAAATTTTCAAGAAAATTTCAAACACTGATTTTTTTAGGGACCAGTTCAGTTCTGATGTGACTTTGAGGGACTTGTATGTGAGACACCCCCATAAATGATGTCATTTCAAAAACTGCACCCCTCACAATATTCAAAACAGCATTTTGGAAGTTTGTTAACCCTTTAGGTGTTTCACAGGAATTAAAACAATGTGTAGGTGAAATTTAAAAAAAATTTTTTTTTTGCAGATTTGCAATTTTAATACATTTTTCTAAGGAACACAGTACATTTTACTAGAGAAATGTGACTAAAAATTGATTCCCCCAATTCTTTTGTTTTCATAAATATCCTATATGTGGCCCTAGTGTGCACGTTGACCAAACCACAGGCTTCATAATAGAAGGAGCACCTACTTGATTTTGGAGCCTCCTTTTTATGAGATTATTTTTTAGGCACCATGTAGGTTTCTAGGCACCATAAGATGCTAAAAGTTAGGAACCCCCCCACAAGTGACCCCATTTTGCAAACTACACCCCTCAGGGAATTCATCTAGGGGTATAATGTACATTTCAAACCACCAGGGGTTTCACCAATTGTGGTACAACTGGGCAGTGAAAATGAAAAATTAAATTTTTTACACAAAAATGCAGTTCTGGCTCAAAATTTTTCATTTTCACAAGGAATGAAGGAGACAAAGCA
The DNA here is from genome assembly GCF_055691185.1 of Crinia signifera. NCBI lineage: Eukaryota > Metazoa > Chordata > Amphibia > Anura > Myobatrachidae > Crinia > Crinia signifera. The sequence goes on along the minus strand of NC_139221.1, from coordinate 203,528,047 downwards.
CCCCAAAATCTGTGCCCCAATTTCTCCCGAGTACGGCAATGCCTCACATGTGACCAAAAAATACCATTTGGGTGCATGGCAGGACTCAGAAGGGAAGGAGTGATTTTTGTATTTTGCAGCTCAAATTCTGGTGGAATTTTGGTGGGTGCTATGTCGCATTAGCAAGACCCCCAAAGCACCAATACAGTGGAAGCCCCCCACAAGTGACCCCATTTTGCAAACTACACCCCTCAGAGAATTCATCTAGGGGTATAGTGTACATTTCAAACCCCCAGGGGTTTCACCAATTTTGATACAACTGGGCTGTGCAAATGAAAAATTACATTTTTTTACACAAAAATGCAGTTCTGGCTCAAAATTTTTCATTTTCTTAAGGTATGAAGGAGAAAAAGCACCCCAAAATCTGTGCACCAATTTCTCCCGAGTATGGTAATGCCTCACATGTGACCAAAAAATACCATTTGGGTGCATGGCAGGACTCAGAAGAGAAGGAGTGATTTTTGTATTTTGCAGCTCAGATTCTGGTGGAATTTTGGTGGGTGCTATGTCGCATTAGCAAGACCCCCAAACCACCAATACAGTGGAAGCCCCCCACAAGTGACCCCATTTTGCAAACTACACCCCTCAGGGAAATCATCTAGGGGTATAGTGTACATTTCAAACCCCCAGGGGTTTCACCAATTTTGATACAACTGGGCTGTGCAAATGAAAAATTACATTTTTTTTACACAAAAATGCAGTTCTGGCTCAAAATTTTTCATTTTCATAAGGTATGAAGGAGAAAAAGCACCCTAAAATCTGTGCCCCAATTTCTCCCGAGTATGACAATGCCTCACATGTGCCCAAAAAATACCAGTTGGGTGCATGGCAGGACTCAGAAGGGAAGGAGTGATTTTTGGATTTTGCAGCTCAGATTCTGGTGGAATTTTGGTGGGTGCTATGTCGCATTAGCAAGACCCCCGAAGCACCAATACAGTGGAAGCCCCCCACAAGTGACCCCATTTTGCAAACTACACCCCTCTGGGAATTCATCTAGGGGTATAATGTACATTTCAAACCCCCAGGGGTTTCACCAATTGTGGTACAACTGGGCAGTGAAAATGAAAAATTTAATTTTTTACACAAAAATGCAGTTCTGGCTCAAAATTTTTCATTTTCACAAGGAATGAAGGAGACAAAGCACCCCAAAATCTGTGCCCCAATTTCTCCCGAGTACGGCAATGCTTCATGTGTGACCAAAAAATGGCAGGACTCAGAAGGGAAGGAGTGATATTTGGATTTTGCAGCTCAGATTCTGGTGGAATTTTGGTGGGTGCTATGTCGCATTAGCAAGACCCCCGAAGCACCAATACAGTGGAAGCCCCCCACAAGTGACCCCATTTTGCAAACTACAGCCCTCAGGGAATTCATCTAGGGGTATAGTGTACATTTCAAACCCCCAGGGGTTTCACCAATTTTGATACAACTGGGCTGTGCAAATGAAAAATTAAATTTTTTTACACAAAAATGCAGTTCTGGCTCAACATTTTTCATTTTCATAAGGTATGAAGGAGAAAAAGCACCCCAAAATCTGTGACCCAATTTCTCCCGAGTACGGCAATGCCTCACATGTGACCAAAAAATACCAGTTGGGTGCATGGCAGGACTCAGAAGGGAAGGAATGATTTTTGGATTTTGCGGCTCAGATTCTGGTGGAATGAATGGTGGGTGCTATGTGGCATTAGCAAGACCCCCGAAGCACGGTGAAATGATGAACCTAATAATCCATAGATATGTGGTATATTTTAAAACACTCCTTTATACATAGGCCGGGTTTGTCGGGGCAAGTGTCACACTGGAAAATAGTTTGCTTTCTTATTCCCTTTTTATAGCAAACTTTGCACCTTTTTTGTGTCCTGCCCTTTTTTCCAGTGGAGGGGATTTCATCAGGAAAATGCTGCCCCGGTACAATACGGGGGCCAGTACTAGAAGTACTGGGGCCCTCTGCCTGCTGGTTTCCAAATATTAGGCCCTTTATGACTTCCTCTTGAAAGTGCATAAATGTCCCCCTCTGGCTGGTAGAACGGAATAGCACGTAAGCATTATACAGTGCCATCTGGATGATATACACGGCCAGCTTCTTGTACCAGATTTTTGTTTTCCGCAGGGCACTGTACGGCTTCAGTACCTGATCTGAAAGATCCACTCCGCCCATGTACTTATTGTAATCCAGGATACAATTAGGTTTGGAGGTGTGGGTACTGGTACCTCGTACAGGGACGGAGGTGGTACTGTCTCCGTGAATTGTTGTCAGTATAAGGACATCCCTCTTGTCCTTATATTTGACCAACAACATATTTTCGGTGGATTGTGCCCTGCTTTCACCCCTTCTCATTACTTGGGCAATGTGCGTTTTTGGGAGGCCTCTTTGGTTCTTGCGCACAGTACCGCAAGCTGCTGTACCTCTTGAACCAAGGGCCTTAAACAGGGGGTTGCTAGTGTAAAAGTTATCCACATAGAGGTGATAACCTTTATCCAGGAAGGGGTGCACTAAATCCCAGACAATTTTTCCACTAACACCTACGAGGGAGGGGGGGCATTCTGGCGGTTCAATTCTTGAATCCTTCCCTTCATATACCCTAAACCTGTGAGTGTACCCTGAGGTGCTTTCACACAGCTTATACATTTTTATGCCATACCTTGCCCTCTTACTGGGAAGGTACTGGCGGAATTTAACCCTTCCTTTAAAATGTATAAGGGACTCGTCTATGCAAATGAATTTATCTGGGATGTACATCTCTGCAAATTTGGCACTGAAATGATCAATGACCGGCCTGACTTTGAATAGCCGGTCAAAGGTGGGATCATCTCTGGGTGGGCACTGTGCATTATCGTTGTAATGCAAAAATTTAAGGATTAACTCAAAACGAGTCCGGGTCATGGCCATACGGTAAAGTGGGGTGCTGTACAGAACATCTGTACTCCAATATTGCCTAATTTCTGGCTTTTTTACTATGCCCATATGAAACACCAGACCCCAAAACGTCATCATCTCTACTGCATCTGCAGGGGTCCACCTAGCAAATGATGACGTGGGGTTTTGAGCAATAAACTGCTGGGCATATAAATTAGTTTGGGCCACCATTAAATTTATAAAATCATCAGAGAAAAATAATTTGAAAAAGTCAATTTCTCTGAGACCTGTGGAATCAAATTGGATTCCTGGGATGGCCAAAAACTCAGGAACCTGGGGCTCAAAATTGTCTGGTGGTGGGGTCCATACGAGATCAATTATTGGGGGGGGGGTCTCAGCTGCTCTACGGGGGCGTCTTTGAGGGGGTCCCTCATCACTAGAGGAGGAAGAGGAGCTTAAGATTAATCCTTCAAATTCCCCGCTTGCCTCACTGGCTGTGTCAGAGTCAGAGGCAAGCATGGCATATGCCTCCTCCGCTGAATACATTCTTCTGGATGACTGGGATGACATTTGGGATGACATTTGGGATGCCATTTTTATTTTTGTGTTTCTGGTAGTGAAATGTTTCAACACGTGTATAGTGTAGGGGGGGTACAAACTTTATTTCAACCCGGGGGGGTATGTAGTGTGTAGTGTGTATGTAGTGCAGAAAAAAAAAAAGGTCCTGCGCCAAAAATTGAGCACAGATGTTGGTCAGTAACGTCCGTCACTGAACAGCGCTCAAAGGCAACAGGAATTTGATAAAAAAAAAAAAAATAGATCAACCCTGTGCCGAAAAAGCTGATCAGTGATGTACGTCACTGATCAGCGCACAGTGGCCACAGGACACCCACAAAATCACAGTGTGTGTAAAAAAAAAAAATTAAAAAAAGACCCCACAGCACCCTCAAAAAAAAAAAAGGTGATCACTGATGCGACACTGATTACCAGTGAGGGGCAGCAGGTGCACAACCTTTGGTGCAACTGACAGTGCAACTGGCAGCAACTGACAGGTATATATAAAAAAAAAAACCTGCACCCCCAAAAAGTTGCTGATCAGCACAGATATACTGATCAGCACAAAAGGGGGGGCAGCAGACACAAAATATAGCACTCTCTGTCACTATCTCTCTATCTCTCTCTATCTATCACTCTATGACACTGCAGCAGCAGCACTGACAGGTATATATATATATATAAAAAAAAAACTACACCCCCAAAAAGTTGCTGATCAGTTAATTTATACTGATCAGCACAAAAGGGGGGGCAGCAGTCAGTTGCACACGCAGCACAGCTGTATATATATAAAAAATATATAGCACAATCTGTCACTATCTCTCTCTATCTCTCTCTATCTCTCTATCTATAACTCTATCACACTGCAGCAGCACAAAATATAGCACTCTCTGTCACTATCTCTCTCTATCTCTCTCTATCTCTCTATCTATAATTCTATCACACTGCAGCAGCACAACACAGGAAGTCACAAGAAGTCACTAGAATCCAGGAAGCATCCAGCACGCTACAAGCAGTGATCAGGTAAGTATTTGCAAGGATCAGGTCAGTATATCACGGCAGATAGGCACGGTGACCGCACTGCACGCAATTCCAGACCGGAATGGCGTCTGCAGTGCAGTCACCGTTAGTTTAAATCACCCTCCATGGCTGTGATTGGTTCGTCGGTCCGACGGACCAATCACGGCCTTTGGGGGCGGGTGGGGTGAGGTGGGGTGACACCAGTGTCACCCTTACACCCCGTGGTGATTGGTGCTGTACTTTACAGCACCAATCACCACCGATCCCTGTGTCACCGGCGAACGTTATTCGCCGGTACACAGAAAACACTGTAATTGGCTGTTCACATTTGAACAGCCAATCACAGCGATCGCCGACGGGGGGGCGGCATCGCAGCCCCCCCTGGGCATGCAGGGACATGTCTGCTGTCAGGGACAGCAGACATCTCCAAACTGTCACCGCGTCTATAGACGCGGTGACAGTTAAATGGCATGACGTACATTTATGCCATGTGTCGGGAAGTACATCCCGGCCATGACGTAAATGTACGTCAAATGTCGGGAAGGGGTTAAATAAAGGATAGATGAAAATGAGGTGGAACGTCAGGAATGGGATCATGCAGCAAAACATAATGCTCTACTGATATTCATGGGGAGGTGGAAACCTGGTTTAACCCAGAATTTCAAAATAGTATGGTTTTAAATAAAAAATAGATGAAAAGGATGTGGAACGTTAGGAATGGGATCATACAGCAAAACATAATGCTCTACTGATGGTCGTGGGGAGGCAGAAATCTGGTTTAATCCAGAATTTCAAATGATTAGGGATTTTAATTAAAGGATAGATGAAAATGAGGTGGAACGTTAGGACTGGGAACCATACAGCATAATGCAATGTCGCACGGCACCATACGACACAACATAATGCTCTTCTGATGGTTGTGGGGAGGCAGAAATCTGGTTTAACCCAGAATTTCAAAATATTAGGGATTTAAATAAAGGATAGATGAAAATGAGGTGGAACATTAGGAATGGAACCATACAGCATAATGCAATGTCGCACGGCACCATACGGCACATCAGAATGCTCTACTGATGGTTGTGGGGAGGCGGAAACCTGGTTTAACCCAGAATTTCAAATGATTAGGGTTTTAAATAAAGGATAGATGAAAATGAGGTGGAACGTTAGGAATGTGATTATACAGCAAAACAATGCTCTACTGATGGTTGTGGGGAGGGAGAAATCTGATTTAACCCAGAATTTCAAAATATTATGGACTTAAATGAAGGATAGATGAAAATGAGGTGGAACATTAGGAATGGAACCATACAGCATAATGCAATGTCGCACGGCATCATACTGCACAACATAATGCTCTACTGATGGTTGTGGGGAGGCGGAAACCTGGTTTAACCCAGAATTTCAAAATAGTAGGGTTTTAAATAAAATATAGATGAAAAGGAGGTGGAATGTTAGGAATGGGATCATACAGAAAAACATAATGCTCTACTGATGGTCGTGGGGAGGCAGAAATCTGGTTTAACCCAGAATATCAAATGATTAGGGATTTTAATTAAAGGATAGATGAAAATGAGGTGGAACGTTAGGAATGGGAACCATACAGCATAATGCAATGTCGCACGGCACCATACGACACAACATAATGCTCTACTGATGGTTTTGGGAGGCAGAAATCTGGTTTAACCCAGAATTTCAAAATATTAGGGAATTAAATTAAGGGTAGATGCAAATGAGGTGGAATTTAGGAACAGGATTATACAGCAAAACATAATGCTCTACTGATGGTTGTGGGGAGGCAGAAATCTGGTTTAACCTAGAATTTCAAAATATTAGGGATTTAAATAAAGGATAGATGAAAATGAGGTGGAACGTTAGGAATGTGATCATACAGCAAAACTATGCTCTACTGATGGTTGTGGGAGGCAGAAATCTGGTTTAACCCAGAATTTCAAAATATTAGGGAATTAAATAAAGGGTAGATGCAAATTAGGTGGAATTTAGGAACAGGATTATACAGCAAAACATAATGCGCTACTGATGGTTGTCGGGAGGGGGAAATCTGGTTTAACCCAGAATTTCAAAATATTAGGGATTTAAATAAAGGATAGATGAAAATGAGGTGGACCGTTAAGAATAGAACCATACAGCATAATGCAATGTCGAAGGGCACCATACGGCACAACAGAATGCTCTACTGATGGTTGTGGGGAGGCAGAAACCTGGTTTAACCCAGAATTTCAAATGAATAGGGTTTTAATTAAAGGATAGATGAAAATGAGGTGGAACATTAGGAATGGAACCATACAGCATAATGCAATGTCGCAGGGCACCATACGGCACAACAGAATGCTCTACTGATGGTTGTGGGAGGCGGAAACCTGGTTTAACCCAGAATTTCAAATGATTAGGGATTTAATTAAAGATATATAAAAAGGAGGTGTAACGTTAAGAATGGGATCATACAGCAAAACAATGCTCTACTGATGGTTGTGGGGAGGGAGAAATCTGGTTTAACCCAGAATTTCAAAATATTAGGGATTTAAAGAATAGATAGATGAAAATGAGGTGGAACAATAGGAATGGGATTATGCAGCAAAACCTAATGCTCTACTGATGGTCGTGGCGAGGTAGAAATCTGGTTTAACCCAGAATTTCAAAATATTAGGGATTTAAATAAAGGATAGATGAAAATGAGGTGGATCAATAGGAATGGAACCATACAGCATAATGCAATGTCTCACAGCACCATACGGCACAACATAATTCTCTACTGATGGTTGTGGGGAGGCGGAAACCTGGTTTAACCCAGAATTTCAAATGATTAGGGATTTTATTAAATATATATGAAAAGGAGGTGTAATGTTAAGAATGGGATCATACAGCAAAACAATGCTCTACTGATGGTTGTGGGGAGGGAGAAATCTGGATTAACCCAGAGTTTCAAAATATTAGGGTTTTAAATAAAGGATAGATGAAAATGAGGTGGAACGTTAGGAATGGGATCATGCAGCAAAGCATAATGCTCTACTGATAGTCATTGGGAGGTGGAAACCTGGTTTAACCCAGAATTTCAAAATAGTAGGGTTTTAAATAAAATATAGATGTAAAGGAGGTGGAACGTTAGGAATGGGATCATACAGCACAACATAATGCTCTACTGATGGTCGTGGGGAGGCAGAAATCTGGTTTAACCCAGAATTTCAAATGATTAGGGAATTTAATTAATGGATAGATGAAAATGAGGTGGAATGTTAGGAATGGGAACCATACAGCATAATGCAATGTCGCACGGCACCATACGACACAACATAATGCTCTACTGATGGTTGTGGGGAGGCAGAAATCTGGTTTAACCCAGAATTTCAAAATATTAGGGAATTAAATAAAGGGTAGATGAAAATGAGGTGGAACTTAGGAACAGGATTATACAGCAAAACATAATGCTCTACTGATGGTTGTGGGGAGGCGGAAATCTGGTTTAACCCAGAAATTCAAATTATTAGGTTTTTAAATAAAGGATACATGAAAATGAGGTGGAACGTTAGGAATGTGATCATACAGCAAAACATAATGCTCTACTGATGGTCGTGGGGAGGCTGAAATCTGGTTTAACACAGAATTTCAAATGATTAGGAATTTTAATAAAGTATAGATGAAAATGAGTTGGAACATTAGGAATGGGATCATACAGCAAAACATAATGCTCTACTGATGGTTGTGGGGAGGCAGAAATCTGGTTTAACCTAGAATTTCAAAATATTAGGGATTTAAATAAAGGATAGATGAAAATGAGGTGGAACATTAGGAATATGATCTTAAAGCAAAACAATGCTCTACTGATGGTTGTGGGAAGGGGGAAATCTGGTTTAACCCAGAATTTCAAAATATTAGGGATTTAAATAAAGGATAGATGAAAATGAGGTGGAACATTAGGATTGGGATCATGCAGCAAAACCTAATGTTCTACTGATGGTTGTGGGTAGGGAGAAATCTGGTTTAACCCAGAATTTCAAAATATTAGCGATTTAAATAAAGGATAGATGAAAATGAGGTGGAACGTTAGTAATGTGATCAAACAGCAAAACATAATGCTCCACTGATGGTCGTGAGGAGGCAGAAATCTGGTTTAACCCAGAATTTCAAAATATTAGGGATTTAAATAAAGGATAGATGAAAATGAGGTGGAACATTAGGAATGGAACCATACAGCATAATGCAATGTCGCACGGCACCATGCGGCACAACATAATGCTCTACTGATGGTTGTGGGGAGGCGGAAACCTGGTTTAACCCAGAATTTCAAATGATTAGGGATTTAGTTAAAGATATCTGAAAAGGAGAAGTAAGGTTAAGAATGGGATCATACAGCAAAACAATGCTCTACTGATGGTTGTGGGGAGGGAGAAATCTGGTTTAACCCAGGATTTCAAAATATTAGGGTTTTAAATAAAGGATAGATGAAAATGAGGTGGAACATTAGGAATGGAACCATACAGCATAATGCAATGTCGCACGGCACCATACGGCACAACATAATGCTCTACTGATGGTTGTGGGGAGGCGGAAACCTGGTTTACCCCAGAATTTCAAATAATTAGGGATTTAATTAAAGATATATGAAAAGGAGGTGTAACGTTAGGAATGGGATCATACAGCAAAACAATGCTCTACTGATGGTTGTGGGAGGGAGAAATCTGGTTTAACCCAGAATTTCAAATGATTAGGGATTATAATTAAAGGACAGATGAAAATGAGGTGGAACGTTTGGAATGGGAACCATACAGCATAATGCAATGTCGCATGGCACCATACAACACAACATAATGCTCTACTGATGGTTGTGGGGAGGCAGAAATCTGGTTTAACCCAGAATTTCAAAATATTAGGGATTTAAATAAAGACTAGATGAAAATGAGGTGGAACGTTAGGAATGTGATCATACAGCAAAACGATGCTCTACTGATGGTCGTGGGGAGGCAGAAATCTGGTTTAACCCAGAATTTCAAAATATTCGGGATTTAAATAAAGAATAGATGAAAATGAGGTGGAACATTAGGAATGGAACCATACAGCATAATGCAATGTCGCACTGCACCATTACGGCACAACATAATGCTCTACTGAAGGTTGTGGGGAGGTTGAAACCTGGTTTAACCCAGAATTTAAAATAATTAGGTATTTAATTAAAGATATATGAAAAGGAGGTGTAACGTTAAAAATGGAATCATACAGCAAAACAATGCTCTACTGATGGTTGTGGGGAGGGATAAATATGGTTTAAACCAGAATTTCAAAATATTAGGGTTTTAAATAAAGGATAGATGAAAATGAGGTGGAACATTAGGAATGGAACCATACAGCATAATGCAATGTCGCAAGGCACCATACGGCACAACATAATGCTCTACTGATGGTTGTGGGGAGGCGGAAACCTGGTTTAACCCAGAATTTCAAATGATTAGGGATTTAATTAAAGATATATGAAAAGGAGGTGTAACATTAAGAATGGGATCATACAGCAAAACAATGCTCTACTGATGGTTGTGGGGAGGGAGAAATCTGGTTTAACCCAGAATTTCAAAATATTAGGGTTTTAAATAAAGGATAGATGAAAATGAGGTGGAACGTTAGGAATGGAATCATGCAGCAAAACATAATGCTCTACTGAAAGTCATGGGGAGGCGGAAACCTGGTTTAACCCAGAATTTCAAAATAGTAGGGTTTTAAATAAAATATAGATGAAAAGGAGGTGGAACGTTAGGAATGGGATCATACAGCAAAACAAAATGCTCTACTGATGGTTGTGGGGAGGGAGAAATCTGGTTTAACCCAGAATTTCAAAATATTAGGGTTTTAAATAAAGGATAGGTGAAAATGAGGTGGAACATTAGGAATGGAACCATACAGCATAATGCAATGTCGCACGGCACCATACGGCACAACATAATGCTCTACTGATGGTTGTGGGGAGGTGGAAACCTGGTTTAACCCAGAATTTCAAATAATTAGGGATTTAATTAAAGATATATGAAAAGGAGGTGTAACGTTAAGAATGGGATCATACAGCATAACAATGCTCTACTGATGGTTGTGGGGAGGGAGAAATCTGGTTTAACCCAGAATTTCAAAATATTAGGGTTTTAAATAAAGGATAGATGAAAATGAGGTGGAACGTTAGGAATGGAACCATACAGCATAATGCAATGTCGCACAGCACCATACAGCACAACATAATGCTCTACTGATGGTTGTGGGGAGGCGGAAACCTGGTTTAACCCAGAATTTCAAATGATTAGGGTTTTAAATAAAGGATAGATGAAAATGAGGTGGAACGTTAGGAATGGGATCATACAGCAAAACATAATACTCTACTGATGGTCGTGGGGAGGCAGAAATCTGGTTTTACCCAGAATTTCAAATGATTAGGGATTTAATTAAAGATATATGAAAAGGAGGTGTAACTTTAAGAATGGGATCATACAGCAAATCAATGCTCTACTGATGGTTGTGGGAGGGAGAAATCTGGTTTAACCCAGAATTTCAAAATATTAGGGTTTTAAATAAAGGATAGATGAAAATGAGGTGGAACGTTAGGAATGAGATCATGCAGCAAAACATAATGCTCTACTGATAGTCATGGGGAGGCGGAAACCTGGTTTAACCCAGAATTTCAAAATAGTAGGGTTTTAAATAAAATATAGATGAAAAGGAGGTGGAACGTTAGGAATGGGATCATACAGCAAAACATAATGCTCTACTGATGGTCGTGGGGAGGCAGAAATCTGGTTTAACCCAGAATTTCAAATGATTAGGGATTTTAATTAACCCCTTCCTGACATATGACGTACATTTACGTCATATGTCGGTTGCGGGAGAATCAAGCCAGCTCACGGAGTGAGCTAGCTTGAAAGAGAGCAGGTAATGGCTGTATATTACAGCCAGGTCCCTGCTCTCACGGCCACGAGCGGCGAGTTCGCCGATTGTGGCCATTTAACCCTTTAAGCACCGCGGGCAAAGCGACCGCAGTGCCTAAATAGCTGATCGGAGGGGGGGCGCCCCCCTCCGGCGCCGATCGGGGCCCCCCGCAGCGAGATCGGAGGGTGCCGATCGGTTGCCATGGTAGCCAGGGGTCTAATGTAGACCCCTGTGCTGGCCGTGTCTGCATACCTATCATATCCTGCCTGAGGCAGGATGTAATAGGAAGTGCATAAAATCACTACGTTCAGCCATAGAGCTCTATGGCTGAACCTAGTACAGGCGATCGCGCCCCCTAGTGGTCAAGTACACTAGGGGGCCTTGTAGTAAAAGTAAAAAAAAAAAAACAAGTTTAAAAATAAAAAATAAAATAAAAAAATATTAAAAGTTCAAATCACCCCCCTTTCCCCATTTCCCAAATAAAAATAAATAAAAAATAAAAAAATAAACATATTTGGTATCGCCGCGTTCCTAAAAGTCCGATCTATTTAAATATAACATTAGTTATCCCGCACGGTTAAAGGCGTAAACGGAAAATAATCCCCAACGCCAAAACTACGTTTTTTGGTCGCATCGCCTACCCCAAAAAAAATAGCTAAAAGAGATCAGAAAGTCGCCCATATCCCATAATGGTATTAATTAAAAAGTAGACTTCAGCCCGCAAAAAGTGAGCCCTCACCCAGGTCCGTAGGTGGAAAAATAAAAAAGTTATAAGCCGCAGAACATGGCGACGCGACGCAAATTCGAAAAACCGTAACATTTTCTATTTTTTTTTTTAGTGGTAAAATGTAACGAAAACTATATAAGTTTGGTATCACCGGAATCGTAACGACCCATAGAATAAAGATAACCCATCATTTTAAACGAACTATGAACTCCAAAAAAAACGTAACCAGCGCAAAATTGTGGAATTGCGTTTTTTTTTCTTTTTACCCCACATTGAATTATTTCCTGATTCCCCAGAATATTATACGGTATAGTAAATGGTACCATTAAAAAGTACAACTTGTCCCGCAAAAAAAAAGCCCTCATGTGTCTATATAGCCGGAAAATTAAAAAAGTTACGCTTATTTGAACGCAAGGAGGAAAAAAAAAAATTACCATAAAAGGCAATGTCGGGAAGGGGTTAAAGGACAGATGAAAATTAGGTGGAACGTTAGGAATTGGAACCATACAGCATAATGCAATGTCGCATGGCACCATACGACACAACATAATGCTCTACTGATGGTTGTGGGGAGGGAGAAATCTAGTTTAACCCAGAATTTCTAAATATTAGGGTTTTAAATAAAGGATAGATGAAAATGAGGTGGAATGTTAGGAATGGGAACCATTCAGCATAATGCAATGTTGCCCGGCACCATGCGGCACAACATAATGCTCTACTGATGGTTGTGGGAGGCGGAAACCTGGTTTAACCCAGAATTTCAAATGATTAGGGATTTAGTTAAAGATATATGAAAAGGAGGAGTAACGTTAAGAATGGGATCATACAGCAAAATAATGCTCTACTGATGGTTGTGGGGAGGGAGAAATCTGGTTTAACCCAGAATTTCTAAATATTAGGGTTTTAAATAAAGGATAGATGAAAATGAGGTGGAATGTTAGGAAAGGGAACCATACAGCATAATGCAATGTCGCACGGCACCATACGACACAACAGAATGCTCTACTGATGGTTGTGGGGAGGCGGAAACCTGGTTTAACCCAGAATTTCAAATGATTAGGGTTTTAAATAAAGGATAGATGAAAATGAGGTGGAACATTAGGTATGTAATCATACAGCAAAACATAATGCTCTACTGATGGTCGTGGGGAGGCAGAAATCTGGTTTAACCCAGAATTTCAAAATATTAGGGATTTAAATAAAGGATAGATGAAAATGAAGTGGAACGTTAGGAATGTGATCATACAGCAAAACATAATGCTCTACTGATGGTCGTGGGGAGGCAGAAATCTGGTTTAACCCAGAATTTCAAAATATTCGGGATTTAAATAAAGGATAGATGAAAATGAGGTGGAACATTAGGAATGGAACCATACATCATAATGCAATGTCGCACTGCACCATACGGCACAACATAATGCTCTACTGATGTTTGTGGGGAGGCGGAAACCTGGTTTAACCCAGAATTTCAAATGATTAGGGTTTTAAATAAAGGATAGATGAAAATGAGGTGGAACGTTAGGAATGGGATCATACAGCAAAACATAATACTCTACTGATGGTCGTGGGGAGGCAGAAATCTGGTTTAACCCAGAATTTCAAATGATTAGGGATTTAAATAAAGGATAGATGAAAATGAGGTGGAATGTTAGGAATGGGAACCATACAGCAAAATGCAATGTCGCATGGCACCATACGACACAACATAATGCTCTACTGATGGTTGTGGGGAGGCAGAAATCTGGTTTAACCCAGAATTTCAAATGATTAGGGTTTTAAATAAAGGATAGATGAAAATGAGGTGGAACGTTAGGAATGGGATCATACAGCAAAACATAATACTCTACTGATGGTCGTGGGGAGGCAGAAATCTGGTTTTACCCAGAATTTCAAATGATTAGGGATTTAAATAAAGATATATGAAAAGGAGGTGTAACTTTAATAATGGGATCATACAGCAAATCAATGCTCTACTGATGATTGTGGGAGGGAGAAATCTGGTTTAACCCAGAATTTCAAAATATTAGGGTTTTAAATAAAGGATAGATGAAAATGAGGTGGAACGTTATGAATGAGATCATGCAGCAAAACATAATGCTCTACTGATAGTCATGGGGAGGCGGAAACCTGGTTTGACCCAGAATTTCAAAATAGTAGGGTTTTAAATAAAATATAGATGAAAAGGAGGTGGAACGTTAGGAATGGGATCATACAGCAAAACATAAAGCTCTACTGATGGTCGTGGGGAGGCAGAAATCTGGTTTAACCCAGAATTTCAAATGATTAGGGCTTTTAATTAAAGGACAGATGAAAATTAGGTGGAACGTTAGGAATGGGAACCATACAGCATAATGCAATGTCGCATGGCACCATACGACACAACATAATGCTCTACTGATGGTTGTGGGGAGGCAGAAACCTGGTTTAACCCAGAATTTCAAACGATTATGGATTTAAATAAAGGATATATGAAAAGGAGGTGGAACATTAGGAATGTGATCATACAGCAAAACAATGCTCTACTGATGGTTGTGGGGAGGGAGAAATCTGGTTTAACCCAGAATTTCAAAATATTAGGGATTTAAATAAAGGATAAATGAAAATGAGGTGGAATGTTAGGAATGGGAACCATACAGCATAATGCAATGCATACGACACAACAGAATGCTCCACTGATGGTCGTGGGGAGGCAGAAATCTGGTTTAACCCAGAATTTCAAAATATTAGGGATTTAAATAAAGGATAGATGAAAATGAGGTGGAACGTTAGGAATGTGATCATACAGCAAAACATAATGCTCTACTGATGGTTGTGGGGAGGGAGAAATCTGGTTTAACCCAGAATTTCAAAATATTCGGGATTTAAATAAATGATAGCTGAAAATGAGGTGGATTGTTAGGAATGGGATAATGCAGCAAAACATAATGCTCTACTGATAGTCATGGGGAGGTGGAAACCTGGTTTAACCCAGAATTTCAAATTAGTAGGGTTTAAAATAAAATATAGATGAAATTGAGGTGGAACGTTAGGAATGGGATCATACAGCAAAACATAATGCTCTACTGATGGTCGTGGGGAGGCAGAAATCTGGTTTAACCCAGAATTTCAAATGATTAGGGATTTAAATAAAGGATAGATGAAAATGAGGTGGAATGTTAGGAATGGGAACCATACAGCAAAATGCAATGTCGCATGGCACCATACGACACAACATAATGCTCTACTGATGGTTGTGGGGAGGCAGAAATCTGGTTTAACCCAGAATTTCAAAATATTAGGGATTTAGTTAAAGATATATGAAAAGGAGGAGTAACGTTAAGAATGGGATCATACAGCAAAACAATGCTCTACTGATGGTTGTGGGGAGGGAGAAATCTGGTTTAACCCAGAATTTCAAAATATTAGGGTTTTAAATAAAGGATAGATGAAAATTAGGTGGACCGTTAGGAATGGAACCATACAGCATAATGCAATGTCGCACGGCACCATACGGCACAACATAATGCTCTACTGATGGTTGTGGGGAGGCGGAAACCTGGTTTAACCCAGAATTTCAAAATATTAGGGTTTTAAATAAAGGATAGATGAAAATGAGGTGGAACGTTAGGAATGGGATCATGCAGCAAAACATAATGCTCTACTGAAAGTCATGGGGAGGCGGAAACCTGGTTTGACCCAGAATTTCAAAATAGTAGGGTTTTAAATAAAATATAGATGAAAAGGAGGTGGAACGTTAGGAATGGGATCATACAGCAAAACATAAAGCTCTACTGATGGTCGTGGGGAGGCAGAAATCTGGTTTAACCCAGAATTTCAAATGATTAGGGCTTTTAATTAAAGGACAGATGAAAATTAGGTGGAACGTTAGGAATGGGAACCATACAGCATAATGCAATGTCGCATGGCACCATACGACACAACATAATGCTCTACTGATGGTTGTGGGGAGGCAGAAACCTGGTTTAACCCAGAATTTCAAACGATTATGGATTTAAATAAAGGATATATGAAAAGGAGGTGGAACATTAGGAATGTGATCATACAGCAAAACAATGCTCTACTGATGGTTGTGGGGAGGGAGAAATCTGGTTTAACCCAGAATTTCAAAATATTAGGGATTTAAATAAAGGATAAATGAAAATGAGGTGGAATGTTAGGAATGGGAACCATACAGCATAATGCAATGCATACGACACAACAGAATGCTCCACTGATGGTCGTGGGGAGGCAGAAATCTGGTTTAACCCAGAATTTCAAAATATTAGGGATTTAAATAAAGGATAGATGAAAATGAGGTGGAACGTTAGGAATGTGATCATACAGCAAAACATAATGCTCTACTGATGGTTGTGGGGAGGGAGAAATCTGGTTTAACCCAGAATTTCAAAATATTCGGGATTTAAATAAATGATAGCTGAAAATGAGGTGGATTGTTAGGAATGGGATAATGCAGCAAAACATAATGCTCTACTGATAGTCATGGGGAGGTGGAAACCTGGTTTAACCCAGAATTTCAAATTAGTAGGGTTTAAAATAAAATATAGATGAAATTGAGGTGGAACGTTAGGAATGGGATCATACAGCAAAACATAATGCTCTACTGATGGTCGTGGGGAGGCAGAAATCTGGTTTAACCCAGAATTTCAAATGATTAGGGATTTAAATAAAGGATAGATGAAAATGAGGTGGAATGTTAGGAATGGGAACCATACAGCAAAATGCAATGTCGCATGGCACCATACGACACAACATAATGCTCTACTGATGGTTGTGGGGAGGCAGAAATCTGGTTTAACCCAGAATTTCAAAATATTAGGGATTTAGTTAAAGATATATGAAAAGGAGGAGTAACGTTAAGAATGGGATCATACAGCAAAACAATGCTCTACTGATGGTTGTGGGGAGGGAGAAATCTGGTTTAACCCAGAATTTCAAAATATTAGGGTTTTAAATAAAGGATAGATGAAAATTAGGTGGACCGTTAGGAATGGAACCATACAGCATAATGCAATGTCGCACGGCACCATACGGCACAACATAATGCTCTACTGATGGTTGTGGGGAGGCGGAAACCTGGTTTAACCCAGAATTTCAAAATATTAGGGTTTTAAATAAAGGATAGATGAAAATGAGGTGGAACGTTAGGAATGGGATCATGCAGCAAAACATAATGCTCTACTGAAAGTCATGGGGAGGCGGAAACCTGGTTTGACCCAGAATTTCAAAATAGTAGGGTTTTAAATAAAATATAGATGAAAAGGAGGTGGAACGTTAGGAATGGGATCATACAGCAAAACATAAAGCTCTACTGATGGTCGTGGGGAGGCAGAAATCTGGTTTAACCCAGAATTTCAAATGATTAGGGCTTTTAATTAAAGGACAGATGAAAATTAGGTGGAACGTTAGGAATGGGAACCATACAGCATAATGCAATGTCGCATGGCACCATACGACACAACATAATGCTCTACTGATGGTTGTGGGGAGGCAGAAACCTGGTTTAACCCAGAATTTCAAACGATTATGGATTTAAATAAAGGATATATGAAAAGGAGGTGGAACATTAGGAATGTGATCATACAGCAAAACAATGCTCTACTGATGGTTGTGGGGAGGGAGAAATCTGGTTTAACCCAGAATTTCAAAATATTAGGGATTTAAATAAAGGATAAATGAAAATGAGGTGGAATGTTAGGAATGGGAACCATACAGCATAATGCAATGCATACGACACAACAGAATGCTCCACTGATGGTCGTGGGGAGGCAGAAATCTGGTTTAACCCAGAATTTCAAAATATTAGGGATTTAAATAAAGGATAGATGAAAATGAGGTGGAACGTTAGGAATGTGATCATACAGCAAAACATAATGCTCTACTGATGGTTGTGGGGAGGGAGAAATCTGGTTTAACCCAGAATTTCAAAATATTCGGGATTTAAATAAATGATAGCTGAAAATGAGGTGGATTGTTAGGAATGGGATAATGCAGCAAAACATAATGCTCTACTGATAGTCATGGGGAGGTGGAAACCTGGTTTAACCCAGAATTTCAAATTAGTAGGGTTTAAAATAAAATATAGATGAAATTGAGGTGGAACGTTAGGAATGGGATCATACAGCAAAACATAATGCTCTACTGATGGTCGTGGGGAGGCAGAAATCTGGTTTAACCCAGAATTTCAAATGATTAGGGATTTAAATAAAGGATAGATGAAAATGAGGTGGAATGTTAGGAATGGGAACCATACAGCAAAATGCAATGTCGCATGGCACCATACGACACAACATAATGCTCTACTGATGGTTGTGGGGAGGCAGAAATCTGGTTTAACCCAGAATTTCAAAATATTAGGGATTTAGTTAAAGATATATGAAAAGGAGGAGTAACGTTAAGAATGGGATCATACAGCAAAACAATGCTCTACTGATGGTTGTGGGGAGGGAGAAATCTGGTTTAACCCAGAATTTCAAAATATTAGGGTTTTAAATAAAGGATAGATGAAAATTAGGTGGACCGTTAGGAATGGAACCATACAGCATAATGCAATGTCGCACGGCACCATACGGCACAACATAATGCTCTACTGATGGTTGTGGGGAGGCGGAAACCTGGTTTAACCCAGAATTTCAAAATATTAGGGTTTTAAATAAAGGATAGATGAAAATGAGGTGGAACGTTAGGAATGGGATCATGCAGCAAAACATAATGCTCTACTGAAAGTCATGGGGAGGCGGAAACCTGGTTTAACCCAGAATTTCAAAATAGTAGGGTTTTAAATAAAATATAGATGAAAAGGAGGTGGAACGCTAGGAATGGGATCATACAGCAAAACATAATGCTCTACTGATGGTCGTGGGGAGGCAGAAATCTGGTTTAACCCAGAATTTCAAATGATTAGGGATTTTAATTAAAGATATATGAAAAGGAGGAGTAACGTTAAGAATGGGATCATACAGCAAAACAATGCTCTACTGATGGTTGTGGGGAGGGAGAAATCTGGTTTAACCCAGAATTTCTAAATATTAGGGTTTTAAATAAAGGATAGATGAAAATGAGGTGGAACGTTAGGAATGAGATCATGCAGCAAAACATAATGCTCTACTGATAGTCATGGGGAGGCCGAAACCTGGTTTAACCCAGAATTTCAAAATAGTAGGGTTTTAAATAAAATATAGATGAAAAGGAGGTGGAACGTTAGGAATGGGATCATACAGCAAAACATAATGCTCTACTGATGGTCGTGGGGAGGCAGAAATCAGGTTTAACCCAGAATTTCAAATGATTAGGGATTTTAATTAAAGGACAGATGAAAATTAGGTGGAACGTTAGGAATGGGAACCATACAGCATAATGCAATGTCGCATGGCACCATACGACACAACATAATGCTCTACTGATGGTTGTGGGGAGGCAGAAACCTGGTTTAACCCAGAATTTCAAATGTTTAGGGATTTAAATAAAGGATAGATGAAAATGAGGTGGAACATTAGGAATGTGATCATACAGCAAAACAATGCTCTACTGATGATTGTGGGGAGGGAGAAATCTGGTTTAACCCAGAATTTCAAAATATTAGGGATTTAAATAAAGGATAGATGAAAATGAGGTGGATTGTTAGGAATGGGATAATGCAGCAAAACATAATGCTCTACTGATAGTCATGGGGAGGTGGAAACCTGGTTTAACCCAGAATTTCAAATTAGTAGGGTTTAAAATAAAATATAGATGAAATTGAGGTGGAACGTTAGGAATGGGATCATACAGCAAAACATAATGCTCTACTGATGGTCGTGGGGAGGCAGAAATCTGGTTTAACCCAGAATTTCAAAATATTAAGGATTTAAATAAAGGATAGATGAAAATGAGGTGGAACATTAGGAATGGAACCATACAGCATAATGCAATGTCGCATGGCACCATGCGGCACAACATAATGCTCTACTGATGGTTGTGGGGAGGCGGAAACCTGGTTTAACCCAGAATTTCAAATGATTAGGGATTTAGTTAAAGATATATGAAAAGGAGGAGTAACGTTAAGAATCGGTTCACACAGCAAAACAATGCTCTACTGATGGTTGTGGGGAGGGAGAAATCTGGTTTAACCCAGAATTTCAAAATATTAGGGTTTTAAATAAAGGATAAATGAAAATAAGGTGGAATGTTAGGAATGGGAACCATACAGCATAATGCAATGCATACGACACAACAGAATGCTCCACTGATGGTCGTGGGGAGGCAGAAATCTGGTTTAACACAGAATTTCAAAATATTAGGGATTTAAATAAAGGAAAGATGAAAATGAGGTGGAACGTTAGGAATGTGATCATACAGCAAAACATAATGCTCTACTGATGGTTGTGGGGAGGGAGAAATCTGGTTTAACCCAGAATTTCAAAATATTCGGGATTTAAATAAAGGATAGATGAAAATGAGGTGGAACATTAGGAATGGAACCATACAGCATAATGCAATGTCGCACTGCACCATACGGCACAACATAATGCTCTACTGATGGTTGTGGGGAGGCAGAAACCTGGTTTAACCCAGAATTTCAAATGATTAGGGATTTAAATAAAGATATATGAAAAGGAGGTGTAACTTTAATAATGGGATCATACAGCAAATCAATGCTCTACTGATGATTGTGGGAGGGAGAAATCTGGTTTAACCCAGAATTTCAAAATATTAGGGTTTTAAATAAAGGATAGATGAAAATGAGGTGGAACGTTATGAATGAGATCATGCAGCAAAACATAATGCTCTACTGATAGTCATGGGGAGGCGGAAACCTGGTTTGACCCAGAATTTCAAAATAGTAGGGTTTTAAATAAAATATAGATGAAAAGGAGGTGGAACGTTAGGAATGGGATCATACAGCAAAACATAAAGCTCTACTGATGGTCGTGGGGAGGCAGAAATCTGGTTTAACCCAGAATTTCAAATGATTAGGGCTTTTAATTAAAGGACAGATGAAAATTAGGTGGAACGTTAGGAATGGGAACCATACAGCATAATGCAATGTCGCATGGCACCATACGACACAACATAATGCTCTACTGATGGTTGTGGGGAGGCAGAAACCTGGTTTAACCCAGAATTTCAAACGATTATGGATTTAAATAAAGGATATATGAAAAGGAGGTGGAACATTAGGAATGTGATCATACAGCAAAACAATGCTCTACTGATGGTTGTGGGGAGGGAGAAATCTGGTTTAACCCAGAATTTCAAAATATTAGGGATTTAAATAAAGGATAAATGAAAATGAGGTGGAATGTTAGGAATGGGAACCATACAGCATAATGCAATGCATACGACACAACAGAATGCTCCACTGATGGTCGTGGGGAGGCAGAAATCTGGTTTAACCCAGAATTTCAAAATATTAGGGATTTAAATAAAGGATAGATGAAAATGAGGTGGAACGTTAGGAATGTGATCATACAGCAAAACATAATGCTCTACTGATGGTTGTGGGGAGGGAGAAATCTGGTTTAACCCAGAATTTCAAAATATTCGGGATTTAAATAAATGATAGCTGAAAATGAGGTGGATTGTTAGGAATGGGATAATGCAGCAAAACATAATGCTCTACTGATAGTCATGGGGAGGTGGAAACCTGGTTTAACCCAGAATTTCAAATTAGTAGGGTTTAAAATAAAATATAGATGAAATTGAGGTGGAACGTTAAGAATGGGATCATACAGCAAAACATAATGCTCTACTGATGGTCGTGGGGAGGCAGAAATCTGGTTTAACCCAGAATTTCAAATGATTAGGGATTTAAATAAAGGATAGATGAAAATGAGGTGGAATGTTAGGAATGGGAACCATACAGCAAAATGCAATGTCGCATGGCACCATACGACACAACATAATGCTCTACTGATGGTTGTGGGGAGGCAGAAATCTGGTTTAACCCAGAATTTCAAAATATTAGGGATTTAGTTAAAGATATATGAAAAGGAGGAGTAACGTTAAGAATGGGATCATACAGCAAAACAATGCTCTACTGATGGTTGTGGGGAGGGAGAAATCTGGTTTAACCCAGAATTTCAAAATATTAGGGTTTTAAATAAAGGATAGATGAAAATTAAGGGGACCGTTAGGAATGGAACCATACAGCATAATGCAATGTCGCACGGCACCATACGGCACAACATAATGCTCTACTGATGGTTGTGGGGAGGCGGAAACCTGGTTTAACCCAGAATTTCAAAATATTAGGGTTTTAAATAAAGGATAGATGAAAATGAGGTGGAACGTTAGGAATGGGATCATGCAGCAAAACATAATGCTCTACTGAAAGTCATGGGGAGGCGGAAACCTGGTTTAACCCAGAATTTCAAAATAGTAGGGTTTTAAATAAAATATAGATGAAAAGGAGGTGGAACGCTAGGAATGGGATCATACAGCAAAACATAATGCTCTACTGATGGTCGTGGGGAGGCAGAAATCTGGTTTAACCCAGAATTTCAAATGATTAGGGATTTTAATTAAAGATATATGAAAAGGAGGAGTAACGTTAAGAATGGGATCATACAGCAAAACAATGCTCTACTGATGGTTGTGGGGAGGGAGAAATCTGGTTTAACCCAGAATTTCTAAATATTAGGGTTTTAAATAAAGGATAGATGAAAATGAGGTGGAACGTTAGGAATGAGATCATGCAGCAAAACATAATGCTCTACTGATAGTCATGGGGAGGCCGAAACCTGGTTTAACCCAGAATTTCAAAATAGTAGGGTTTTAAATAAAATATAGATGAAAAGGAGGTGGAACGTTAGGAATGGGATCATACAGCAAAACATAATGCTCTACTGATGGTCGTGGGGAGGCAGAAATCAGGTTTAACCCAGAATTTCAAATGATTAGGGATTTTAATTAAAGGACAGATGAAAATTAGGTGGAACGTTAGGAATGGGAACCATACAGCATAATGCAATGTCGCATGGCACCATACGACACAACATAATGCTCTACTGATGGTTGTGGGGAGGCAGAAACCTGGTTTAACCCAGAATTTCAAATGTTTAGGGATTTAAATAAAGGATAGATGAAAATGAGGTGGAACATTAGGAATGTGATCATACAGCAAAACAATGCTCTACTGATGATTGTGGGGAGGGAGAAATCTGGTTTAACCCAGAATTTCAAAATATTAGGGATTTAAATAAAGGATAGATGAAAATGAGGTGGATTGTTAGGAATGGGATAATGCAGCAAAACATAATGCTCTACTGATAGTCATGGGGAGGTGGAAACCTGGTTTAACCCAGAATTTCAAATTAGTAGGGTTTAAAATAAAATATAGATGAAATTGAGGTGGAACGTTAGGAATGGGATCATACAGCAAAACATAATGCTCTACTGATGGTCGTGGGGAGGCAGAAATCTGGTTTAACCCAGAATTTCAAAATATTAAGGATTTAAATAAAGGATAGATGAAAATGAGGTGGAACATTAGGAATGGAACCATACAGCATAATGCAATGTCGCACGGCACCATGCGGCACAACATAATGCTCTACTGATGGTTGTGGGGAGGCGGAAACCTGGTTTAACCCAGAATTTCAAATGATTAGGGATTTAGTTAAAGATATATGAAAAGGAGGAGTAACGTTAAGAATCGGTTCACACAGCAAAACAATGCTCTACTGATGGTTGTGGGGAGGGAGAAATCTGGTTTAACCCAGAATTTCAAAATATTAGGGTTTTAAATAAAGGATAAATGAAAATAAGGTGGAATGTTAGGAATGGGAACCATACAGCATAATGCAATGCATACGACACAACAGAATGCTCCACTGATGGTCGTGGGGAGGCAGAAATCTGGTTTAACACAGAATTTCAAAATATTAGGGATTTAAATAAAGGAAAGATGAAAATGAGGTGGAACGTTAGGAATGTGATAATACAGCAAAACATAATGCTCTACTGATGGTTGTGGGGAGGGAGAAATCTGGTTTAACCCAGAATTTCAAAATATTCGGGATTTAAATAAAGGATAGATGAAAATGAGGTGGAACGTTAGGAATGGGATCATACAGCAAAACATAAAGCTCTACTGATGGTCGTGGGGAGGCAGAAACCTGGTTTAACCCAGAATTTCAAATGATTAGGGATTTAAATAAAGATATATGAAAAGGAGGTGTAACTTTAATAATGGGATCATACAGCAAATCAATGCTCTACTGATGATTGTGGGAGGGAGAAATCTGGTTTAACCCAGAATTTCAAAATATTAGGGTTTTAAATAAAGGATAGATGAAAATGAGGTGGAACGTTATGAATGAGATCATGCAGCAAAACATAATGCTCTACTGATAGTCATGGGGAGGCGGAAACCTGGTTTGACCCAGAATTTCAAAATAGTAGGGTTTTAAATAAAATATAGATGAAAAGGAGGTGGAACGTTAGGAATGGGATCATACAGCAAAACATAAAGCTCTACTGATGGTCGTGGGGAGGCAGAAATCTGGTTTAACCCAGAATTTCAAATGATTAGGGCTTTTAATTAAAGGACAGATGAAAATTAGGTGGAACGTTAGGAATGGGAACCATACAGCATAATGCAATGTCGCATGGCACCATACGACACAACATAATGCTCTACTGATGGTTGTGGGGAGGCAGAAACCTGGTTTAACCCAGAATTTCAAACAATTATGGATTTAAATAAAGGATATATGAAAAGGAGGTGGAACATTAGGAATGTGATCATACAGCAAAACAATGCTCTACTGATGGTTGTGGGGAGGGAGAAATCTGGTTTAACCCAGAATTTCAAAATATTAGGGATTTAAATAAAGGATAAATGAAAATGAGGTGGAATGTTAGGAATGGGAACCATACAGCATAATGCAATGCATACGACACAACAGAATGCTCCACTGATGGTCGTGGGGAGGCAGAAATCTGGTTTAACCCAGAATTTCAAAATATTAGGGATTTAAATAAAGGATAGATGAAAATGAGGTGGAACGTTAGGAATGTGATCATACAGCAAAACATAATGCTCTACTGATGGTTGTGGGGAGGGAGAAATCTGGTTTAACCCAGAATTTCAAAATATTCGGGATTTAAATAAATGATAGCTGAAAATGAGGTGGATTGTTAGGAATGGGATAATGCAGCAAAACATAATGCTCTACTGATAGTCATGGGGAGGTGGAAACCTGGTTTAACCCAGAATTTCAAATTAGTAGGGTTTAAAATAAAATATAGATGAAATTGAGGTGGAACGTTAGGAATGGGATCATACAGCAAAACATAATGCTCTACTGATGGTCGTGGGGAGGCAGAAATCTGGTTTAACCCAGAATTTCAAATGATTAGGGATTTAAATAAAGGATAGATGAAAATGAGGTGGAATGTTAGGAATGGGAACCATACAGCAAAATGCAATGTCGCATGGCACCATACGACACAACATAATGCTCTACTGATGGTTGTGGGGAGGCAGAAATCTGGTTTAACCCAGAATTTCAAAATATTAGGGATTTAGTTAAAAATATATGAAAAGGAGGAGTAACGTTAAGAATGGGATCATACAGCAAAACAATGCTCTACTGATGGTTGTGGGGAGGGAGAAATCTGGTTTAACCCAGAATTTCAAAATATTAGGGTTTTAAATAAAGGATAGATGAAAATTAGGTGGACCGTTAGGAATGGAACCATACAGCATAATGCAATGTCGCACGGCACCATACGGCACAACATAATGCTCTACTGATGGTTGTGGGGAGGCGGAAACCTGGTTTAACCCAGAATTTCAAAATATTAGGGTTTTAAATAAAGGATAGATGAAAATGAGGTGGAACGTTAGGAATGGGATCATGCAGCAAAACATAATGCTCTACTGAAAGTCATGGGGAGGCGGAAACCTGGTTTAACCCAGAATTTCATAATAGTAGGGTTTTAAATAAAATATAGATGAAAAGGAGGTGGAACGCTAGGAATGGGATCATACAGCAAAACATAATACTCTACTGATGGTCGTGGGGAGGCAGAAATCTGGTTTTACCCAGAATTTCAAATGATTAGGGATTTAATTAAAGATATATGAAAAGGAGGTGTAACTTTAAGAATGGGATCATACAGCAAATCAATGCTCTACTGATGGTTGTGGGAGGGAGAAATCTGATTTAACCCAGAATTTCACAATATTAGGGTTTTAAATAAAGGATAGATGAAAATTAGGTGGAACGTTAGGAATGAGATCATGCAGCAAAACATAATGCTCTACTGATAGTCATGGGGAGGCCGAAACCTGGTTTAACCCAGAATTTCAAAATAGTAGGGTTTTAAATAAAATATAGATGAAAAGGAGGTGGAACGTTAGGAATGGGATCATACAGCAAAACATAATGCTCTACTGATGGTCGTGGGGAGGCAGAAATCAGGTTTAACCCAGAATTTCAAATGATTAGGGATTTTAATTAAAGGACAGATGAAAATTAGGTGGAACGTTAGGAATGGGAACCATACAGCATAATGCAATGTCGCATGGCACCATACGACACAACATAATGCTCTACTGATGGTTGTGGGGAGGCAGAAACCTGGTTTAACCCAGAATTTCAAATGATTAGGGATTTAAATAAAGGATAGATGAAAATGAGGTGGAACATTAGGAATGTGATCATACAGCAAAACAATGCTCTACTGATGATTGTGGGGAGGGAAAAATCTGGTTTAACCCAGAATTTCAAAATATTAGGGATTTAAATAAAGGATAGATGAAAATGAGGTGGATTGTTAGGAATGGGATAATGCAGCAAAACATAATGCTCTACTGATAGTCATGGGGAGGTGGAAACCTGGTTTAACCCAGAATTTCAAATTAGTAGGGTTTAAAATAAAATATAGATGAAATTGAGGTGGAACGTTAGGAATGGGATCATACAGCAAAACATAATGCTCTACTGATGGTCGTGGGGAGGCAGAAATCTGGTTTAACCCAGAATTTCAAAATATTAAGGATTTAAATAAAGGATAGATGAAAATGAGGTGGAACATTAGGAATGGAACCATACAGCATAATGCAATGTCGCACGGCACCATGCGGCACAACATAATGCTCTACTGATGGTTGTGGGGAGGCGGAAACCTGGTTTAACCCAGAATTTCAAATGATTAGGGATTTAGTTAAAGATATATGAAAAGGAGGAGTAACGTTAAGAATCGGTTCACACAGCAAAACAATGCTCTACTGATGGTTGTGGGGAGGGAGAAATCTGGTTTAACCCAGAATTTCAAAATATTAGGGTTTTAAATAAAGGATAAATGAAAATAAGGTGGAATGTTAGGAATGGGAACCATACAGCATAATGCAATGCATACGACACAACAGAATGCTCCACTGATGGTCGTGGGGAGGCAGAAATCTGGTTTAACACAGAATTTCAAAATATTAGGGATTTAAATAAAGGAAAGATGAAAATGAGGTGGAACGTTAGGAATGTGATCATACAGCAAAACATAATGCTCTACTGATGGTTGTGGGGAGGGAGAAATCTGGTTTAACCCAGAATTTCAAAATATTAGGGTTTTAAATAAAGGATAGATGAAAATGAGGTGGAATGTTAGGAATGGGAACCATACAGCATAATGCAATGTCGCACGGCACCATACGACACAACAGAATGCTCTACTGATGGTTGTGGGGAGGCGGAAACCTGGTTTAACCCATAATTTCAAATGATTAGGGTTTTAAATAAAGGATAGATGAAAATGAGGTGGAACATTAGGCATGTGATCATACAGCAAAACATAATGCTCTACTGATGGTCGTGGGGAGGCAGAAATCTGGTTTAACCCAGAATTTCAAATGATTAGGGATTTAAATAAAGGATAGATGAAAATGAGGTGGAATGTTAGGAATGGGAACCATACAGCATAATGCAATGTCGCATGGCACCATACGACACAACATAATGCTCTACTGATGGTTGTGGGGAGGCAGAAATCTGGTTTAACCCAGAATATCAAAATATTAGAGATTTAGTTAAAGATATATGAAAAGGAGGAGTAACGTTAAGAATGGGATCATACAGCAAAACAATGCTCTACTGATGGTTGTGGGGAGGGAGAAATCTGGTTTAACCCAGAATTTCAAAATATTAGGGTTTTAAATAAAGGATAGATGAAAATTAGGTGGAACGTTAGGAATGGAACCATACAGCATAATGCAATGTCGCACGGCACCATACGGCACAACATAATGCTCTACTGATGGTTGTGGGGAGGCGGAAACCTGGTTTAACCCAGAATTTCAAATGATTAGGGATTTAATTAAAGATATATGAAAAGGAGGTGTAACGTTAAGAATGGGATCATACAGCAAAACAATGCTCTACTGATGGTTGTGGAAGGGAGAAATCTGGTTTAACCCAGAATTTCTAAATATTAGGGTTTTAAATAAAGGATAGATGAAAATGAGGTGGAACGTTAGGAATGGGATCATGCTGCAAAACATAATGCTCTACTGAAAGTCATGGTGAGGCGGAAACCTGGTTTAACCCAGAATTTCAAAATAGTAGGGTTTTAAATAAAATATAGATGAAAAGGAGGTGGAACGTTAGGAATGGGATCATACAGCAAAACAAAATGCTCTACTGATGGTTGTGGGGAGGGAGAAATCTGGTTTAACCCAGAATTTCTAAATATTAGGGTTTTAAATAAAGGATAGGTGAAAATAAGGTGGAACATTAGGAATGGAACCATACAGCATAATGCAATGTCGCATGGCACCATACGGCACAACATAATGCTCTACTCATTGTTGTGGGGAGCTGGAAACCTGGTTTAACCCAGAATTTCAAATAATTAGGGATTTAATTAAAGATATATGAAAAGGAGTTGTAACGTTAAGAATGGGATCATACAGCATAACAATGCTCTACTGATGGTTGTGGGGAGGGAGAAATCTGGTTTAACCCAGAATTTCAAAATATTAGGGTTTTAAATAAAGGATAGATGAAAATGAGGTGGAACATTAGGAATGGAACCATACAGCATAATGCAATGTCGCACTGCACCATACGGCACAACATAATGCTCTACTGATGGTTGTGGGGAGGCAGAAACCTGGTTTAACCCAGAATTTCAAATGATTAGGGTTTTAAATAAAGGATAGATGAAAATGAGGTGGAACGTTAGGAATGGGATCATACAGCAAAACATAATACTCTACTGATGGTCGTGGGGAGGCAGAAATCTGGTTTTACCCAGAATTTCAAATGATTAGGGATTTAATTAAAGATATATGAAAAGGAGGTGTAACTTTAAGAATGGGATCATACAGCAAATCAATGCTCTACTGATGGTTGTGGGAGGGAGAAATCTGGTTTAACCCAGAATTTCAAAATATTAGGGTTTTAAATAAAGGATAGATGAAGATGAGGTGGAACGTTAGGAATGAGATCATGCAGCAAAACATAATGCTCTACTGATAGTCATGGGGAGGCGGAAACCTGGTTTAACCCAGAATTTCAAAATAGTAGGGTTTTAAATAAAATATAGATGAAAAGGAGGTGGAACGTTAGGAATGGGATCATACAGCAAAACATAATGCTCTACTGATGGTCGTGGGGAGGCAGAAATCTGGTTTAACCCAGAATTTCAAATGATTAGGGATTTTAATTAAAGGACAGATGAAAATTAGGTGGAACGTTAGGAATGGGAACCATACAGCATAATGCAATGTCGCATGGAACCATACGACACAACATAATGCTCTACTGATGGTTGTGGGGAGGCAGAAATCTGGTTTAACCCAGAATTTCAAAATATTAGGGTTTTAAATAAAGGATAAATGAAAATTAGGTGGAAAGTTTTGAATGGGAACCATACAGCATAATGCAATGTCGCACGGCACCATACGACACAACAGAATACTCTACTAATGGTTGTGGGGAGGCGGAAACCTGGTTTAACCCAGAATTTCAAATGATTAGGGATTTAAATAAAGGATAGATGAAAATGAGGTGGAACGTTAGGAATGGGATCATACAGCAAAACATAATGCTCTACTGATGGTCGTGGGGGGGCAGAAATCTGGTTTAACCCAGAAATTCAAATGATTAGGGATTTAAATAAAGGATAGATGAAAATGAGGTGGAACATTTGGAATAGAACCATACAGCATAATGCAATGTTGCCCGGCACCATGCGGCACAACATAATGCTCTACTGATGGTTGTGGGGAGGCGGAAACCTGGTTTAACCCAGAATTTCAAATGATTAGGGATTTAGTTAAAGATATATGAAAAGGAGGAGTAACGTTAAGAATGGGATCATACAGCAAAACATAATGCTCTACTGATGGTCGTGGGGAGGCAGAAATCTGGTTTAACCCATAATTTCAAAATATTAGGGATTTAAATAAAGGATAAATGAAAATGAAGTGGAACGTTAGGAATGTGATCATACAGCAAAACATAATGCTCTACTGATGGTCGTGGGGAGGCGGAAACCTGGTTTAACCCAGAATTTCAGATGATTAGGGTTTTAAATAAAGGATAGATGAAAATGAGGTGGAACGTTAGGAATGTGATCATACAGCAAAACAATGCTTTACTGATGATTGTGGGGAGGGAGAAATCTGGTTTAACCCAGAATTTCTAAATATTAGGGTTTTAAATAAAGGATAGATGAAAATGAGGTGGAACATTAGGAATGGAACCATACAGCATAATGCAATGTCGCACTGCACCATACGGCACAACATAATGCTCTACTGATGGTTGTGGGGAGGCGGAAACCTGGTTTAACCTAGAATTTCAAATGATTAGGGTTTTAAATAAAGGATAGATGAAAATGAGGTGGAACGTTAGGAATGTGATCATACAGCAAAACATAATGCTCTATTGATGGTCGTGGGGAGGCAGAAATCAGTTTTAACCCAGAATTTCAAAATATTCGGGATTTAAATAAAGGATAGATGAAAATTAGGTGGAACGTTAGGAATGGAACCATACAGCATAATGCAATGTCGCACGGCACCATACGGCACAGCATAATGCTCTACTGATGGTTGTGGGGAGGCGGAAACCTGGTTTAACCCATAATTTCAAATGATTAGCGATTTAATTAAAGATATATGAAAAGGAGGTGTAACGTTAAGAATGGGATCATACAGCAAAACAATGCTCTACTGATGGTTGTGGAAGGGAGAAATCTGGTTTAACCCAGAATTTCAAAATATTAGGGTTTTAAATAAAGGATAGATGAAAATGAGGTGGAACGTTAGGAATGGGATCATGCAGCAAAACATAATGCTCTACTGAAAGTCATGAGGAGGCGGAAACCTGGTTTAACGCAGAATTTCAAAATAGTAGGGTTTTAAATAAAATATAGATGAAAAGGAGGTGCAACGTTAGGAATGGGATCATACAGCAAAACAAAATGCTCTACTGATGGTTGTGGGGAGGGAGAAATCTGGTTTAACCCAGAATTTCAAAATATTAGGGTTTTAAATAAAGGATAGGTGAAAATTAGGTGGAACATTAGGAATGGAACCATACAGCATAATGCAATGTCGCACGGCACCATACGGCACAACATAATGCTCTACTGATGGTTGTGGGGAGCTGGAAACCTGGTTTAACCCAGAATTTCAAATGATTAGGGTTTTAAATAAAGGATAGATGAAAATGAGGTGGAACGTTAGGAATGGGATCATACAGCAAAACATAATACTCTACTGATGGTCGTGGGGAGGCAGAAATCTGGTTTTACCCAGAATTTCAAATGATTAGGGATTTAATTAAAGATATATGAAAAGGAGGTGTAACTTTAAGAATGGGATCATACAGCAAATCAATGCTCTACTGATGGTTGTGGGAGGGAAAAATCTGGTTTAACCCAGAATTTCAAAATATTAGGGTTTTAAATAAAGGATAGATGAAAATGAGGTGGAACGTTAGGAATGAGATCATGCAGCAAAACATAATGCTCTACTGATAGTCATGGGGAGGCGGAAACCTGGTTTAACCCAGAATTTCAAAATATTAGGGTTTTAAATAAAATATAGATTAAAAGGAGGTGGAACGTTAGGAATGGGATCATACAGCAAAACATAATGCTCTACTGATGGTCGTGGGGAGGCAGAAATCTGGTTTAACCCAGAATTTCAAATGATTAGGGATTTTTATTAAAGGACAGATGAAAATTAGGTGGAACGTTAGGAATGGGAACCATACAGCATAATGCAATGTCGCATGGCACCATACGACACAACATAATGCTCTACTGATGGTTGTGGGGAGGCAGAAATCTGGTTTAAACCAGAATTTCAAAATATTAGGGATTTAGTTAAAGATATATGAAAAGGAGGAGTAACGTTAAGAATGGGATCATACAGCAAAACAATGCTCTACTGATGGTTGTGGGGAGGGAGAAATCTAGTTTAACCCAGAATTTCTAAATATTAGGGTTTTAAATAAAGGATAGATGAAAATGAGGTTGAACATTAGGAATGGAACCATACAGCATAATGCAATGTCGCACTGCACCATACGGCACAACATAATGCTCTTCTGATGGTTGTGGGGAGGCAGAAACCTGGTTTAACCCAGAATTTCAAATGATTAGGGTTTTAAATAAAGGATAGATGAAAATGAGGTGGAACGTTAGGAATGGGATCATACAGCAAAACATAATACTCTACTGATGGTCGTGGGGAGGCAGAAATCTGGTTTTACCCAGAATTTCAAATAATTAGGGATTTAATTAAAGATATATGAAAAGGAGGTGTAACTTTAAGAATGGGATCATACAGCAAATCAATGCTCTTCTGATGGTTGTGGGAGGGAAAAATCTGGTTTAACCCAGAATTTCAAAATATTAGGGTTTTAAATAAAGGATAGATGAAAATGAGGTGGAACGTTAGGAATGAGATCATGCAGTAAAACATAATGCTCTACTGATAGTCATGGGGAGGCGGAAACCAGATTTAACCCAGAATTTCAAAATAGTAGGGTTTTAAATAAAATATAGATGAAAAGGAGGTGGAACGTTAGGAATGGGATCATACAGCAAAACATAATGCTCTACTGATGGTCGTGGGGAGGCAGAAATCTGGTTTTACCCAGAATTTCAAATGATTAGGGATTTAATTAAAGATATATGAAAAGGAGGTGTAACTTTAAGAATGGGATCATACAGCAAATCAATGCTCTACTGATGGTTGTGGGAGGGAAAAATCTGGTTTAACCCAGAATTTCAAAATATTAGGGTTTTAAATAAAGGATAGATGAAAATGAGGTGGAACGTTAGGAATGAGATCATGCAGCAAAACATAATGCTCTACTGATAGTCATGGGGAGGCGGAAACCTGGTTTAACCCAGAATTTCAAAATATTAGGGTTTTAAATAAAATATAGATTAAAAGGAGGTGGAACGTTAGGAATGGGATCATACAGCAAAACATAATGCTCTACTGATGGTCGTGGGGAGGCAGAAATCTGGTTTAACCCAGAATTTCAAATGATTAGGGATTTTTATTAAAGGACAGATGAAAATTAGGTGGAACGTTAGGAATGGGAACCATACAGCATAATGCAATGTCGCATGGCACCATACGACACAACATAATGCTCTACTGATGGTTGTGGGGAGGCAGAAATCTGGTTTAAACCAGAATTTCAAAATATTAGGGATTTAGTTAAAGATATATGAAAAGGAGGAGTAACGTTAAGAATGGGATCATACAGCAAAACAATGCTCTACTGATGGTTGTGGGGAGGGAGAAATCTAGTTTAACCCAGAATTTCTAAATATTAGGGTTTTAAATAAAGGATAGATGAAAATGAGGTTGAACATTAGGAATGGAACCATACAGCATAATGCAATGTCGCACTGCACCATACGGCACAACATAATGCTCTTCTGATGGTTGTGGGGAGGCAGAAACCTGTTTTAACCCAGAATTTCAAATGATTAGGGTTTTAAATAAAGGATAGATGAAAATGAGGTGGAACGTTAGGAATGGGATCATACAGCAAAACATAATACTCTACTGATGGTCGTGGGGAGGCAGAAATCTGGTTTTACCCAGAATTTCAAATAATTAGGGATTTAATTAAAGATATATGAAAAGGAGGTGTAACTTTAAGAATGGGATCATACAGCAAATCAATGCTCTTCTGATGGTTGTGGGAGGGAAAAATCTGGTTTAACCCAGAATTTCAAAATATTAGGGTTTTAAATAAAGGATAGATGAAAATGAGGTGGAACGTTAGGAATGAGATCATGCAGTAAAACATAATGCTCTACTGATAGTCATGGGGAGGCGGAAACCAGATTTAACCCAGAATTTCAAAATAGTAGGGTTTTAAATAAAATATAGATGAAAAGGAGGTGGAACGTTAGGAATGGGATCATACAGCAAAACATAATGCTCTACTGATGGTCGTGGGGAGGCAGAAATCTGGTTTAACCCAGAATTTCAAATGATTAGGGATTTTAATTAAAGGACAGATGAAAATTAGGTGGAACGTTAGGAATGGGAACCATACAGCATAATGCAATGTCGCATGGCACCATACGACACAACATAATGCTCTACTGATGGTTGTGGGGAGGCAGAAATCTGGTTTAAACCAGAATTTCAAAATATTAGGGATTTAGTTAAAGATATATGAAAAGGAGGAGTAACGTTAAGCATGGGATCATACAGCAAAACAATGCTCTACTGATGGTTGTGGGGAGGGAGAAATCTAGTTTAACCCAGAATTTCTAAATATTAGGGTTTTAAATAAAGGATAGATGAAAATGAGGTGGAATGTTAGGAATGGGAACCATTCAGCATAATGCAATGTCGCACGGCACCATACGACACAACAGAATGCTCTACTGATGGTTGTGGGGAGGCAGAAACCTGGTTTAACCCAGAATTTCAAATGTTTAGGGATTTAAATAAAGGATAGATGAAAATGAGGTGGAACATTAGGAATGGAACCATACAGCAAAACATAATGCTCTACTGATGGTCGTGGGGAGGCAGAAATCTGGTTTAACCCAGAATTTCAAAATATTAGGGATTTAAATAAAGGATAGATGAAAATGAAGTGGAACGTTAGGAATGTGATCATACAGCAAAACATAATGCTCTACTGATGGTCGTGGGGAGGCAGAAATCTGGTTTAACCCAGAATTTCAAAATATTCGGGATTTAAATAAAGGATAGATGAAAATGAGGTGGAACATTAGGAATGGAACCATACAGCATAATGCAATGTCGCACTGCACCATACGGCACAACATAATGCTCTACTGATGGTTGTGGGGAGGCGGAAACCTGGTTTAACCCAGAATTTCAAATGATTAGGGTTTTAAATAAAATATAGATGAAAAGGAGGTGGAAAGTTAGGAATGGGATCATACAGCAAAACATAATGCTCTACTGATGGTCGTGGGGAGGCAGAAATCTGGTTTAACCCAGAATTTCAAATGATTAGGGCTTTTAATTAAAGGACAGATGAAAATTAGGTGGAACGTTAGGAATGGGAACCATACAGCATAATGCAATGTCGCATGGCACCATACGACACAACATAATGCTCTACTGATGGTTGTGGGGAGGCAGAAACCTGGTTTAACCCAGAATTTCAAATGATTAGGGATTTAAATAAAGGATATATGAAAAGGAGGTGGAACATTAGGAATGTGATCATACAGCAAAACAATGCTCTACTGATGGTTGTGGGGAGGGAGAAATCTGGTTTAACCCAGAATTTCAAAATATTAGGGATTTAAATAAAGGATAGATGAAAATGAGGTGGAACGTTAGGAATGTGATCATACAGCAAAACATAATGCTCTACTGATGGTTGTGGGGAGGGAGAAATCTGGTTTAACCCAGAATTTCAAAATATTCGGGATTTAAATAAAGGATAGATGAAAATGAGGTGGAACATTAGGAATGGAACCATTCAGCATAATGCAATGTCGCACGGCACCATGCGGCACAACAGAATGCTCTACTGATGGTCGTGGGGAGGCAGAAATCTGGTTTAACCCAGAATTTCAAAATATTCTGGATTTAAATAAAGGATAGATGAAAATGAGGTGGAACATTAGGAATAAAACCTTACAGCATAATGCAATGTCGCACGGCACCATACGGAACAACATAATGCTCTACTGATGGTTGTGGGGAGGCGGAAACCTGGTTTAACCCAGAATTTCAAATAATTAGGGATTTAATTAAAGATAAATGAAAAGGAGGTGTAACGTTAAGAATGGGATGATACAGCAAAACAATGCTCTACTGATGGTTGTGGGGAGGGAAAAATCTGGTTTAACCCAGAATTTCAAAATATTAGGGTTTTAAATAAAGGATAGATGAAAATGAGGTGGAATGTTAGGAATGGGAACCATACAGCATAATGCAATGTCGCACGGCACCATACGACACAACAGAATGCTCTACTGATGGTTGTGGGGAGGCGGAAACCTGGTTTAACCCAGAATTTCAAATGATTAGGGTTTTAAATAAAGGATAGATGAAAATGAGGTGGAACATTAGGAATGTGATCATACAGCAAAACATAATGCTCTACTGATGGTCATGGGGAGGCAGAAATCTGGTTTAACCCAGAATTTCAAATGATTAGGGATTTAAATAAAGTATAGATGAAAATGAGGTGGAACGTTAGGAATGGGATCATGCAGCAAAACATAATGCTCTACTGAAAGTCATGGGGAGGCGAAAACCTGGTTTAACCCAGAATTTCAAAATAGTAGGGCTTTAAATAAAATATAGATGAAAAGGAGGTGGAACGTTAGGAATGGGATCATACAGCAAAACATAATGCTCTACTGATGGTCGTGGGGAGGCAGAAATCTGGTTTAACCCAGAATTTCAAATGATTAGGGATTTAAATAAAGGATAGATGAAAATGAGGTGGAATGTTAGGAATGGGAACCATACAGCACAATGCAATGTCGCATGGCACCATACGACACTACATAATGCTCTACTGATGGTTGTGGGGAGGAAGAAATCTGGTTTAACCCCTTCCCGACATTTGACGTACATTTACGTCATGGTCGGGAAGTACTTCCCGACACATGGCATAAATGTACGTCATGGTTTCTAACTGTCACCGCGTCTATAGACGCGGTGACAGTTAAGAGATGTCTGCTGTCCCTGACAGCAGACATCCCCCCTCGCCGCCCAGGGGGGGCAGGGGTGCCCCCCCCGGTCGGCGATCGCTGTGATTGGCTGTTCAAATCTGAACAGTCAATCACAGCGTTTCCTGTGTTACCGGCGGCTAAGCCGCTCGGTAACACAGAAAACGGTGGTGATCGGTGCAGCACCGATCACCACCGAGCGGCAGCACCCCCCTCCCACCCGCCGGGCACTCACCCGGCAGCAGCAGCAGCTCCAGCGGCTCCACCGCTACGTCCGGAGCGCACGCTGCGCTCCCCTCCTCCCCCCTCCCCCCCGCAGCAGCAGCAGCAGCAGCAGCAGCATCATGCTGCTGCTGGAAAAGTGAAAAATAAAATAAAATAAAAAATAATGGGCAAATGTGTATATATATATATATACACACACATATATATATATATATATATATATATATATGTGTGTGTATATATATGTATATATATGTATATATATATATATATATATACACACATATATATATATGTGTGTGTGTGTGTGTGTGTGTGTGTGTGTGTTTGTGTGCGTATACCGCACCGATCGCCAGCCCCCCCCCCTCCCACCCGGCAGCCCCCCTCCCTCCCACCCACCCGGCTGCCGCAGCGCCAGCACCCCTCCCACCCCCCCGCCAGCCGCAGCGCCAGCCCCCCTCCCAAAGCTGGTGACCAAAATGGGGTCACTTGTGGGGGGGTTCCACTGTATTGGTGCTTCGGGGGTCTTGCTAATGCGACATAGCACCCGCCATTCATTCCACCACCAAAAATCACTCCTTCCCTTCTGAGTCCTGCCATGCACCCAACTGGTATTTTTTGGTCACATGTGAGGCATTGCCGTACCCGGGAGAAATTGGGGCACAGATTTTGGGGTGCTTTGTCTCCTTCATTCCTTGTGAAAATTAAAAATTTTGAGCCAGAACTGCATTTTTGTGTAAAAAATTAAATTTTTTTACACAAAAATGCAGTTCTGGCTCAAAATTTTTCATTTTCACAAGGAATGAAGGAGACAAAGCACCCCAAAATCTGTGCCCCAATTTCTCCCGAGTACGGCAATGCCTCACATGTGACCAAAAAATACCAGTTGGGTGCATGGCAGGACTCAGAAGGGAAGGAGTGATTTTTGGATTTTGCAGCACAGATTCTGGTTGAATGACCCCTGAAGCACCTATACAGTGGAACCCCCCCCACAAGGGACCCCATTTTGCAAACTACACCCTTCAGGGAATTCATCAGGGGGTATAGTGTACATTTCAAACCCCCAGGGGTTTCACCAACTTTGATACAACTGGGCAGTGAAAATGAAAAATTACATTTTTTTACACAAAAATGCAGTTCTGGCTCCAAATTTTTCATTTTCATAAGGTACGAAGGAGAAAAAGCACCCCAAAATCTGTGCCCCAATTTCTCCCGAGTACGGCAATGCTTCATGTGTGACCAAAAAATGGCAGGACTCAGAAGGGAAGGAGTGATATTTGGATTTTGCAGCTCAGATTCTGGTGGAATTTTGGTGGGTGCTATGTCGCTTTAGCAAGACCCCCGAAGCACCAATACAGTGGAACCCCCCCACAAGTGACCCCATTTTGCAAACTACACCCCTCAGGGAATTCATCTAGGGGTATAGCGTACATTTAAAACCCCCAGGGGTTTCACCAATTGTGGTACAACTGGGCTGTGAAAATGAAAAATTACATTTTTTTACACAAAAATGCAGTTCTGGCTCAAAATTTTTCATTTTCACAAGGAATGAAGGAGACAAAGCACCCCAAAATCTGTGCCCCAATTTCTCCCGAGTACGGCAATGCCTCACATGTGACCAAAAAATACCATTTGGGTGCATGGCAGGACTCAGAAGGGAAGGAGTGATTTTTGTATTTTGCAGCTCAGATTCTGGTGGAATTTTGGTGGGTGCTATGTCGCATTAGCAAGACCCCCGAAGCACCAATACAGTGGAACCCCCCCACAAGTCACCCCATTTTGCAAACTACACCCCTCAGGGAATTTATCTAGGGGTATAGTGTACATTTCAAACCCCCAGGGGTTTCACCAATTTTGATACAACTGGGCTGTGCAAATGAAAAATTACATTTTTTACACAAAAATGCAGATCTGGCTCAAAATTTTTTATTTTCACAAGGAATGAAGGAGAAAAAGCACCCCAAAATCTGTGCCCCAATTTCTCCCGAGTACGGCAATGCCTCACATGTGACCAAAAAATACCAGTTGGGTGCATGGCAGGACTCAGAAGGAAAGGAGTGATTTTTGGATTTTGCAGCACAGATTCTGGTTGAATGACCCCTGAAGCACCTATACAGTGGAACCCCCCCACAAGTGACCCCATTTTGCAAACTACACCCTTCAGGGAATTCATCAGGGGGTATAGTGTACATTTCAAACCCCCAGGGGTTTAACCAATTTTGATACAACTGAGCTGTGAAAATGAAAAATTATTTTTTTTCATTTTCACAGCCCAGTTGTATCAAAATTGGTGAAACCCCTGGGGGTTTGAAATGTACACTATACCCCTAGATGAATTCCCTGAGGGGTGTAGTTTGCAAAATGGGGTCACTTGTGGGGGGGTTCCTAACTTTTAGCATCTTATGGTGCCTAGAAACCTACATGGTGCCTAAAAAATAATCTCATAAAAAGGAGGCTCCAAAATCAAGTAGGTGCTCCTTCTATTATGAAGCCTGTGGTTTGGTCACCGTGCACACTAGGGCCACATATAGGATATTTATGAAAACAAAAGAATTGGGGGAATCAATTTTTAGTCACATTTCTCTAGTAAAATCTACTGTATTCGTTAGAAAAATGTATTAAAATTGAAACTCTGCAAAAAAAAAGAAATTTTGAAATTTCACCTACACTTTGTTTTAATTCCTGTGAAACACCTAAAGGGTTAACAAACTTCCAAAATGCTGTTTTGAATACTGTGAGGGGTGCAGTTTTTGAAATGGCATCATTTATGGGGGTGTCTCACATACAAGTCCCTCAAAGTCACATCAGAACTGAACTGGTCCCTAAAAAAATCAGTGTTTGAAATTTTCTTGAAAATTTGAGAATTTGCTATTCATATTGTAAGCCTCCTAGTGTCCCAAAAAATTAAAAGGAAGTTGAAATAATGATGTCAACATAAAGTAGACATATGGTCTATGTTAGTTATTCACTATTTTGAGTGGTAAGATTATTTGTCTCACAAGCAGAAAATGTAACATTTTGCAAATCGCAAAATTTTCCATTTTTTTCCGACATTTTGGTATTTTTCACAAAAAAACACAGACTGTATCGACGAAAATTTACCACTAACTTGAAGTACAATGTGTCACGAGAAAATAATCTCAAAATCACTGGGATAAGTAAAAGCAAAAAAAAGTTATCCCCACTTAAGTGAGACATGTCAGATTTGAAAAAAATGGCTCTGTCAGGAACGCAAAAACTAGCTCTGTCAGGAAGGGGTTAACCCAGTATTTCAAAATATTCGGGATTTAGTTAAAGATATATGAAAAGGAGGAGTAACGTTAAGAATGGGATCATACAGCAAAACAATGCTCTACTGATGGTTGTGGGGAGGCAGAAATCTGGTTTAACCCAGAATTTCAAAATATTCGGGATTTAGTTAAAGATATATGAAAAGGAGGAGTAACGTTAAGAATGGGATCATACAGCAAAACAATGCTCTACTGATGGTTGTGGAAGGGAGAACTCTGGTTTAACCCAGAATTTCAAATGATTAGGGATTTAAATAAAGGATAGATGAAAATTAGGTGGAACGTTAGGAATGGAACCATACAGCATAATGCAATGTCGCACGGCACCGTACGGCTCAACATAATGCTCTGCTGATGGTTGTGGGGAGGCGGAAACCTGGTTTAACCCAGAATTTCAAATGTTTAGGGATTTAATTAAAGATATATGAAAAGGAGGTGTAACGTTAAGAATGGGATCATACAGCAAAACAATGCTCTACTGATGGTTGTGGAAGGGAGAACTCTGCTTTAACCCAGAATTTCAAAATATTAGGGTTTTAAATAAAGGATAGATGAAAATGAGGTGGAACGTTAGGAATGGGATCATGCAGCAAAACATAATGCTCTACTGAAAGTCATGGGGAGGCGGAAACCTGGTTTAACCCAGAATTTCAAAATAGTAGGGTTTTAAATAAAATATAGATGAAAAGGAGGTGGAACGTTAGGAATGGGATCATACAGCAAAACAAAATGCTCTACTGATGGTTGTGGGGAGGGAGAAATCTGGTTTAACCCAGAAATTCAAAATATTAGAGTTTTAAATAAAGGATAGGTGAAAATGAGGTGGAACATTAGGAATGGAACCATACAGCATAATGCAATGTCGCACGGCACCATACGGCACAACATAATGCTCTACTGATGGTTGTGGGGAGGTGGAAACCTGGTTTAACCCAGAATTTTAAATAATTAGGGATTTAATTAAAGATATATGAAAAGGAGGTTTAACCTTAAGAATAGGATCATACAGCATAACAATGCTCTACTGATGGTTGTGGGGAGGGAGAAATCTGGTTTAACCCAGAATTTCAAAATATTAGGGTTTTAATTAAAGGATAGATGAAAATGAGGTGGAACATTAGGAATGGAACCATACAGCATAATGCAATGTCGCACTGCACCATACGGCACAACATAATGCTCTACTGATGGTTGTGGGGAGGCAGAAACCTGGTTTAACCAAGAATTTCAAATGATTAGGGTTTTAAAAAAAGGATAGATGAAAATGAGGTGGAACGTTAGGAATGGGATCATACAGCAAAACATAATACTCTACTGATGGTCGTGGGGAGGCAGAAATCTGGTTTTACCCAGAATTTCAAATGATTAGGGATTTAATTAAAGATATATGAAAAGGAGGTGTAACTTTAAGAATGGGATCATACAGCAAATCAATGCTCTACTGATGGTTGTGGAAGGGAGAAATCTGGTTTAACCCAGAATTTCAAAATATTAGGGTTTTAAATAAAGGATAGATGAAAATGAGGTGGAACGTTAGGAATGAGATCATGCAGCAAAACAAAATGCTCTACTGATAGTCATGGGGAGGCGGAAACCTGGTTTAACCCAGAATTTCAAAATAGTAGGGTTTTAAATAAAATATAGATGAAAAGGAGGTGGAACGTTAGGAATGGGATCATACAGCAAAACATAATGCTCTACTGATGGTCGTGGGGAGGCAGAAATCTGGTTTAACCCAGAATTTTAAATGATTAGGGAATTTAATTAAAGGACAGATGAAAATTAGGTGGAACGTTAGGAATGGGAACCATACAGCATAATGCAATGTCGCATGGCACCATACGACACAACATAATGCTCTACTGATGGTTGTGGGGAGGCAGAAATTTGGTTTAACCCAGAATTTCAAAATATTAGGGATTTAGTTAAAGATATATGAAAAGGAGGAGTAACGTTAAGAATGGGATCATACAGCAAAACAATGCTCTACTGATGGTTGTGGGGAGGGAGAAATCTGGTTTAACCCAGAATTTCTAAATATTAGGGTTTTAAATAAAGGATAGATGAAAATGAGGTTGAATGTTAGGAATGGGAACCATACAGCATAATGCAATGTCGCACGGCACCATACGACACAACAGAATGCTCTACTGATGGTTGTGGGGAGGCGGAAACCTGGTTTAACCCAGAATTTCAAATGATTAGGGATTTAAATAAAGGATAGATGAAAATGAGGTAAAACGTTAGGAATGGGATCATACAGCAAAACATAATGCTCTACTGATGGTCGTGGGGAGGCAGAAATCTGGTTTAACCCAGAATTTTAAATGATTAGGGATTTAAATAAAGGATAGATGAAAATGAGGTGGAACATTAGGTATGTAATCATACAGCAAAACATAATGCTCTACTGATGGTCGTGGGGAGGCAGAAATCTGGTTTAACCCAGAATTTCAAAATATTAGGGATTTAAATAAAGGATAGATGAAAATGAAGTGGAACGTTAGGAATGTGATAATACAGCAAAACATAATGCTCTACTGATGGTCGTGGGGAGGCAGAAATCTGGTTTAACCCAGAATTTAAAAGAATTCGGGATTTAAATAAAGGATAGATGAAAATGAGGTGGAACATTAGGAATGGAACCATTCAGCATAATGCAATGTCGCACGGCACCATGCGGCACAACAGAATGCTCTACTGATGGTTGTGGGGAGGCGGAAACCTGGTTTAACCCAGAATTTCAAATGATTAGGGTTTTAAATAAAGGATAGATGAAAATGAGGTGGAACGTTAGGAATGTGATCATACAGCAAAACAATGCTCTACTAATGATTGTGGGGAGGGAGAAATCTGGTTTAACCCAGAATTTCAAAATATTAGGGATTTAAATAAAGGATAGATGAAAATGATGTGGATTGTTAGGAATGG
Source organism: Crinia signifera (assembly GCF_055691185.1). NCBI lineage: Eukaryota > Metazoa > Chordata > Amphibia > Anura > Myobatrachidae > Crinia > Crinia signifera. Next base: position 203,484,345 of record NC_139221.1, on the reverse strand, counting down.
GATAATGCAGCAAAACATAATGCTCTACTGATAGTCATGGGGAAGTGGAAACCTGGTTTAACCCAGAATTTCAAATTAGTAGGGTTTAAAATAAAATATAGATGAAATTGAGGTGGAACATTAGGAATGGGATCATACAGCAAAACATAATGCTCTACTGATGGTCGTGGGGAGGCAGAAATCTGGTTTAACCCAGAATTTCAAAATATTAGGGATTTAAATAAAGGATAGATGAAAATGAGGTGGAACATTAGGAATGGAACCATACAGCATAATGCAATGTCGCACGGCACCATGCGGCACAACATAATGCTCTACTGATGGTTGTGGGGAGGCGGAAACCTGGTTTAACCCAGTATTTTTAAATGATTAGGGATTTATTTAAATATATATGAAAAGGAGGAGTAACGTTAAGAATGGGTTCACACAGCAAAACAATGCTCTACTGATGGTTGTGGGGAGGGAGAAATCTGGTTTAACCCAGAATTTCAAAATATTAGGGTTTTAAATAAAGGATAGATGAAAATGAGGTGGAATGTTAGGAATGGGAACCATACAGCATAATGCAATGTCGCTCGGCACCATACGACACAACAGAATGCACCACTGATGGTCGTGGGGAGGCAGAAACCTGGTTTAACCCAGAATTTCAAATGATTAGGGTTTTAAATAAAGGATAGATGAAAATGAGGTGGAACATTAGGAATGTGATCATACAGCAAAACATAATGCTCTACTGAAAGTCATGGGGAGGCGGAAACCTGGTCTAACCCAGAATTTCAAAATAGTAGGGCTTTAAATAAAATATAGATGAAAAGAAGGTGGAACGTTAGGAATGGGATCATACAGCAAAACATAATGCTCTACTGATGGTCGTGGGGAGGCAGAAATCTGGTTTAACCCAGAATTTCAAATGATTAGGGATTTAAATAAAGGATAGATGAAAATGAGGTGGAATGTTAGGAATGGGAACCATACAGCATAATGCAATGTCGCATGGCACCATACGACACAACATAATGCTCTACTGATGGTTGTGGGGAGGCAGAAATCTGGTTTAACCCAGAATTTCTAAATATTAGGGATTTAGTTAAAGATATATGAAAAGGAGGAGTAACGTTAAGAATGGGATCATACAGCAAAACAATGCTCTACTGATGGTTGTGGGGAGGGAGAAATCTGGTTTAACCCAGAATTTCTAAATATTAGGGTTTTAAATAAAGGATAGATGAAAATGAGGTGGAACGTTAGGAATGGGATCATGCAGCAAAACAAAATGCTCTACTGATGGTTGTGGGGAGGGAGAAATCTGGTTTAACCCAGAATTTCAAATGATTAGGGATTTAAATAAAGGATAGATGAAAATGAGGTGGAATGTTAGGAATGGGAACCATACAGCATAATGCAATGTCGCATGGCACCATACGACACAACATAATGCTCTACTGATGGTTGTGGGGAGGCAGAAATCTGGTTTAACCCAGAATTTCTAAATATTAGGGATTTAGTTAAAGATATATGAAAAGGAGGTGGAACATTAGGAATGGAACCATACAGCATAATGCAATGTCGCACTGCACCATACGGCACAACATAATGCTCTACTGATGGTTGTGGGGAGGCGGAAACCTGGTTTAACCCAGAATTTCAAATGATTAGGGTTTTAAATAAAGGATAGATGAAAATGAGGTGGAACGTTAGGAATGGGTTCATACAGCAAAACATAATACTCTACTGATGGTCGTGGGGAGGCAGAAATCTGTTTTTACCCAGAATTTCAAATGATTAGGGATTTAATTAAAGATATATGAAAAGGAGTTGTAACGTTAAGAATGGTATCATACAGCATAACAATGCTCTACTGATGGTTGTGGGGAGGGAGAAATCTGGTTTAACCCAGAATTTCTAAATATTAGGGTTTTAAATAAAGGATAGATGAAAATGAGGTGGAACATTAGGAATGGAACCATACAGCATAATGCAATGTCGCACTGCACCATACGGCACAACATAATGCTCTACTGATGGTTGTGGGGAGGCGGAAACCTGGTTTAACCCAGAATTTCAAATGATTAGGGTTTTAAATAAAGGATAGATGAAAATGAGGTGGAACGTTAGGAATGGGTTCATACAGCAAAACATAATACTCTACTGATGGTCGTGGGGAGGCAGAAATCTGTTTTTACCCAGAATTTCAAATGATTAGGGATTTAATTAAAGATATATGAAAAGGAGTTGTAACTTTAAGAATGGGATCATACAGCAAATCAATGCTCTACTGATGGTTGTGGGAGGGAGAAATCTGGTTTAACCCAGAATTTCAAAATATTAGGGTTTTAAATAAAGGATAGATGAAAATGAGGTGGAACGTTAGGAATGAGATCATGCAGCGAAACATAATGCTCTACTGATAGTCATGGGGAGGCGGAAACCTGGTTTAACCCAGAATTTCAAAATAGTAGGGTTTTAAATAAAATATAGATGAAAAGGAGGTGGAACGTTAGGAATGGGATCATACAGCAAAACATAATGCTCTACTGATGGTCGTGGGGAGGCAGAAATCTGGTTTAACCCAGAATTTCAAATGATTAGGGATTTTAATTAAAGGACAGATGAAAATTAGGTGGAACGTTAGGAATGGAACCATACAGCATAATGCAATGTTGCACTGCACCATACGGCACAACATAATGCTCTACTGATGGTTGTGGGGAGGCGGAAACCTGGTTTAACCCAGAATTTCAAATGATTAGGGTTTTAAATAAAGGATAGATGAAAATGAGGTGGAACGTTAGGAATGGGATCATACAGCAAAACATAATACTCTACTGATGGTCGTGGGGAGGCAGAAATCTGGTTTTACCCAGAATTTCAAATGATTAGGGATTTAATTAAAGATATATGAAAAGGAGGTGTAACTTTAAGAATGGGATCATACAGCAAATCAATGCTCTACTGATGGTTGTGGGAGGGAGAAATCTGATTTAACCCAGAATTTCACAATATTAGGGTTTTAAATAAAGGATAGATGAAAATGAGGTGGAACGTTAGGAATGAGATCATGCAGCAAAACATAATGCTCTACTGATAGTCATGGGGAGGCGGAAACCTGGTTTAACCCAGAATTTCAAAATAGTAGGGTTTTAAATAAAATATAGATGAAAAGGAGGTGGAACGTTAGGAATGGGATCATACAGCAAAACATAATGCTCTACTGATGGTCGTGGGGAGGCAGAAATCTGGTTTAACCCAGAATTTCAAATGATTAGGGATTTTAATTAAAGGACAGATGAAAATTAGGTGGAACGTTAGGAATGGGAACCATACAGCATAATGCAATGTCGCATGGCACCATACGACACAACATAATGCTCTACTGATGGTTGTGGGGAGGCAGAAACCTGGTTTAACCCAGAATTTCAAATGATTAGGGATTTAAATAAAGGATAGATGAAAATGAGGTGGAACATTAGGAATGTGATCATACAGCAAAACAATGCTCTACTGATGATTGTGGGGAGGGAGAAATCTGGTTTAACCCAGAATTTCAAAATATTAGGGATTTAAATAAAGGATAGATGAAAATGAGGTGGATTGTTAGGAATGGGATAATGCAGCAAAACATAATGCTCTACTGATAGTCATGGGGAGGTGGAAACCTGGTTTAACCCAGAATTTTAAATTAGTAGGGTTTAAAATAAAATATAGATGAAATTGAGGTGGAACGTTAGGAATGGGATCATACAGCAAAACATAATGCTCTACTGATAGTCGTGGGGAGGCAGAAATCTGGTTTAACCCAGAATTTCAAAATATTAAGGATTTAAATAAAGCATAGATGAAAATGAGGTGGAACATTAGGAATGGAACCATACAGCATAATGCAATGTCGCACGGCACCATGCGGCACAACATAATGCTTTACTGATGGTTGTGGGGAGGCGGAAACCTGGTTTAACCCAGAATTTCAAATGATTAGGGATTTAGTTAAAGATATATGAAAAGGAGGAGTAACGTTAAGAATGGGTTCACACAGCAAAACAATGCTCTACTGATGGTTGTGGGGAGGGAGAAATCTGGTTTAACCCAGAATTTCAAAATATTAGGGTTTTAAATAAAGGATAAATGAAAATGAGGTGGAATGTTAGGAATGGGAACCATACAGCATAATGCAATGTCGCACGGCACCATACGACACAATAGAATGCTCTACTGATGGTTGTGGGGAGGCGGAAACCTGGTTTAACCCAGAATTTCAAATGATTAGGGATTTAAATAAAGGATAGATGAAAATGAGGTGGAACGTTAGGAATGGGATCATACAGCAAAACATAATGCTCTACTGTTGGTCGTGGGGAGGCAGAAATCTGGTTTAACCCAGAATTTCAAAATATTAGGGATTTAAATAAAGGATAGATGAAAATGAGGTGGATTGTTAGGAATGGGATAATGCAGCAAAACATAATGCTCTACTGATAGTCATGGGGAGGTGGAAACCTGGTTTAACACAGAATTTCAAATTAGTAGGGTTTAAAATAAAATATAGATGAAATTGAGGTGGAACGTTAGGAATGGGATCATACAGCAAAACATAATGCTCTACTGATGTTCGTGGGGAGGAAGAAATCTGGTTTAACCAAGAATTTCAAATGATTAGGGATTTAAATAAAGGATAGATGAAAATGAGGTGGAACATTAGGTATGTAATCATACAGCAAAACATAATGCTCTACTGATGGTCGTGGGGTGGCAGAAATCTGGTTTAACCCAGAATTTCAAAATATTAGGGATTTAAATAAAGGATAGATGAAAATGAACTGGAACGTTAGGAATGTGATCATACAGCAAAACATAATGCTCTTCTGATGGTCGTGGGGAGGCAGAAATCTGGTTTAACCCAGAATTTAAAAGAATTCGGGATTTAAATAAAGGATAGATGAAAATGAGGTGGAACATTAGGAATGGAACCATTCAGCATAATGCAATGTCGCACGGCACCATGCGGCACAACAGAATGCTCTACTGATGGTTGTGGGGAGGCGGAAACCTGGTTTAACCCAGAATTTCAAATGATTAGGGATTTAGTTAAAGATATATGAAAAGGAGGAGTAACGTTAAGAAATGGATCACACAGCAAAACAATGCTCTACTGATGGTTGTGGGGAGGGAGAAATCTGGTTTAACCCAGAATTTCAAAATATTAGGGTTTTAAATAAAGGATAGATGAAAATGAGGTGGAATGTTAGGAATGGGAACCATACAGCATAATGCAATGTCGCACGGCACCATACGACACAACAGAATGTACCACTGATGGTCGTGGGGAGGCAGAAATCTGGTTTAACCCAGAATTTAAAATTTAGGGATTTAAATAAAGGATAGATGAAAATGAGGTGGAACATTAGGAATGGAACCATACAGCATAATGCAATGTCGCACTGCACCATACGGCACAACATAATGCTCTACTGATGGTTGTGGGGAGGCGGAAACCTGGTTTAACCCAGAATTTCAAATGATTAGGGTTTTAAATAAAATATAGATGAAAAGGAGGTGGAACGTTAGGAATGGGATCATACAGCAAAACATAATGCTCTACTGATGGTCGTGGGGAGGCAGAAATCTGGTTTAACCCAGAATTTCAAATGATTAGGGCTTTTAATTAAAGGACAGATGAAAATTAGGTGGAACGTTAGGAATGGGAACAATACAGCATAATGCAATGTCGCATGGCACCATACGACACAACATAATGCTCTACTGATGGTTGTGGGGAGGCAGAAACCTGGTTTAACCCAGAATTTTAAATGATTAGGGATTTAAATAAAGGATATATGAAAAGGAGGTGGAACATTAGGAATGTGATCATACAGCAAAACAATGCTCTACTGATGGTTGTGGGGAGGGAGAAATCTGGTTTAACCCAGAATTTCAAAATATTAGGGATTTAAATAAAGGATAGATGAAAATGAGGTGGATTGTTAGGAATGAGATAATGCAGCAAAACATAATGCTCTACTGATAGTCATGGGGAGGTGGAAACCTGGTTTAACCCAGAATTTCAAATTAGTAGGGTTTAAAATAAAATATAGATGAAATTGACCTGAACGTTAGGAATGGGATCATACAGCAAAACATAATGCTCTACTGATGGTCGTGGGGAGGCAGAAATCTGGTTTAACCCAGAATTTCAAAATATTAGGGATTTAAATAAAGGATAGATGAAAATGAGGTGGAACATTAGGAATGGAACCATACAGCATAATGCAATGTCGCACGGCACCATGCGGCACAACATAATGCTCTACTGATGGTTGATGGGAGGCGGAAACCTGGTTTAACCCAGAATTTCAAATGATTAGGGATTTATTTAAATATATATGAAAAGGAGGAGTAACGTTAAGAATGGGTTCACACAGCAAAACAATGCTCTACTGATGGTTGTGGGGAGGGAGAAATCTGGTTTAACCCAGAATTTCAAAATATTAGGGTTTTAAATAAAGGATAGATGAAAATGAGGTGGAATGTTAGGAATGGGAACCATACAGCATAATGCAATGTCGCACGGCACCATACGACACAACAGAATGTACCACTGATGGTCGTGGGGAGGCAGAAATCTGGTTTAACCCAGAATTTCAAAATATTAGGGATTTAAATAAAGGATAGATGAAAATGAAGTGGAACGTTAGGAATGTGATCATACAGCAAAACATAATGCTCTACTGATGGTCGTGGGGAGGCAGAAATCTGGTTTAACCCAGAATTTCAAAATATTCGGGATTTAAATAAAGGATAGATGAAAATGAGGTGGAACATTAGGAATGGAACCATACAGCATAATGCAATGTCGCACTGCACCATACGGCACAACATAATGCTCTACTGATGGTTGTGGGGAGGCGAAAACCTGGTTTAACCCAGAATTTCAAATGATTAGGGTTTTAAATAAAATATAGATGAAAAGGATATGGAACGTTAGGAATGGGATCATACAGCAAAACATAATGCTCTACTGATGGTCGTGGGGAGGCAGAAATCTGGTTTAACCCAGAATTTCAAATGATTAGGGCTTTTAATTAAAGGACAGATGAAAATTAGGTGGAACGTTAGGAATGGGAACCATACAGCATAATGCAATGTCGCATGGCACCATACGACACAACATAATGCTCTACTGATGGTTGTGGGGAGGCAGAAACCTGGTTTAACCCAGAATTTCAAATGATTAGGGATTTAAATAAAGGATATATGAAAAGGAGGTGGAACATTAGGAATGTGATCATACAGCAAAACAATGCTCTACTGATGGTTGTGGGGAGGGAGAAATCTGGTTTAACCCAGAATTTCAAAATATTAGGGATTTAAATAAAGGATAGATGAAAATGAGGTGGAACGTTAGGAATGTGATCATACAGCAAAACATAATGCTCTACTGATGGTCGTGGGGAGGCAGAAATCTGGTTTAACCCAGAATTTCAAATGATTAGGGATTTAAATAAAGGATAGATGAAAATGAGGTGGAATGTTAGGAATGGGAACCATACAGCATAATGCAATGTCGCATGGCACCATACGACACAACATAATGCTCTACTGATAGTTGTGGGGAGGCAGAAATCTGGTTTAACCCAGAATTTCAAAATATTAGGGATTTAGTTAAAGATATATGAAAAGGAGGAGTAACGTTAAGAATGGGATCATACAGCAAAACAATGCTCTACTGATGGTTGTGGGGAGGGAGAAATCTGGTTTAACCCAGAATTTCAAAATATTAGGGTTTTAAATAAAGGATAGATGAAAATTAGGTGGAACGTTAGGAATGGAACCATACAGCATAATGCAATGTCGCACGGCACCATACGGCACAACATAATGCTCTACTGATGGTTGTGGGGAGGCGGAAACCTGGTTTAACCCAGAATTTCAAATGATTAGGGATTTAATTAAAGATATATGAAAAGGAGGTGTAACGTTAAGAATGGGATCATACAGCAAAACAATGCTCTACTGATGGTTCTGGAAGGGAGAAATCTGGTTTAACCCAGAATTTCAAAATATTAGGGTTTTAAATAAAGGATAGATGAAAATGAGGTGAAACGTTAGGAATGGGATCATGCAGCAAAACATAATGCTCTACTGAAAGTCATGGGGAGGCGGAAACCTGGTTTAACCCAGAATTTCAAAATAGTAGGGTTTTAATTAAATTATAGATGAAAAGGAGGTGGAACGTTAGGAATGGGATCATACAGCAAAACATAATGCTCTACTGATGGTCGTGGGGAGGCAGAAATCTGGTTTAACCCAGAATTTCAAATGATTAGGGATTTTAATTAAAGATATATGAAAAGGAGGAGTAACGTTAAGAATGGGATCATACAGCAAAACAATGCTCTACTGATGGTTGTGGGGAGGGAGAAATCTGGTTTAACCCAGAATTTCTAAATATTAGGGTTTTAAATAAAGGATAGATGAAAATGAGGTGGAACATTAGGAATGGAACCATACAGCATAATGCAATGTCGCACTGCACCATACGGCACAACATAATGCTCTACTGATGGTTGTGGGGAGGCGGAAACCTGGTTTAACCTAGAATTTCAAATGATTAGGGTTTTAAATAAAGGATAGATGAAAATGAGGTGGAACGTTAGGAATGGGATCATACAGCAAAACATAATACTCTACTGATGGTCGTGGGGAGGCAGAAATCTGTTTTTACCCAGAATTTCAAATGATTAGGGATTTAATTAAAGATATATGAAAAGGAGGTGTAACTTTAAGAATGGGATCATACAGCAAATCAATGCTCTACTGATGGTTGTGGGAGGGAGAAATCTGATTTAACCCAGAATTTCACAATATTAGGGTTTTAAATAAAGGATAGATGAAAATGAGGTGGAACGTTAGGAATGAGATCATGCAGCAAAACATAATGCTCTACTGATAGTCATGGGGAGGCGGAAACCTGGTTTAACCCAGAATTTCAAAATAGTAGGGTTTTAAATAAAATATAGATGAAAAGGAGGTGGAACGTTAGGAATGGGATCATACAGCAAAACATAATGCTCTACTGATGGTCGTGGGGAGGCAGAAATCTGGTTTAACCCAGAATTTCAAATGATTAGGGATTTAATTAAAGATATATGAAAAGGAGGTGTAACTTTAAGAATGGGATCATACAGCAAATCAATGCTCTACTGATGGTTGTGGGAGGGAGAAATCTGGTTTAACCCAGAATTTCAAAATATTAGGGTTTTAAATAAAGTATAGATGAAAATGAGGTGGAACGTTAGGAATGAGATCATGCAGCAAAACATAATGCTCTACTGATAGTCATGGGGAGGCGGAAACCTGGTTTGACCCAGAATTTCAAAATAGTAGGGTTTTAAATAAAATATAGATGAAAAGGAGGTGGAACGTTAGGAATGGGATCATACAGCAAAACATAATGCTCTACTGATGGTCGTGGGGAGGCAGAAATCTGGTTTAACCCAGAATTTCAAATGATTAGGGATTTTAATTAAAGGACAGATGAAAATTAGGTGGAACGTTAGGAATGGGAACCATACAGCATAATGCAATGTCGCATGGCACCATACGACACAACATAATGCTCTACTGATGGTTGTGGGGAGGCAGAAACCTGGTTTAACCCAGAATTTCAAATGATTAGGGATTTAAATAAAGGATAGATGAAAATGAGGTGGAACATTAGGAATGTGATCATACAGCAAAACAATGCTCTACTGATGATTGTGGGGAGGGAGAAATCTGGTTTAACCCAGAATTTCAAAATATTAGGGATTTAAATAAAGGATAGATGAAAATGAGGTGGATTGTTAGGAATGGGATAATGCAGCAAAACGTAATGCTCTACTGATAGTCATGGGGAGGTGGAAACCTGGTTTAACCCAGAATTTTAAATTAGTAGGGTTTAAAATAAAATATAGATGAAATTGAGGTGGAACGTTAGGAATGGGATCATACAGCAAAACATAATGCTCTACTGATGGTCGTGGGGAGGCAGAAATCTGGTTTAACCCAGAATTTCAAAATATTAAGGATTTAAATAAAGGATAGATGAAAATGAGGAGGAACATTAGGAATGGAACCATACAGCATAATGCAATGTCGCACGGCACCATGCGGCACAACATAATGCTTTACTGATGGTTGTGGGGAGGCGGAAACCTGGTTTAACCCAGAATTTCAAATGATTAGGGATTTAGTTAAAGATATATGAAAAGGAGGAGTAACGTTAGGAATGGGTTCACACAGCAAAACAATGCTCTACTGATGGTTGTGGGGAGGGAGAAATCTGGTTTAACCCAGAATTTCAAAATATTAGGGTTTTAAATAAAGGATAAATGAAAATGAGGTGGAATGTTAGGAATGGGAACCATACAGCATAATGCAATGTCGCACGGCACCATACGACACAACATAATGCTCTACTGATGGTCGTGGGGAGGCAGAAATCTGGTTTAACCCAGAATTTCAAAATATTAGGGATTTAAATAAAGGATAGATGAAAATGAGGTGGAACGTTAGGAATGTGATCATACAGCAAAACATAATGCTCTACTGATGGTTGTGGGGAGGGAGAAATCTGGTTTAACCCAGAATTTCAAAATAGTAGGGCTTTAAATAAAATATAGATGAAAAGGAGGTGGAACGTTAGGAATGGGATCATACAGCAAAACATAATGCTCTACTGATGGTCGTGGGGAGGCAGAAATCTGGTTTAACCCAGAATTTCAAATGATTAGGGATTTTAATTAAAGGACAGATGAAAATTAGGTGGAACGTTAGGAATGGGAACCATACAGCATAATGCAATGTCGCATGGCACCATACGACACAACATAATGCTCTACTGATGGTTGTGGGGAGGCAGAAACCTGGTTTAACCCAGAATTTCAAATGATTAGGGATTTAAATAAAGGATAGATGAAAATGAGGTGGAACATTAGGAATGTGATCATACAGCAAAACAATGCTCTACTGATGATTGTGGGGAGGGAGAAATCTGGTTTAACCCAGAATTTCAAAATATTAGGGATTTAAATAAAGGATAGATGAAAATGAGGTGGAATGTTAGGAATGGGAACCATACAGCATAATGCAATGTCGCACGGCACCATACGGCACAACATAATGCTCTACTGATGGTTGTGGGGAGGCGGAAACCTGGTTTAACCCAGAATTTCAAATGATTAGGGATTTAATTAAAGATATATGAAAAGGAGGTGTAACGTTAAGAATGGGATCATACAGCATAACAATGCTCTACTGATGGTTGTGGGGAGGGAGAAATCTGGTTTAACCCAGAATTTCAAAATATTAGGGTTTTAAATAAAGGATAGATGAAAATGAGGTGGAACGTTAGGAATGGGATCATGCTGCAAAACATAATGCTCTCCTGAAAGTCATGGGGAGGCGGAAACCTGGTTTAACCCAGAATTTCAAAATAGTAGGGTTTTAAATAAAATATAGATAAAAAGGAGGTGGAACGTTAGGAATGGGATCATGGGGGCTTCCGGTGGGCGGAGCATCGCGATGGCCGCATTTTAGATTACTCTCCAGCTCCCTTATCCAATATCCTCCTCCATCTGCCTTTCGTCCCCCTTAAACAAGGGAAAATCAAACACCATTGGAAAGAGGACACCCAGATCTTTCCAACGAGGTGTCTATTGATGGGATAAGAGCTGCACATCCACCGGAGCCTGGCCTGCACGCTTTGAGGCCCCCACACAGAAGAAGTCAGAGACGCCATTGCCGTCGGTGCCGGCAGAAACACCCGTTTCCCGAGGCAAATCCTCCCCCCTCCTTACCTCCCTGCAGTCACAGCGAAAAGTCGCCGGAATCCCTGGGGAGGCACAACCGCCGACGGAGTCCGTAGCGCTCCCACGGAGAATCGGGCCGCGCGATCACACACGCGCGGTCCCTGACGTCAGAGGCCTCATCCTGCCTGCTGGTGCCGCCGCAAGAGGCTGCGGAGAGCAGACGGCACCCGTCCTGACCATCCCCGCCGCTGCCGCTCGGGATACAGCAACCGCCTCGCCAACCACGCAGCAGAGAAACAGTGCCCGGGACCCCGTAAGTACTGCGGCTCCCCAAAACTGTCAAGTGACACAGACCCCCTTCAGAGGTCAGGGACAGAGACGCCACAGTGCGGGGAGAGGTTGCCAGAACCGCACAGAGGGAGTTGGTGAGGAGGCCTGGCCCTAAGGAACTGTTGCGTGAGCCACAAGAGAACCCAGGCACTAAGCATCTTCCCCCTCCAGAAACCTGCTTGCTGCATAAACTGCCCTGACATCCAAACGCCCTCCCACAGCTCCATATTCCCCCTACCACCACGACCACAGCCCTCCCAAGGCGAACTGTCTACTTAATACACCACTCCTGAGACTGAAAGAGACAGAGACAGCACAGAATATCCAACCAGATATCAATCTGATGTCATAACTACTCTTAAAGAAGCCTGAAGCTATTGGAAAACCCAGTGCTACCTGCCCACTGACATTCTTCACCTTGTTGCCTTGTAATATAAACTGAACCGAGACATCAACAGGCAAAAACCAAGATAGGCCCAACTGAGGGTCCCTGTAAACCATAGCAAAATATACCCATAACTGGCAATATATCTGACTTATTAAACCCCCTAAAATAACAAATATCTCTATCCCAATACCCGTTATCTGTGATGGAGTAGGAGCCCTAACCCTACAGATATACTACAGCCATCCAAACCTGCACAGTTTAACGGATTCAAAGTGTATAAAACTGAGACAGTCTCACAAGAACACACAAATTCATCTAACCTCAGTGAATGCTGTAGGCTGATCCACAATCTCCACCTACTCAGTCTTACTATATGTTGAAAGATAGACTCTTATACAGCCACATGTAACCCTCGCCCTAACTTGCCGACCATTGTTCCGCTGATCATCATGCCTGCCGACATGTGTCATATGTTAAAAGCTCTGAATCTGGAGGGGTAAAACACTAGCCTGTTACTAGGCAACTCTGCAAAAAAATTGCCCTACAGGATATGGACAAATTTATTCAAAATATGGTTAAACAAAATAAACCAGGCCCTAAACCACAACTTAAAAACCCACTGGCTCAGCACTCTGCCACCTCAGAGGTTTCAAAATCCCCCTCCACACAACCAAAATCCCCGTCACCACAAGCTGACACTCCTTCCCCAGAGATGCCGTTTTTCCAACAGCTAGACAAGAAATTGGACACCATACAGGCATCCATGGATGCAAAACTGGATTCTATCCAGACATCCCTGGACACAATAGTCACTAAGATTGACAAAAACACCAAAAGAATAGATGACTTGGAATCCAGAACAAGCGAGCTAGAAGATTCTGTGATGTCCATCCAAAACGCGACAGACCCTATATCGACAGCCTTGGAAGAAATGGCACTAAAAATTGACGAATTGGAGAACCGTAATAGGAGGTGTAACCTAAGATTTGTAGGAATTCCCGAATCAATCAAAGGGGGGGACCTACAAGACCTACTGAGTGTTGACCTGGTAAATGCTCTCAAAGTGCCTACACCCAATGGGTCCATACAAATAGAGCGAGCACACCGTATAGGCCCCGAAAGGGCGACAAGCGCATCAAAGCCTAGGCAGGTTATAGCAAAATTTTTAGATTTCAGAGATAAAGAGAATGTTCTTCGCCTCTACAGGAAAACCCCCTCACTAAGGCTCAGAGACTTTCCAATATTGATATTCCAAGATTTTTCCGCAGCAGTATCCAACAAAAGAAGAGAATTCAGCCCAATATGCAAATTCCTTTATGAGAATAAATACAAATTCACTCTACAATACCCAGCCAGGCTGAGAGTGCTTTCAGATGGAAAGAACCTGACATTCAATACTCCTCAGGAGGCGAGAGAGCACCTCCAAATTCCTCCAAACGGCTGAGAGGTTGGAAGACAGGCATGAAAATTTCAATTCTAGGTGTTGGATCCGATGGGGGAGTGGGGCCTACATTCGGCCTTCTCCCCCGTTGGATTATGTTAGCTAGGAATAATTGGTTGGTTAACTATGTTTAATGCAATAAGTGACTTATGTATTCACTTTGGTTAACAGTTTATATGTTCAATTTGTCTCCCTTATCCTACTCTCTTTTCCACTCTTTCTACCTTTCCAATCTTGGCGCTGGGCCTCCGGGGCAGAACAACATGAAGAAGGAACAGAGACGTCCGGCTAGCTGGGACCGGAGGTCTTCCCCAACATACACACCAGACTCATCAAAACAACACCCTAAATCAGGTATCGGATAATATGTCACAAACAACACCTCACTCTAACACAACTCAAACTAGACGAGACTTCCGTGTTTTATCATGGAATGTAGCAGGGTTAAACACAGCTATTAAACGCAAAAAGGTAGGAGCACACCTAAAATCTCTTAGTGCAGACGTTATTTTATTACAAGAAACTCACTGGATTGCGGGACCCTTTGCTAAATTGGTGGGACCATGGATAGGGGACTGCATTGCGGCACCCTATACCAGCAAAAAGAGAGGAGTTGCAATAATACTGCACAAGCGTCTGCAATACGAGATGCTACACACAGACATTGACCCAGAGGGGCGATACATAATATTGTCCTTAAAAATTCATGGTGAAATATTCACAATCATGAACATTTATGCACCTAACTCCCCAAACATGCCCTTTTACAACAAAATATCCAACTTATTACTTTCAAAAGACACCCACAACCTTATAGTAGGCGGGGACTATAATCTTCTATATGACTCAACATTAGATAGGGCTCCACCGCTCCCACAACGAACATCCAGGAAAAGAGACGGCTTAACCATACTAATGTCTTCACACAACTTAATAGATCCATGGAGAACATTACACCATAATGACAAAGAATATACATATTTTTCCCACGTTCACCAAATATTTACAAGAATAGACCATATCTTAATACAAGACTCTCTCCAACGGAGAATCACAGAGGCAAATATTGAAAATATATTGATCTCAGACCATGCCCCTATCCACTTAAATGTACAGTTCCAATCCCCTATAAACTCTAACCTCACCTGGAAGTTCCCGTCCTACCTATATAAACAGGAAGATTTTCGTAAATACCTTGAAACAAAATGGAGAGAATACTCAGAAACAAACGATTGTCATAAATCAAACCCGGTCCTCTTTTGGTCTGCTTCCAAGGCGGTTATGAGGGGGCATATCATTGCATATATATCCCGTAGAAGAAAGGAAAGGAGAAACAAAATCCACAATCTCTCCACAAACCTAAACCAAGCATACCGCAACTACATAGACAGACCAACAGAGAACAACAAAACAGAATATACACGACATAAGGACCTTATGGAGTCATTCCTAAACCACGAAGCCCAATTAAAAGTAGATTATAGCAAACAAAAATATTTTCAATGGGGGGGCAAATCCGGGAAATTGCTAGCATATATGGTCCGCCAGCAGCAAAGAAAGAGATACGTCACACGCTTAAAACATCAATCAGGCTATATCACCACCCACACAGACATAGCTAAACAATTTCACACATTCTTTTCAAACCTATATTCCCCACCACAGCCCCCCTTGACTCCGGCAAGTGCTCTCTATGAGGAAGCTAGACTCCCTAAACTCACAACGGAACAAGCAAAAATATTAGAAGCTGACATATCAGCAGAAGAAATAAGTTCAGCAATAAAAATTTCAAAACTAAACAAATCTCCGGGACCTGATGGGTTCAGCGGGGAATACTATAAAATTTTAGAACAAGACATCTTACCAAACCTACTGGGGTTGTTCCGGCTTCTTCAGGGAGAGAACCCAAATTATCCAGAGTTCAATGAGGCACACACCATTTTACTCCCTAAACCCAAAAAAGATGCAGAAAAAGTAGACTCATACCGCCCTATAACCCTGCTCAATCAGGACTTTAAACTATTGGCAAAAATAATGGCCACACGACTCCAATCCCTAATGCCATCACTACTTACACACCACCAATTAGGATTCACTCAGGGGAGACACTCTGTCCAGGGAGTCAGATCTGCGATAACAGCCATAGCCTCTGCAACAGCAAATAATCAAAAACATAACATATTATTAAGCCTTGACGCAGAAAAGGCATTTGATAAAATTACCTGGGAACATTTATATGGAATACTTGAACATAGACAATTTGGCACACGATTTGTTAACACAATACGACTATTTTACACTAACCCATCTACAAAGCTAATAGTAAACGATTTAATAGGAGAACCAGTTAAATTGTACAGAGGAACCCGTCAAGGATGCCCTCTATCCCCCCTTTTGTTTAATCTATCCCTAGACCCCCTACTACGTCTATTAGATAATATGGCTTCTTTCCAAGGAATAAGCATTGGGAACAGATCACTCAAAATCCTAGCATTTGCAGACGACCTCTTGCTATTCTTTGGAAACCCCGAGACAAGTCTACAGACAGTACTTTCAAAAATAGAACAATTCGGCACTATATCAGGATTCAGTATAAATGTCCAAAAATCAACAGCCCTATCCCTATCAAATCAAACATGCCCTCCTTGGGCACGCTCACTCAACCTAACATGGGCAAACACCAGCATCCCCTACTTGGGAATACAACTTCCCAAAAATCTGACAGTACTATATAGACTTAATATATCTGCAATAATAGAGAAAGTTGTTACTGAACTACGCCAATGGCAAGACCTACAATTATCCTTCTTAGGACGAGCCCAACTCATAAAAATGATCTCGTTCCCAAAGTTGCTTTACCCCCTCCAACTGCTTCCGGTCATACTGACCAGCAAAGATGAAACCCAACTTAACAGTGCTTTCCGCAGGTTTATATGGTCAGGCAAAAAACCCAAACTGAGCCTAAAAGTACTCCAAAAAAGCAAAAAAGAGGGAGGCATAAATTTTCCACACTTGGCACTATATAACCAAGCGGCAATTTGCAGATATATTAAGGACTGGGTAAATTCCACCAATAGCTATGCAAACTCCAAACTAGAACAACAGTTAATCCCAAATGTACACCTCATAGCCCTACTGCACATGGATAAAAAAGATATACCTCCTCTAATACAAGACAATCCGATTTTGATGTCTACTAGAGCGATATGGTTTAAAATACGCAAATCTTGGAACCTAAACCCAAAAAAATCATCCTTTCTACCATTAGTGGGTAACCCATCATTCCAAGAAGGGAATTCTAACTTTCCATTTCGAACATGGTCAAACCTAGGTCTATCATCCATAAGACAATTCATCAATATTGACACACACAAACCCCTAACGATCTCCCAAATCACGAATAAATTTACATACACTACAACACACACATTAGCACTATATCAAGCACAACACTACACCCAAGCAGTCCTCAAAGACTTAACAAACAGAGACCTTTCCAATCCTTTAGATGCGTGCTTCCTACTACCTACCCAGACACCTAAACTGATATCCCTTTTCTATTCTGCCATCCGCACACCTATATTTTCACGTAACTTTGCCACGGGTATCCATAAGTGGATCGAAATTTTCCCACACCTAACCTACACGGATATATTAGACTCACTAAAGCAATCGCTGCACAACATGCCTAACACATCGTACAAAGAAATGACATACAAAATATATTACCGAAGCTACATTTCACCATCAAGGGCATCTCAGATTGGAATCATATCCTCTTCTTCTTGTAGTAAATGCACCCAACCCCACGCGAACCTACTACATTGCTTCTGGGAATGCCCCAAAATACAAACTTTCTGGGATCAAGTCAATGACTTTATTAACCAGACTATGAAAATAAAATATACTATTTCACCAGAATGGGCGATCCTAGGAACAACAAAATCATCCCTACATAGCAACCAAGAGGAGAAAAAAATCCTCTCCATAGTGGCGGGCGTGGCTAGAAAATCTATTTTACAACAATGGATATCCCCTCTCCCGCCTTCGATGAAAATCTTTGAAGACAAATTCTTCTTCTTTTTTAAAATGACATGGCTGGGAACTCACACACAAAACCACAAATCTTACAAACAGTTTCTCAACATATGGGAAAACTACATAATATCACTTCCTCCAGACACAGTACGACAACTACGCATATGTCTACCATAACACTATATATTCAAAACTTGATGAGACACAATGTGTCAGAGGAATCATGAACCACTCCGAACCTGAAGAATTGAAGTGTTAATAAAATACGGATAAACTATGACAAGAACAGTTGGGACCCCGGAGAACCAGCGCAAATCCCATCCACCCCCTCCCTTTCTTTCTTCTCCTCCCTCCCATTTCTTCTCTTCCCCCTCCCCCCCTCAAACCTCTCACTATCACTTCAACATCTAGTTCTTATACTAGATCTAGTACCCCTTTCCATTTTCTGTCTTTAATGTATATTACATAACCATGTTTCTTTAGTAAGATTGACGCAGTATATCTAAATGTGAGACACCCGGCTGGGTATAGATAGAGTATATCTTAATACAACAACTCAGCTCACACACTAAAGCAAAACAAGAGACTAAAGAATAGAAAGGATGCGTCAAGATTAAAGTTGTTTGAGAAATGTTTATTTGTTAACTTTGAAAACTTTCAGGCCAAATTCAAAAGTGAAACACAGATATTACATTTAACTCAAGACCAAGGACATGAACTCAGCCACAGGCTAATGCAAAAATGTTCTGATCTTACATGTAAAACTTCTCAGAATAACATCAAGCATAATGTACTGTCAAACAAACGTTTGTAACTATACTTACTGTGTTTCCAAAATCCTGTACTGTAAAATTTGGTTTATGCCTAATAAAAATTTATGGTTATAAAAAAAAAGGAATGGGATCATACAGCAAAACAAAATGCTCTACTGATGGTTGTGGGGAGGGAGAAATCTGGTTTAACCCAGAATTTCTAAATATTAGGGTTTTAAATAAAGGATAGGTGAAAATGAGGTGGAACATTAGGAATGGAACCATACAGCATAATGCAATGTCGCACTGCACCATACGGCACAACATAATGCTCTACTGATTGTTGTGGGGAGCTGGAAACCTGGTTTAACCCAGAATTTCAAATAATTAGGGATTTAATTAAAGATATATGAAAAGGAGGTGTAACGTTAAGAATAGGATCATACAGCATAACAATGCTCTACTGATGGTTGTGGGGAGGGAGAAATCTGGTTTAACCCAGAATTTCAAAATATTAGGGTTTTAAATAAAGGATAGATGAAAATAAGGTGGAACATTAGGAATGGAACCATACAGCATAATGCAATGTCGCACTGCACCATACGGCACAACATAATGCTCTACTGATGGTTGTGGGGAGGCAGAAACCTGGTTTAACCCAGAATTTCAAATGATTAGGGTTTTAAATAAAGGATAGATGAAAAGGAGGTGTAACTTGAAGAATGGGATCATACAGCAAATCAATGCTCTACTGATGGTTGTGGGAGGGAGAAATCTGGTTTAACCCAGAATTTCAAAATATTAGGGTTTTAAATAAAGGATAGATGAAGATGAGGTGGAACGTTAGGAATGAGATCATGCAGCAAAACATAATGCTCTACTGATAGTCATGGGGAGGCGGAAACCTGGTTTAACCCAGAATTTCAAAATAGTAGGGTTTTAAATAAAATATAGATGAAAAGGAGGTGGAACGTTAGGAATGGGATCATACAGCAAAACATAATGCTCTACTGATGGTCGTGGGGAGGCAGAAATCTTGTTTAACCCAGAATTTCAAATGATTAGGGATTTTAATTAAAGGACAGATGAAAATTAGGTGGAACGTTAGGAATGGGAACCATACAGCATAATGCAATGTCGCATGGAACCATACGACACAACATAATGCTCTACTGATGGTTGTGGGGAGGCAGAAATCTGGTTTAACCCAGAATTTCAAAATATTAGGGATTTAGTTAAAGATATATGAAAAGGAGGAGTAACGTTAAGAATGGGATCATACAGCAAAACAATGCTCTACTGATGGTTGTGGGGAGGGAGAAATCTGGTTTAACCCAGAATTTCTAAATATTAGGGTTTTAAATAAAGGATAAATGAAAATGAGGTGGAATGTTAGGAATGGGAACCATACAGCATAATGCAATGTCGCACGGCACCATACGACACAACAGAATTCTCTACTGATGGTTGTGGGGAGGCGGAAACCTGGTTTAACCCAGAATTTCAAATGATTAGGGATTTAAATAAAGGATAGATGAAAATGAGGTGGAACGTTAGGAATGGGATCATACAGCAAAACATAATGCTCTACTGATGGTCGTGGGGGGGCAGAAATCTGGTTTAACCCAGAAATTCAAATGATTAGGGATTTAAATAAAGGATAGATGAAAATGAGGTGGAACATTTGGAATGGAACCATACAGCATAATGCAATGTTGCCCGGCACCATGCGGCACAACATAATGCTCTACTGATGGTTGTGGGGAGGCGGAAACCTGGTTTAACCCAGAATTTCAAATTATTAGGGATTTAGTTAAAGATATATGAAAAGGAGGAGTAACGTTAAGAATGGGATCATACAGCAAAACATAATGCTCTACTGATGGTCGTGGGGAGGCGGAAACCTGGTTTAACCCAGAATTTCAGATGATTAGGGTTTTAAATAAAGGATAGATGAAAATGAGGTGGAACGTTAGGAATGTGATCATACAGCAAAACAATGCTTTACTGATGATTGTGGGGAGGGAGAAATCTGGTTTAACCCAGAATTTCAAAATATTAGGGATTTAAATAAAGGATAGATGAAAATGAGGTGGATTGTTAGGAATGGGATAATGCAGCAAAACATAATGCTCTACTGATAGTCATAGGGAGGTGGAAACCTGGTTTAACCCAGAATTTCAAATTAGTAGGGTTTAAAATAAAATATAGATGAAATTGACCTGAACGTTAGGAATGGGATCATACAGCAAAACATAATGCTCTACTGATGGTCGTGGGGAGGCAGAAATCTGGTTTAACCCAGAATTTCAAAATATTAGGGATTTAAATAAAGGATAGATGAAAATGAGGTGGAACATTAGGAATGGAACCATACAGCATAATGCAATGTCGCACGGCACCATGCTGCACAACATAATGCTCTACTGATGGTTGTGGGGAGGCGGAAACCTGGTTTAACCCAGAATTTCAAATGATTAGGGATTTAGTTAAAGATATATGAAAAGGAGGAGTAACGTTAAGAATGGGTTCACACAGCAAAACAATGCTCTACTGATAGTTGTGGGGAGGGAGAAATCTGGTTTAACCCAGAATTTCAAAATATTAGGGTTTTAAATAAAGGATAGATGAAAATGAGGTGGAATGTTAGGAATGGGAACCATACAGCATAATGCAATGTTGCACGACACCATACGACATAACAGAATGCACCACTGATGGTCGTGGGGAGGCAGAAATCTGGTTTAACCCAGAATTTCAAAATATTACTGATTTAAATGAAGGATAGATGAAAATGAGGTGGAACGTTAGGAATGTGATCATACAGCAAAACATAATGCTCTACTGATGGTCGTGGGGAGGCAGAAATCTGGTTTAACCCAGAATTTAAAAGAATTCGGGATTTAAATAAAGGATAGATGAAAATGAGGTGGAACGTTAGGAATGTGATCATACAGCAAAACATAATGCTCTACTGATGGTTGTGGGGAGGGAGAAATCTGGTTTAACCCATAATTTCAAAATATTAGGGTTTTAAATAAAGGATAGATGAAAATGAGGTGGAATGTTAGGAATGGGAACCATACAGCATAATGCAATGTCGCACGGCACCATACGACACAACAGAATGCTCTACTGATGGTTGTGGGGAGGCGGAAACCTGGTTTAACCCAGAATTTCAAATGATTAGGGTTTTAAATAAAGGATAGATGAAAATGAGGTGGAACATTAGGAATGTGATCATACAGCAAAACATAATGCTCTACTGATGGTCGTGGGGAGGCAGAAATCTGGTTTAACCCAGAATTTCAAATGATTAGGGATTTAAATAAAGTATAGATGAAAATGAGGTGGAACGTTAGCAATGGGATCATGCAGCAAAACATAATGCTCTACTGAAAGTCATGGGGAGGCGGAAACCTGGTTTAACAAAGAATTTCAAAATAGTAGGGCTTTAAATAAAATATAGATGAAAAGGAGGTGGAACGTTAGGAATGGGATCATACAGCAAAACATAATGCTCTACTGATGGTCGTGGGGAGGCAGAAATCTGGTTTAACCCAGAATTTCAAATGATTAGGGATTTAAATAAAGGATAGATGAAAATGAGGTGGAATGTTAGGAATGGGAACCATACAGCATAATGCAATGTCGCATGGCACCATACGACACAACATAATGCTCTACTGATGGTTGTGGGGAGGCAGAAATCTGGTTTAACCCAGAATTTCAAAATATTAGGGATTTAGTTAAAGATATATGAAAAGGAGGAGTAACGTTAAGAATGGGATCATACAGCAAAACAATGCTCTACTGATGGTTGTGGGAGGGAGAAATCTGGTTTAACCCAGAATTTCAAAATATTAGGGTTTTAAATAAAGGATAGATGAAAATGAGGTGGAACGTTAGGAATGAGATCATGCAGCAAAACATAATGCTCTACTGATAGTCTTGGGGAGGCGGAAACCTGGTTTAACCCAGAATTTCAAAATAGTAGGGTTTTAAATAAAATATAGATGAAAAGGAGGTGGAACGTTAGGAATGGGATCATACAGCAAAACATAATGCTCTACTGATGGTCGTGGGGAGGCAGAAATCTGGTTTAACCCAGAATTTCAAACGATTAGGGATTTTAATTAAAGGACAGATGAAAATTAGGTGGAACGTTAGGAATGGGAACCATACAGCATAATGCAATGTCGCATGGCACCATACGACACAACATAATGCTCTACAGATGGTTGTGGGGAGGCAGAAATCTGGTTTAACCCAGAATTTCAAAATATTAGGGATTTAGTTAAAGATATATGAAAAGGAGGAGTAACGTTAAGAATGGGATCATACAGCAAAACAATGCTCTACTGATGGTTGTGGGGAGGGAGAAATCTGGTTTAACCCAGAATTTCAAAATATTAGGGTTTTAAATAAAGGATAGATGAAAATTAGGTGGAACGTTAGGAATGGAACCATACAGCATAATGCAATGTCGCACGGCACCATACGGCACAACATAATGCTCTACTGATGGTTGTGGAGAGGCGGAAACCTGATTTAACCCAGAATTTCAAATGATTAGGGATTTAATTAAAGATATATGAAAAGGAGGTGTAACAATAAGAATGGGATCATACAGCAAAACAATGCTCTACTGATGGTTCTGGAAGGGAGAAATCTGGTTTAACCCAGAATTTCAAAATATTAGGGTTTTAAATAAAGGATAGATGAAAATGAGGTGGAACGTTAGGAATGGGATCATGCAGCAAAACATAATGCTCTACTGAAAGTCATGGGGAGGCGGAAACCTGGTTTAACCCAGAATTTCAAAATAGTAGGGTTTTAAATAAAATATAGATGAAAAGGAGGTGGAAGGTTAGGAATGGGATCATACAGCAAAACATAATGCTCTACTGATGGTCGTGGGGAGGCAGAAATCTGGTTTAACCCAGAATTTCAAAATATTCGGGATTTAAATAAAGGATAGATGAAAATGAGGTGGAACATTAGAAATGGAACCATACAGCATAATGCAATGTCGCACGGCACCATACGGCACAACATAATGCTCTACTGATGGTTGTGGGGAGGCAGAAACCTGATTTAACCCAGAATTTCAAATAATTAGGGATTTAATTAAAGATATATGAAAAGGAGGTGTAACGTTAAGAATGGGATCATACAGCAAAACAATGCTCTACTGATTGTTGTGGGGAGGGAGAAATCTGGTTTAACCCAGAATTTCAAAATATTAGGGTTTTAAATAAAGGATAGATGAAAATGAGGTGGAATGTTAGGAATGGGAACCATACAGCATAATGCAATGTCGCACGGCACCATACGACACAACAGAATGCTCCACTGATGGTCGTGGGGAGGCAGAAATCTGGTTTAACCCAGAATTTCAAAATATTAGGGATTTAAATAAAGGATAGATGAAAATGAGGTGGAACGTTAGGAATGTGATCATACAGCAAAACATAATGCTCTACTGATGGTCATGGGGAGGCAGAAATCTGGTTTAACCCAGAATTTCAAAATATTCGGGATTTAAATAAAGGATAGATGAAAATTAGGTGGAACATTAGGAATGGAACCATACAGCATAATGCAATGTCGCACGGCACCATACGGCACAACATAATGCTCTACTGATGGTTGTGGGGAGGCGGAAACCTGGTTTAACCCAGAATTTCAAATAATTAGGGATTTAATTAATGATATATGAAAAGGAGGTGTAACGTTAAGAATGGGATCATACAGCAAAACAATGCTCTACTGATGGTTGTGGGAGGGAGAAATCTGGTTTAACCCAGAATTTCAAAATATTAGGGTTTTAAATAAAGGATAGATGAAAATGAGGTGGAATGTTAGGAATGGGAACCATACAGCATAATGCAATGTCGCACGGCACCATACGGCACAACATAATGCTCTACTGATGGTTGTGGGGAGGCGGAAACCTGGTTTAACCCAGAATTTCAAATGATTAGGGTTTTAAATAAAGGATAGATGAAAATGAGGTTGAACATTAGATATGTAATCATACAGCAAAACATAATGCTCTACTGATGGTCGTGGGGAGGCAGAAATCTGGTTTAACCCAGAATTTCAAAATATTAGGGATTTAAATAAAGGATAGATGAAAATGAAGTGGAACGTTAGGAATGTGATCATACAGCAAAACATAATGCTCTACTGATGGTCGTGGGGAGGCAGAAATCTGGTTTAACCCAGAATTTAAAAATATTCGGGATTTAAATAAAGGATAGATGAAAATGAGGTGGAACATTAGGAATGGAACCATTCAGCATAATGCAATGTCGCACGTCACCATGCGGCACAACAGAATGCTCTACTGATGGTTGTGGGGAGGCGGAAACCTGGTTTAACCCAGAATTTCAAATGATTAGGGTTTTAAATAAAGGATAGATGAAAATGAGGTGGAACGTTAGGAATGTGATCATACAGCAAAACAATGCTCTACTGATGATTGTGGGGAGGGAGAAATTTGGTTTAACCCAGAATTTCAAAATATTAGGGATTTAAATAAAGGATAGATGAAAATGAGGTGGATTGTTAGGAATGGGATAATGCAGCAAAACATAATGCTCTACTAATAGTCATGGGGAGGTGGAAACCTGGTTTAACCCAGAATTTCAAATTAGTAGGGTTTAAAATAAAATATAGATGAAATTGAGGTGGAATGTTAGGAATGGGATCATACAGCAAAACATAATGCTCTACTGATGGTCGTGGGGAGGCAGAAATCTGGTTTAACCCAGAATTTCAAAATATTAGGGATTTCAATAAAGGATAGATGAAAATGAGGTGGAACATTAGGAATGGAACCATATAGCATAATGCAATGTCGCACGGCACCATGCGGCACAACATAATGTTCTACTGATGGTTGTGGGGAGGCGGAAACCTGGTTTAACCCAGAATTTCAAATGATTAGGGATTTAGTTAAAGATATATGAAAAGGAGGAGTAACGTTAAGAATGGGATCACACAGCAAAACAATGCTCTACTGATGGTTGTGGGGAGGGAGAAATCTGGTTTAACCCAGAATTTCAAAATATTAGGGTTTTAAATAAAGGATAGATGAAAATGAGGTGGATTGTTAGGAATGAGATAATGCAGCAAAACATAATGCTCTACTGATAGTCATAGGGAGGTGGAAACCTGGTTTAACCCAGAATTTCAAATTAGTAGGGTTTAAAATAAAATATAGATGAAATTGACCTGAACGTTAGGAATGGGATCATACAGCAAAACATAATGCTCTACTGATGGTCGTGGGGAGGCAGAAATCTGGTTTAACCCAGAATTTCAAAATATTAGGGATTTAAATAAAGGATAGATGAAAATGAGGTGGAACATTAGGAATGGAACCATACAGCATAATGCAATGTGGCACGGCACCATGCGGCACAACATAATGCTCTACTGATGGTTGTGGGGAGGCGGAAACCTGGTTTAACCCAGAATTTCAAATGATTAGGGATTTAGTTAAAGATATATGAAAAGGAGGAGTAACGTTAAGAATGGGTTCACACAGCAAAACAATGCTCTACTGATGGTTGTGGGGAGGGAGAAATCTGGTTTAACCCAGAATTTCAAAATATTAGGGTTTTAAATAAAGGATAGATGAAAATGAGGTGGAATGTTAGGAATGGGAACCATACAGCATAATGCAATGTCGCACGGCACCATACGACACAACAGAATGCTCCACTGATGGTCGTGGGGAGGCAGAAATCTGGTTTAACCCAGAATTTCAAAATATTAGGGATTTAAATAAAGGATAGATGAAAATGAGGTGGAACGTTAGGAATGTGATCATAAAGCAAAACATAATGCTCTACTGATGGTCGTGGGGAGGCAGAAATCTGGTTTAACCCAGAATTTCAAAATATTCGGGATTTAAATAAAGGATAGATGAAAATGAGGTGGAACATTAGGAATGGAACCATACAGCATAATGCAATGTCGCACTGCACCATACGGCACAACATAATGCTCTACTGATGGTTGTGGGGAGGCGGAAACCTGGTTTAACCCAGAATTTCAAATAATTCGGGATTTAATTAAAGATATATGAAAAGGAGGTGTAACGTTAAGAATAAGATCATACAGCAAAACAATGCTCTACTGATGGTTGTGGTGAGGGAGAAATCTGGTTTAACCCAGAATTTCAAAATATTAGGGTTTTAAATAAAGGATAGATGAAAATGAAGTGGAATGTTAGGAATGGGAACCATACAGCATAATGCAATGTCGCACGGCACCATACGACACAACAGAATGCTCTACTGATGGTTGTGGGGAGGCGGAAACCTGGTTTAATCCAGAATTTCAAATGATTAGGGTTTTAAATCAAGGATAGATGAAAATGAGGTGGAACATTAGGAATGTGATCATACAGCAAAACATAATGCTCTACTGATGGTCGTGGGGAGGCAGAAATCTGGTTTAACCCAGAATTTCAAATGATTAGGGATTTAAATAAAGTATAGATAAAAATTAGGTGGAACGTTAGGAATGGGATCATGCAGAAAAACATAATGCTCTACTGATGGTCGTGGGGAGGCGGAAACCTGTTTTAACCCAGAATTTCAAAATAGTAGGGCTTTAAATAAAATATAGATGAAAAGGAGGTGGAACGTTAGGAATGGGATCATACACCAAAACATAATGCTCTACTGATGGTCGTGGGGAGGCAGAAATCTGGTTTAACCCAGAATTTCAAATGATTAGGGATTTAAATAAAGGATAGATGAAAATGAAGTGGAACGTTAGGAATGTGATTATACAGCAAAACATAATGCTCTACTGATGGTCGTGGGGAGGCAGAAATCTGGTTTAACCCAGAATTTAAAAGAATTCGGGATTTAAATAAAGGATAGATGAAAATGAGGTGGAACATTAGGAATGGAACCATTCAGCATAATGCAATGTCGCATGGCACCATGCGGCACAACAGAATGCTCTACTGATGGTGGTGGGGAGGCGGAAACCTGGTTTAACCCAGAATTTCAAATGATTAGGGTTTTAAATAAAGGATAGATGAAAATGAGGTGGAACGTTAGGAATGTGATCATACAGCAAAACAATGCTCTACTGATGATTGTGGGGAGGGAGAAATCTGGTTTAACCCAGAATTTCAAAATATTAGGGATTTAAATAAAGGATAGATGAAAATGAGGTGGATTGTTAGGAATGAGATAATGCAGCAAAACATAATGCTCTACTGATAGTCATGGGGAGGTGGAAACCTGGTTTAACCCAGAATTTCAAATTAGTAGGGTTTAAAATAAAATATAGATGAAATTGACCTGAACGTTAGGAATGGGATCATACAGCAAAACATAATGCTCTACTGATGGTTGTGGGGAGGCGGAAACCTGGTTTAACCCAGAATTTCAAATGATTAGGGATTTATTTAAAGATATATGAAAAGGAGGAGTAACGTTAGGAATGGGTTCACACAGCAAAACAATGTTCTACTGATGGTTGTGGGGAGGGAGAAATCTGGTTTAACCCAGAATTTCAAAATATTAGGGTTTTAAATAAAGGATAGATGAAAATGAGGTGGAATGTTAGGAATGGTAACCATACATCATAATGCAATGTCGCACGGCACCATACGACACAACAGAATGCACCACTGATGGTCGTGGGGAGGCAGAAATCTGGTTTAACCCAGAATTTCAAAATATTAGGGATTTAAATAAAGGATAGATGAAAATGAGGTGGAACGTTAGGAATGTGATCATACAGCAAAACATAATGCTCTACTGATGGTCGTGGGGAGGCAGAAATCTGGTTTAACCCAGAATTTCAAAATATTCGGGATTTAAATAAAGGATAGATGAAAATGAGGTGGAACATTAGGAATGGAACCATACAGCATAATGCAATGTCGCACGGCACCATACGGCACAACATAATGCTCTACTGATGGTTGTGGGGAGGCGGAAACCTGGTTTAACCCAGAATTTCAAATAATTAGGGATTTAATTACAGATATATGAAAAGGAGGTGTAACGTTAAGAAAGGGATCATACAGCAAAACAATGCTCTACTGATGGTTGTGGGGAGGGAGAAATCTGGTTTAACCCAGAATTTCAAAATATTAGGGTTTTAAATAAAGGATAGATGAAAATGAGGTGGAATGTTAGGAATGGGAACCATACAGCATAATGCAATGTCGCACGGCACCATACGACACAACAGAATGCTCTACTGATGGTTGTGGGGAGGCGGAAACCTGGTTTAACCCAGAATTTCAAATGATTAGGGTTTTAAATAAAGGATAGATGAAAATGAGGTGGAACATTAGGAATGTGATCATACAGCAAAACAATGCTCTACTGATGATTGTGGGGAGGGAGAAATCTGGTTTAACCCAGAATTTCAAAATATTAGGGATTTAAATAAAGTATAGATGAAAATGAGGTGGATTGTTAGGAATGGGATAACGCAGCAAAACATAATGCTCTACTGATAGTCATGGGGAGGTGGAAACCTGGTTTAACACAGAATTTCAAATTAGTAGGGTTTAAAATAAAATATAGATGAAATTGAGGTGGAACGTTAGGAATGGGATCATACAGCAAAACATAATGCTCTACTGATGGTCGTGGGGAGGCAGAAATCTGGTTTAACCCAGAATTTCAAATGATTAGGGATTTAAATAAAGTATAGATAAAAATTAGGTGGAACGTTAGGAATGGGATCATGCAGAAAAACATAATGCTCTACTGATGGTCGTGGGGAGGCGGAAACCTGTTTTAACCCAGAATTTCAAAATAGTAGGGCTTTAAATAAAATATAGATGAAAAGGAGGTGGAACGTTAGGAATGGGATCATACACCAAAACATAATGCTCTACTGATGGTCGTGGGGAGGCAGAAATCTGGTTTAACCCAGAATTTCAAATGATTAGGGATTTAAATAAAGGATAGATGAAAATGAAGTGGAACGTTAGGAATGTGATTATACAGCAAAACATAATGCTCTACTGATGGTCGTGGGGAGGCAGAAATCTGGTTTAACCCAGAATTTAAAAGAATTCGGGATTTAAATAAAGGATAGATGAAAATGAGGTGGAACATTAGGAATGGAACCATTCAGCATAATGCAATGTCGCATGGCACCATGCGGCACAACAGAATGCTCTACTGATGGTGGTGGGGAGGCGGAAACCTGGTTTAACCCAGAATTTCAAATGATTAGGGTTTTAAATAAAGGATAGATGAAAATGAGGTGGAACGTTAGGAATGTGATCATACAGCAAAACAATGCTCTACTGATGATTGTGGGGAGGGAGAAATCTGGTTTAACCCAGAATTTCAAAATATTAGGGATTTAAATAAAGGATAGATGAAAATGAGGTGGATTGTTAGGAATGAGATAATGCAGCAAAACATAATGCTCTACTGATAGTCATGGGGAGGTGGAAACCTGGTTTAACCCAGAATTTCAAATTAGTAGGGTTTAAAATAAAATATAGATGAAATTGACCTGAACGTTAGGAATGGGATCATACAGCAAAACATAATGCTCTACTGATGGTTGTGGGGAGGCGGAAACCTGGTTTAACCCAGAATTTCAAATGATTAGGGATTTATTTAAAGATATATGAAAAGGAGGAGTAACGTTAAGAATGGGTTCACACAGCAAAACAATGTTCTACTGATGGTTGTGGGGAGGGAGAAATCTGGTTTAACCCAGAATTTCAAAATATTAGGGTTTTAAATAAAGGATAGATGAAAATGAGGTGGAATGTTAGGAATGGTAACCATACATCATAATGCAATGTCGCACGGCACCATACGACACAACAGAATGCACCACTGATGGTCGTGGGGAGGCAGAAATCTGGTTTAACCCAGAATTTCAAAATATTAGGGATTTAAATAAAGGATAGATGAAAATGAGGTGGAACGTTAGGAATGTGATCATACAGCAAAACATAATGCTCTACTGATGGTCGTGGGGAGGCAGAAATCTGGTTTAACCCAGAATTTCAAAATATTCGGGATTTAAATAAAGGATAGATGAAAATGAGGTGGAACATTAGGAATGGAACCATACAGCATAATGCAATGTCGCACGGCACCATACGGCACAACATAATGCTCTACTGATGGTTGTGGGGAGGCGGAAACCTGGTTTAACCCAGAATTTCAAATAATTAGGGATTTAATTACAGATATATGAAAAGGAGGTGTAACGTTAAGAAAGGGATCATACAGCAAAACAATGCTCTACTGATGGTTGTGGGGAGGGAGAAATCTGGTTTAACCCAGAATTTCAAAATATTAGGGTTTTAAATAAAGGATAGATGAAAATGAGGTGGAATGTTAGGAATGGGAACCATACAGCATAATGCAATGTCGCACGGCACCATACGACACAACAGAATGCTCTACTGATGGTTGTGGGGAGGCGGAAACCTGGTTTAACCCAGAATTTCAAATGATTAGGGTTTTAAATAAAGGATAGATGAAAATGAGGTGGAACATTAGGAATGTGATCATACAGCAAAACAATGCTCTACTGATGATTGTGGGGAGGGAGAAATCTGGTTTAACCCAGAATTTCAAAATATTAGGGATTTAAATAAAGTATAGATGAAAATGAGGTGGATTGTTAGGAATGGGATAACGCAGCAAAACATAATGCTCTACTGATAGTCATGGGGAGGTGGAAACCTGGTTTAACACAGAATTTCAAATTAGTAGGGTTTAAAATAAAATATAGATGAAATTGAGGTGGAACGTTAGGAATGGGATCATACAGCAAAACATAATGCTCTACTGATGGTCGTGGGGAGGCAGAAATCTGGTTTAACCCAGAATTTCAAATGATTAGGGATTTAAATAATGGATAGATGAAAATGAGGTGGAACGTTAGGAGTGAGATCATGCAGAAAAACATAATGCTCTACTGATAGTCATGGGGAGGCGGAAACCTGGTTTAACCCAGAATTTCAAATGATTAGGGATTTAAATAAAGGATAGATGAAAATGAGGTGGAACGTTAGGAATGGGATCATACAGCAAAACATAATGCTCTACTGATGGTTGTGGGGAGGCAGAAATCTGGTTTAACCCAGAATTTCAAATGATTAGGGATTTAGTTAAAGATATATGAAAAGGAGGAGTAACGTTAAGAATGGGATCATACAGCAAAACAATTCTCTACTGATGGTTGTGGGGAGGGAGAAATCTGGTTTAACCCAGAATTTCTAAATATTAGGGTTTTAAATAAAGGATAGATGAAAATGAGGTGGAATTTTAGGAATGGGAACCATACAGCATAATGCAATCTTGCACGGCACCATACGACACAACAGAATGCTCTACTGATGGTTGTGGGGAGGCGGAAACATGGTTAACCCAGAATTTCAAATGATTAGGGTTTTAAATAAAGGATAGATGAAAATGAGGTGGAACATTAGGTATGTAATCATACAGCAAAACATAATGCTCTACTGATGGTCGTGGGGAGGCAGAAATCTGGTTTAACCCAGAATTTCAAAATATTAGGGATTTAAATAAAGGATAGATGAAAATGAAGTGGAACGTTAGGAATGTGATCATACAGCAAAACATAATGCTCTACTGATAGTCATGGGGAGGTGGAAACCTGGTTTAACCCAGAATTTCAAATTAGTAGGGTTTAAAATAAAATATAGATGAAATTGACCTGAACGTTAGGAATGGGATCATACAGCAAAAAAATAATGCTCTACTGATGGTCGTGGGGAGGGAGAAATCTGGTTTAAATCTGGATTTAAATAAAGGATAGATGAAAAGGAGGAGTAACGTTAGGAATGGGATCATACAGCAAAACAATGCTCTACTGAAGGTTGTGGGGAGGCAGAAATCTGGTTTAACCCAGAATTTCAAAATATTAGGGATTTGGTTAAAGATATATGAAAAGGAGGAGTAACGTTAAGAATGGGATCATACAGCAAAACAATGCTCTACTGATGGTTGTGGGGAGGGAGAAATCTGGTTTAACCCAGAATTTCAAAATATTAGGGTTTTAAATAAAGGATAGATGAAAATTAGGTGGAACGTTAGGAATGGAACCATACAGCATAATGCAATGTCGCACGGCACCATACGGCACAACATAATGCTCTACTGATGGTTGTGGGGAGGCGGAAACCTGGTTTAACCCAGAATTTCAATTGATTAGGGATTTAGTTAAAGATATATAAAAGAAGGAGTAACGTTAAGAATGGGTTCACACAGCAAAACAATGCTCTACTGATGGTTGTGGGGAGGGAGAAATCTGGTTTAACCCAGAATTTCAAAATATTAGGGTTTTAAATAAAGGATAGATGAAAATGAGGTGGAACGTTAGGAATGGGATCATGCAGCAAAACATAATGCTCTACTGAAAGTCATGGGGAGGCAGAAACCTGGTTTAACCCAGAATTTCAAAATAGTAGGGCTTTAAATAAAATATAGATGAAAAGGAGGTGGAACGTTAGGAATGGGATCATTCAGTAAAACATAATGCTCTACTGATGGTGGTGGGGAGACAGAAATCTGGTTTAACCCAGAATTTCAAATGATTAGGGATTTTAATTAAAGGATAGATGAAAATTAGGTGGAACGTTAGGAATGGGAACCATACAGCATAATGCAATGTCGCATGGCACCATACGACACAACATAATGCTCTACTGATGGTTGTGGGGAGGCAGAAATCTGGTTTAACCCAGAATTTCAAAATATTAGGGATTTAGTTAAAGATATATGAAAAGGAGGAGTAACGTTAAGAATGGGATCATACAGCAAAACAATGCTCTACTGATGGTTGTGGGGAGGGAGAAATCTGGTTTAACCCAGAATTTCTAAATATTAGGGTTTTAAATAAAGGATAGATGAAAATGAGGTGGAATGTTAGGAATGGGAACCATACAGCATAATGCAATGTCGCACGGCACCATACGACACAACAGAATGCTCTACTGATGGTTGTGGGGAGGCGGAAACCTGGTTTAACCCAGAATTTCAAAATATTAGGGTTTTAAATAAAGGATAGATGAAAATGAGGTGGAATGTTAGGAATGGGAACCATACAGCATAATGCAATGTCGCACGGCACCATACGGCACAACATAATGCTCTACTGATGGTTGTGGGGAGGCGGAAACCTGGTTTAACCCAGAATTTCAAAATATTAGGGTTTTAAATAAAGGATAGATGAAAATGAGGTGGAATGTTAGGAATGGGAACCATACAGCATAATGCAATGTCGCACGGCACCATACGACACAACAGAATGCTCTACCGATGGTTGTGGGGAGGCGGAAACCTGGTTTAACCCAGAATTTCAAATGATTAGGGTTTTAAATAAAGGATAGATGAAAATGAGGTGGAACATTAGGAATGTGATCATACAGCAAAACATAATGCTCTACTGATGGTCGTGGGGAGGCAGAAATCTGGTTTAACCCAGAATTTCAAAATAGTAGGGCTTTAAATAAAATATAGATGAAAAGGAGGTGGAACGTTAGGAATGGGATCATTCAGTAAAACATAATGCTCTACTGATGGTGGTGGGGAGACAGAAATCTGGTTTAACCCAGAATTTCAAATGATTAGGGATTTTAATTAAAGGACAGATGAAAATTAGGTGGAACGTTAGGAATGGGAACCATACAGCATAATGCAATGTCGCATGGCACCATACGACACAACATAATGCTCTACTGATGGTTGTGGGGAGGCAGAAATCTGGTTTAACCCAGAATTTCAAAATATTAGGGATTTAGTTAAAGATAGATGAAAATGAGGTGGAACGTTAGGAATGGGATCATGCAGCAAAACAAAATGCTCTACTGATGGTTGTGGGGAGGGAGAAATCTGGTTTAACCCAGAATTTCAAAATATTAGGGTTTTAAATAAAGGATAGGTGAAAATGAGGTGGAACATTAGGAATGGAACCATACAGCATAATGCAATGTCGCACGGCACCATACGGCACAACATAATGCTCTACTGATGGTTGTGGGGAGGTGGAAACCTGGTTTAACCCAGAATTTCAAATAATTAGGGATTTAATTAAAGATATATGAAAAGGAGGTGTAACGTTAAGAATGGTATCATACAGCATAACAATGCTCTACTGATGGTTGTGGGGATGGAGAAATCTGATTTAACCCAGAATTTCAAAATATTAGGGTTTTAAATAAAGGATAGATGAAAATGAGGTGGAACATTAGGAATGGAACCATACAGCATAATGCAATGAGGCACTGCACCATACGGCACAACATAATGCTCTACTGATGGTTGTGGGGAGGCGGAAACCTGGTTTAACCCAGAATTTCAAATGATTAGGGATTTAATTAAAGATATATGAAAAGGAGGTGTAACTTTAAGAATGGGATCATACAGCAAATCAATGCTCTACTGATGGTTGTGGGAGGGAGAAATCTGGTTTAACCCAGAATTTCAAAATATTAGGGTTTTAAATAAAGGATAGATGAAAATGAGGTGGAACGTTAGGAATGAGATCATGCAGCAAAACATAATGCTCTACTGATAGTCATGGGGAGGCAGAAACTTGGTTTAACCCAGAATTTCAAAATAGTAGGGTTTTAAATAAAATATAGATGAAAAGGAGGTGGAACGTTAAGAATGGGATCATACAGCATAACAATGCTCTACTGATGGTTGTGGGGAGGGAGAAATTTGGTTTAACCCAGAATTTCAAAATATTAGGGATTTAAATAAAGGATAGATGAAAATGAGGTGGAACATTAGGAATGGAACCATACAGCATAATGCAATGTCGCACGGCACCATGCGGCACAACATAATGCTCTACTGATGGTTGTGGGGAGGCGGAAACCTGGTTTAACCCAGAATTTCAAATGATTGGGGATTTATTTAAAGATATATGAAAAGGAGGAGTAACGTTAAGAATGGGTTCACACAGCAAAACAATGCGCTACTGATGGTCGTGGGGAGGCAGAAATCTGGTTTAACCCAGAATTTCAAATGATTAGGGATTTAAATAAAGGATAGATGAAAATGAGGTGGAACATTAGGTATGTAATCATACAGCAAAACATAATGCTCTACTGATGGTCGTGGGGAGGCAGAAATCTGGTTTAACCCAGAATTTCAAAATATTAGGGATTTAAATAAAGGATAGATGAAAATGAAGTGGAATGTTAGGAATGTGATCATACAGCAAAACATATTGCTCTACTGATGGTCGTGGGGAGGCAGAAATCTGGTTTAACCCAGAATTTAAAAGAATTCGGGATTTAAATAAAGGATAGATGAAAATGAGGTGGAACATTAGGAATGGAACCATTCAGCATAATGCAATGTCGAACGGCACCATGCGGCACAACAGAATGCTCTACTGATGGTTGTGGGGAGGCGGAAACCTGGTTTAACCCAGAATTTCAAATGATTAGGGTTTTAAATAAAGGATAGATGAAAATGAGGTGGAACGTTAGGAATGTGATCATACAGCAAAACAATGCTCTACTGATGATTGTGGGGAGGGAGAAATCTGGTTTAACCCAGAATTTCAAAATATTAGGGTTTTAAATAAAGGATAGATGAAAATGAGGTGGAACATTAGGAATGGAACCATACAGCATAATGCAATGTCGCACTGCACCATACGGCACAACATAATGCTCTACTGATGGTTGTGGGGAGGTGGAAACCTGGTTTAACCCAGAATTTCTAAATATTAGGGATTTAGTAAAAGATATATGAAAAGGAGGAGTAACGTTAAGAATGGGATCATACAGCAAAACAATGCTCTACTGATGGTTGTGGGGAGGGAGAAATCTGGTTTAACCCAGAATTTCTAAATATTAGGGTTTTAAATAAAGGATAGATGAAAATGAGGTGGAATGTTAGGAATGGGAACCATACAGCATAATGCAATGTCGCACGGCACCATACGACACAACAGAATGCTCTACTGATGGTTGTGGGGAGGCGGAAACCTGGTTTAACCCAGAATTTCAAATGATTAGGGATTTAAATAAAGGATAGATGTAAATGAGGTGGAACGTTAGGAATGGGATCATACAGCAAAACATAATGCTCTACTGATGGTCGTGGGGAGGCAGAAATCTGGTTTAACCCAGAATTTCAAATGATTAGGGATTTAAATAAAGGATAGATGAAAATGAGGTGGAACATTAGGTATGTAATCATACAGCAAAACATAATGCTCTACTGATGGTCGTGGGGAGGCAGAAATCTGGTTTAACCCAGAATTTAAAAATATTAGGGATTTAAATAAAGGATAGATGAAAATGAAGTGGAACGTTAGGAATGTGATCATACAGCAAAACATAATGCTCTACTGATGGTCGTGGGGAGGCAGAAATCTAGTTTAACCCAGAATTTAAAAATATTCGGGATTTAAATAAAGGATAGATGAAAATGAGGTGGAACATTAGGAATGGAACCATTCAGCATAATGCAATGTCGCACGGCACCATGCGGCACAACAGAATGCTCTACTGATGGTTGTGGGGAGGCGGAAACCTGGTTTAACCCAGAATTTCAAATGATTAGGGTTTTAAATAAAGGATAGATGAAAATGAGGTGGAACGTTAGAAATGTGATCATACAGCAAAACAATGCTCTACTGATTATTGTGGGGAGGGAGAAATCTGGTTTAACCCAGAATTTCAAAATATTAGGGATTTAAATAAAGTATAGATGAAAATGAGGTGGATTGTTAGGAATGGGATAACGCAGCAAAACATAATGCTCTACTGATGGTTGTGGAAGGGAGAAATCTGGTTTAACCCAGAATTTCAAAATATTAGGGTTTTAAATAAAGGATAGATGAAAATGAGGTGGAACGTTAGGAATGGGATCATGCAGCAAAACAAAATGCTCTACTGATGGTTGTGGGGAGGGAGAAATCTGGTTTAACCCAGAATTTCAAATGATTAGGGATTTAATTAAAGGATAGATGAAAATGAGGTGGAACATTAGTAATGGAACCATACAGCATAATGCAATGTCGAACGGCACCATACGGCACAACAGAATGCTTTACTGATGGACGTGGGGAGGCAGAAATCTGGTTTAACCCAGAATTTCAAAATATTCGGGATTTAAATAAAGGATAAGTGAAAATGAGGTGGAACATTAGTAATGGAACCATACAGCATAATGCAATGTCGAACGGCACCATACGGCACAACAGAATGCTCTACTGATGGTTGTGGGGAGGCGGAAACCTGGTTTAACCCAGAATTTCAAATGATTAGGGTTTTAAATAAAGGATAGATGAAAATGAGGTGGAACGTTAGGAATGTGATCATACAGCAAAACAATGCTCTACTGATGATTGTGGGGAGGCAGAAATCTGGTTTAACCCAGAATTTCAAAATATTAGGGATTTAAATAAAGTATAGATGAAAATGAGGTGGATTGTTAGGAATGGGATAACGCAGCAAAACATAATGCTCTACTGATAGTTATGGGGAGGTGGAAACCTGGTTTAACCCAGAATTTCAAATTAGTAGGGTTTAAAATAAAATATAGATGAAATTGAGGTGGAAAGTTAGGAATGGGATCATACAGCAAAACATAATCCTCTACTGATGGTCGTGGGGAGGCAGAAATCTGGTTTAACCCAGAATTTCAAATGATTAGGGATTTAAATAAAGGATAGATGAAAATGAGGTGGAACATTAGGAATGGAACCATATAGCAT
Source organism: Crinia signifera (assembly GCF_055691185.1). NCBI lineage: Eukaryota > Metazoa > Chordata > Amphibia > Anura > Myobatrachidae > Crinia > Crinia signifera. The sequence continues at coordinate 203,445,864 of NC_139221.1, read as the reverse complement.
AATGCAATGTCGCACGGCACCATGCGGCACAACATAATTCTCTACTGATGGTTGTGGGGAGGCGGAAACCTGGTTTAACCCAGAATTTCAAATGATTAGGGATTTAATTAAAGATATATGAAAAGGAGGTGTAACTTTAAGAATGGGATCATACAGCAAATCAATGCTCTACTGATGGTTGTGGGAGGGAGAAATCTGGTTTAACCCAGAATTTCAAAATATTAGGGTTTTAAATAAAGGATAGATGAAAATGAGGTGGAACGTTAGGAGTGAGATCATGGAGCAAAACATAATGCTCTACTGATAGTCATGGGGAGGCGGAAACCTGGTTTAACCCAGAATTTCAAAATAGTAGGGTTTTAAATAAAATATAGATGAAAAGGAGGTGGAACGTTAGGAATGGGATCATACAGCAAAACATAATGCTCTACTGATGGTCGTGGGGAGGCAGAAATCTGGTTTAACCCAGAATTTCAAATGATTAGGGATTTAAATAAAGGATAGATGAAAATGAGGTGGAATGTTAGGAATGGGAACCATACAGCATAATGCAATGTCGCATGGCACCATACGACACAACATAATGCTCTACTGATGGTCGTGGGGAGGCAGAAATCTGGTTTAACCCAGAATTTCTAAATATTAGGGATTTAGTTAAAGATATATGAAAAGGAGGAGTAACGTTAAGAATGGGATCATACAGCAAAACAATGCTCTACTGATGGTTGTGGGGAGGGAGAATTCTGGTTTAACCCAGAATTTCTAAATATTAGGGTTTTAAAAAAAGGATAGATGAAAATGAGGTGGAACGTTAGGAATGGGAACCATACAGCATAATGCAATGTCGCACGGCACCATACGACACAACAGAATGCTCTACTGATGGTTGTGGGGAGGCGGAAACCTGGTTTAACCCAGAATTTCAAATGATTAGGGATTTAAATAAAGGATAGATGAAAATGAGGTGGAACGTTAGGAATGGGATCATACAGCAAAACATAATGCTCTACTGATGGTCGTGGGGAGGCAGAAATCTGGTTTAACCCAGAATTTCAAATGATTAGGGATTTAAATAAAGGATAGATGAAAATGAGGTGGAACATTAGGAATGGAACCATACAGCATAATGCAATGTTGCCCGGCACCATGCGGCACAACATAATGCTCTACTGATGGTTGTGGGGAGGCAGAAACCTGGTTTAACCCAGAATTTCAAATGATTAGGGATTTAGTTAAAGATATATGAAAAGGAGGAGTAACGTTAAGAATGGGATCATACAGCAAAACAATGCTCTACTGATGATTGTGGGGAGGCAGAAATCTGGTTTAACCCAGAATTTCAAAATATTAGGGATTTAAATAAAGTATAGATGAAAATGAGGTGGATTGTTAGGAATGGGATAACGCAGCAAAACATAATGCTCTACTGATAGTTATGGGGAGGTGGAAACCTGGTTTAACCCAGAATTTCAAATTAGTAGGGTTTAAAATAAAATATAGATGAAATTGAGGTGGAAAGTTAGGAATGGGATCATACAGCAAAACATAATCCTCTACTGATGGTCGTGGGGAGGCAGAAATCTGGTTTAACCCAGAATTTCAAATGATTAGGGATTTAAATAAAGGATAGATGAAAATGAGGTGGAACATTAGGAATGGAACCATATAGCATAATGCAATGTCGCACGGCACCATGCGGCACAACATAATTCTCTACTGATGGTTGTGGGGAGGCGGAAACCTGGTTTAACCCAGAATTTCAAATGATTAGGGATTTAATTAAAGATATATGAAAAGGAGGTGTAACTTTAAGAATGGGATCATACAGCAAATCAATGCTCTACTGATGGTTGTGGGAGGGAGAAATCTGGTTTAACCCAGAATTTCAAAATATTAGGGTTTTAAATAAAGGATAGATGAAAATGAGGTGGAACGTTAGGAGTGAGATCATGGAGCAAAACATAATGCTCTATTGATAGTCATGGGGAGGCGGAAACCTGGTTTAACCCAGAATTTCAAAATAGTAGGGTTTTAAATAAAATATAGATGAAAAGGAGGTGGAACGTTAGGAATGGGATCATACAGCAAAACATAATGCTCTACTGATGGTCGTGGGGAGGCAGAAATCTGGTTTAACCCAGAATTTCAAATGATTAGGGATTTAAATAAAGGATAGATGAAAATGAGGTGGAATGTTAGGAATGGGAACCATACAGCATAATGCAATGTCGCATGGCACCATACGACACAACATAATGCTCTACTGATGGTCGTGGGGAGGCAGAAATCTGGTTTAACCCAGAATTTCTAAATATTAGGGATTTAGTTAAAGATATATGAAAAGGAGGAGTAACGTTAAGAATGGGATCATACAGCAAAACAATGCTCTACTGATGGTTGTGGGGAGGGAGAATTCTGGTTTAACCCAGAATTTCTAAATATTAGGGTTTTAAAAAAAGGATAGATGAAAATGAGGTGGAACGTTAGGAATGGGAACCATACAGCATAATGCAATGTCGCACGGCACCATACGACACAACAGAATGCTCTACTGATGGTTGTGGGGAGGCGGAAACCTGGTTTAACCCAGAATTTCAAATGATTAGGGATTTAAATAAAGGATAGATGAAAATGAGGTGGAACGTTAGGAATGGGATCATACAGCAAAACATAATGCTCTACTGATGGTCGTGGGGAGGCAGAAATCTGGTTTAACCCAGAATTTCAAATGATTAGGGATTTAAATAAAGGATAGATGAAAATGAGGTGGAACATTAGGAATGGAACCATACAGCATAATGCAATGTTGCCCGGCACCATGCGGCACAACATAATGCTCTACTGATGGTTGTGGGGAGGCAGAAACCTGGTTTAACCCAGAATTTCAAATGATTAGGGATTTAGTTAAAGATATATGAAAAGGAGGAGTAACGTTAAGAATGGGATCATACAGCAAAACAATGCTCTACTGATGATTGTGGGGAGGCAGAAATCTGGTTTAACCCAGAATTTCAAAATATTAGGGATTTAAATAAAGTATAGATGAAAATGAGGTGGATTGTTAGGAATGGGATAACGCAGCAAAACATAATGCTCTACTGATAGTTATGGGGAGGTGGAAACCTGGTTTAACCCAGAATTTCAAATTAGTAGGGTTTAAAATAAAATATAGATGAAATTGAGGTGGAAAGTTAGGAATGGGATCATACAGCAAAACATAATCCTCTACTGATGGTCGTGGGGAGGCAGAAATCTGGTTTAACCCAGAATTTCAAATGATTAGGGATTTAAATAAAGGATAGATGAAAATGAGGTGGAACATTAGGAATGGAACCATATAGCATAATGCAATGTCGCACGGCACCATGCGGCACAACATAATTCTCTACTGATGGTTGTGGGGAGGCGGAAACCTGGTTTAACCCAGAATTTCAAATGATTAGGGATTTAATTAAAGATATATGAAAAGGAGGTGTAACTTTAAGAATGGGATCATACAGCAAATCAATGCTCTACTGATGGTTGTGGGAGGGAGAAATCTGGTTTAACCCAGAATTTCAAAATATTAGGGTTTTAAATAAAGGATAGATGAAAATGAGGTGGAACGTTAGGAGTGAGATCATGGAGCAAAACATAATGCTCTACTGATAGTCATGGGGAGGCGGAAACCTGGTTTAACCCAGAATTTCAAAATAGTAGGGTTTTAAATAAAATATAGATGAAAAGGAGGTGGAACGTTAGGAATGGGATCATACAGCAAAACATAATGCTCTACTGATGGTCGTGGGGAGGCAGAAATCTGGTTTAACCCAGAATTTCAAATGATTAGGGATTTAAATAAAGGATAGATGAAAATGAGGTGGAATGTTAGGAATGGGAACCATACAGCATAATGCAATGTCGCATGGCACCATACGACACAACATAATGCTCTACTGATGGTCGTGGGGAGGCAGAAATCTGGTTTAACCCAGAATTTCTAAATATTAGGGATTTAGTTAAAGATATATGAAAAGGAGGAGTAACGTTAAGAATGGGATCATACAGCAAAACAATGCTCTACTGATGGTTGTGGGGAGGGAGAATTCTGGTTTAACCCAGAATTTCTAAATATTAGGGTTTTAAAAAAAGGATAGATGAAAATGAGGTGGAACGTTAGGAATGGGAACCATACAGCATAATGCAATGTCGCACGGCACCATACGACACAACAGAATGCTCTACTGATGGTTGTGGGGAGGCGGAAACCTGGTTTAACCCAGAATTTCAAATGATTAGGGATTTAAATAAAGGATAGATGAAAATGAGGTGGAACGTTAGGAGTGAGATCATGGAGCAAAACATAATGCTCTACTGATGGTCGTGGGGAGGCAGAAATCTGGTTTAACCCAGAATTTCAAATGATTAGGGATTTAAATAAAGGATAGATGAAAATGAGGTGGAACATTAGGAATGGAACCATACAGCATAATGCAATGTTGCCCGGCACCATGCGGCACAACATAATGCTCTACTGATGGTTGTGGGGAGGCAGAAACCTGGTTTAACCCAGAATTTCAAATGATTAGGGATTTAGTTAAAGATATATGAAAAGGAGGAGTAACGTTAAGAATGGGATCATACAGCAAAACAATGCTCTACTGATGATTGTGGGGAGGCAGAAATCTGGTTTAACCCAGAATTTCAAAATATTAGGGATTTAAATAAAGTATAGATGAAAATGAGGTGGATTGTTAGGAATGGGATAACGCAGCAAAACATAATGCTCTACTGATAGTTATGGGGAGGTGGAAACCTGGTTTAACCCAGAATTTCAAATTAGTAGGGTTTAAAATAAAATATAGATGAAATTGAGGTGGAAAGTTAGGAATGGGATCATACAGCAAAACATAATCCTCTACTGATGGTCGTGGGGAGGCAGAAATCTGGTTTAACCCAGAATTTCAAATGATTAGGGATTTAAATAAAGGATAGATGAAAATGAGGTGGAACATTAGGAATGGAACCATATAGCATAATGCAATGTCGCACGGCACCATGCGGCACAACATAATTCTCTACTGATGGTTGTGGGGAGGCGGAAACCTGGTTTAACCCAGAATTTCAAATGATTAGGGATTTAATTAAAGATATATGAAAAGGAGGTGTAACTTTAAGAATGGGATCATACAGCAAATCAATGCTCTACTGATGGTTGTGGGAGGGAGAAATCTGGTTTAACCCAGAATTTCAAAATATTAGGGTTTTAAATAAAGGATAGATGAAAATGAGGTGGAACGTTAGGAGTGAGATCATGGAGCAAAACATAATGCTCTACTGATAGTCATGGGGAGGCGGAAACCTGGTTTAACCCAGAATTTCAAAATAGTAGGGTTTTAAATAAAATATAGATGAAAAGGAGGTGGAACGTTAGGAATGGGATCATACAGCAAAACATAATGCTCTACTGATGGTCGTGGGGAGGCAGAAATCTGGTTTAACCCAGAATTTCAAATGATTAGGGATTTAAATAAAGGATAGATGAAAATGAGGTGGAATGTTAGGAATGGGAACCATACAGCATAATGCAATGTCGCATGGCACCATACGACACAACATAATGCTCTACTGATGGTCGTGGGGAGGCAGAAATCTGGTTTAACCCAGAATTTCTAAATATTAGGGATTTAGTTAAAGATATATGAAAAGGAGGAGTAACGTTAAGAATGGGATCATACAGCAAAACAATGCTCTACTGATGGTTGTGGGGAGGGAGAATTCTGGTTTAACCCAGAATTTCTAAATATTAGGGTTTTAAAAAAAGGATAGATGAAAATGAGGTGGAACGTTAGGAATGGGAACCATACAGCATAATGCAATGTCGCACGGCACCATACGACACAACAGAATGCTCTACTGATGGTTGTGGGGAGGCGGAAACCTGGTTTAACCCAGAATTTCAAATGATTAGGGATTTAAATAAAGGATAGATGAAAATGAGGTGGAACGTTAGGAGTGAGATCATGGAGCAAAACATAATGCTCTACTGATGGTCGTGGGGAGGCAGAAATCTGGTTTAACCCAGAATTTCAAATGATTAGGGATTTAAATAAAGGATAGATGAAAATGAGGTGGAACATTAGGAATGGAACCATACAGCATAATGCAATGTTGCCCGGCACCATGCGGCACAACATAATGCTCTACTGATGGTTGTGGGGAGGCAGAAACCTGGTTTAACCCAGAATTTCAAATGATTAGGGATTTAGTTAAAGATATATGAAAAGGAGGAGTAACGTTAAGAATGGGATCATACAGCAAAACAATGCTCTACTGATGATTGTGGGGAGGCAGAAATCTGGTTTAACCCAGAATTTCAAAATATTAGGGATTTAAATAAAGTATAGATGAAAATGAGGTGGATTGTTAGGAATGGGATAACGCAGCAAAACATAATGCTCTACTGATAGTTATGGGGAGGTGGAAACCTGGTTTAACCCAGAATTTCAAATTAGTAGGGTTTAAAATAAAATATAGATGAAATTGAGGTGGAAAGTTAGGAATGGGATCATACAGCAAAACATAATCCTCTACTGATGGTCGTGGGGAGGCAGAAATCTGGTTTAACCCAGAATTTCAAATGATTAGGGATTTAAATAAAGGATAGATGAAAATGAGGTGGAACATTAGGAATGGAACCATATAGCATAATGCAATGTCGCACGGCACCATGCGGCACAACATAATTCTCTACTGATGGTTGTGGGGAGGCGGAAACCTGGTTTAACCCAGAATTTCAAATGATTAGGGATTTAATTAAAGATATATGAAAAGGAGGTGTAACTTTAAGAATGGGATCATACAGCAAATCAATGCTCTACTGATGGTTGTGGGAGGGAGAAATCTGGTTTAACCCAGAATTTCAAAATATTAGGGTTTTAAATAAAGGATAGATGAAAATGAGGTGGAACGTTAGGAGTGAGATCATGGAGCAAAACATAATGCTCTACTGATAGTCATGGGGAGGCGGAAACCTGGTTTAACCCAGAATTTCAAAATAGTAGGGTTTTAAATAAAATATAGATGAAAAGGAGGTGGAACGTTAGGAATGGGATCATACAGCAAAACATAATGCTCTACTGATGGTCGTGGGGAGGCAGAAATCTGGTTTAACCCAGAATTTCAAATGATTAGGGATTTAAATAAAGGATAGATGAAAATGAGGTGGAATGTTAGGAATGGGAACCATACAGCATAATGCAATGTCGCATGGCACCATACGACACAACATAATGCTCTACTGATGGTCGTGGGGAGGCAGAAATCTGGTTTAACCCAGAATTTCTAAATATTAGGGATTTAGTTAAAGATATATGAAAAGGAGGAGTAACGTTAAGAATGGGATCATACAGCAAAACAATGCTCTACTGATGGTTGTGGGGAGGGAGAATTCTGGTTTAACCCAGAATTTCTAAATATTAGGGTTTTAAAAAAAGGATAGATGAAAATGAGGTGGAACGTTAGGAATGGGAACCATACAGCATAATGCAATGTCGCACGGCACCATACGACACAACAGAATGCTCTACTGATGGTTGTGGGGAGGCGGAAACCTGGTTTAACCCAGAATTTCAAATGATTAGGGATTTAAATAAAGGATAGATGAAAATGAGGTGGAACGTTAGGAATGGGATCATACAGCAAAACATAATGCTCTACTGATGGTCGTGGGGAGGCAGAAATCTGGTTTAACCCAGAATTTCAAATGATTAGGGATTTAAATAAAGGATAGATGAAAATGAGGTGGAACATTAGGAATGGAACCATACAGCATAATGCAATGTTGCCCGGCACCATGCGGCACAACATAATGCTCTACTGATGGTTGTGGGGAGGCAGAAACCTGGTTTAACCCAGAATTTCAAATGATTAGGGATTTAGTTAAAGATATATGAAAAGGAGGAGTAACGTTAAGAATGGGATCATACAGCAAAACAATGCTCTACTGATGGTTGTGGGGAGGGAGAAATCTGGTTTAACCCAGAATTTCTAAATATTAGGGTTTTAAATAAAGGATAGATGAAAATGAGGTGGAATGTTAGGAATGGGAACCATACAGCATAATGCAATGTCGCACGGCACCATACGACACAACAGAATGCTCTACTGATGGTTGTGGGGAGGCGGAAACCTGGTTTAACCCAGAATTTTTAAATGATTAGGGTTTTAAATAAAGGATAGATGAAAATGAGGTGGAACATTAGGTATGTAATCATACAGCAAAACATAATGCTCTACTGATGGTCGTGGGGAGGCAGAAATCTGGTTTAACCCAGATTTTCAAAATATTAGGGATTTAAATAAAGGATAGATGAAAATGAAGTGGAACATTAGGAATGTGATCATACAGCAAAACATAATGCTCTACTGATGGTCGTGGGAGGCAGAAATCTGGTTTAACCCAGAATTTAAAAATATTCGGGATTTAAATAAAGGATAGATGAAAATGAGGTGGAACATTAGGAATGGAACCATTCAGCATAATGCAGTGTCGCACGTCACCATGCGGCACAACAGAATGCTCTACTGATGGTTGTGGGGAGGCGGAAACCTGGTTTAACCCAGAATTTCAAATGATTAGGGTTTTAAATAAAGGATAGATGAAAATGAGGTGGAACGTTAGGAATGTGATCATACAGCAAAACAATGCTCTACTGATGATTGTGGGGAGGGAGAAATCTGGTTTAACCCAGAATTTCAAAATATTAGGGATTTAAATAAAGGATAGATGAAAATGAGGTGGATTGTTAGGAATGGGATAACGCAGCAAAACATAATGCTCTACTGATAGTCATGGGGAGGTGGAAACCTGGTTTAACCCAGAATTTCAAATTAGTAGGGTTTAAAATAAAATATAGATGAAATTGAGGTGGAACGTTAGGAATGGGATCATACAGCAAAACATAATGCTCTACTGATGGTCGTGGGGAGGCAGAAATCTGGTTTAACCCAGAATTTCAAATGATTAGGGATTTAGATAAAGGATAGATGAAAATGAGGTGGAACATTAGGAATGGAACCATATAGCATAATGCAATGTCACACGGCACCATGCGGCACAACATAATTCTCTACTGATGGTTGTGGGGAGGCGGAAACCTGGTTTAATCCAGAATTTCAAATGATTAGGGATTTAGTTAAAGATATATGAAAAGGTGGAGTAACGTTAAGAATGGGATCACACAGCAAAACAATGCTCTACTGATGATTGTGGGGAGGGAGAAATCTGGTTTAACCCAGAATTTCAAAATATTAGGGTTTTAAATAAAGGATAGATGAAAATGAGGTGGATTGTTAGGAATGAGATAATGCAGCAAAACATAATGCTCTACTGATAGTCATGGGGAGGTGGAAACCTGGTTTAACCCAGAATTTCAAATTAGTAGGGTTTAAAATAAAATATAGATGAAATTGACCTGAACGTTCGAAATGGGATCATACAGCAAAAAAATAATGCTCTACTGATGGTCGTGGGGAGGGAGAAATCTGGTTTAACCCAGAATTTCAAAATATTCGGGATTTAAATAAAGGATAGATGAAAATGAGGTGGAACATTAGGAATGGAACCATACAGCATAATGCAATGTCGCACGGCACCATACGACACAACAGAATGCTCTACCGATGGTTGTGGGGAGGCGGAAACCTGGTTTAACCCAGAATTTCAAATGATTAGGGTTTTAAATAAAGGATAGATGAAAATGAGGTGGAACATTAGGAATGTGATCATACAGCAAAACATAATGCTCTACTGATGGTCGTGGGGAGGCAGAAATCTGGTTTAACCCAGAATTTCAAATGATTAGGGATTTAAATAAAGTATAGATGACAATGAGGTGGAACGTTAGGAATGGGATCATGCAGCAAAACATAATGCTCTACTGAAAGTCATGGGGAGGCGGAAACCTGGTTTAACCCAGAATTTCAAAATAGTAGGGCTTTAAATAAAATATAGATGAAAAGGAGGTGGAACGTTAGGAATGGGATCATACAGTAAAACATAATGCTCTACTGATGGTCGTGGGGAGACAGAAATCTGGTTTAACCCAGAATTTCAAATGATTAGGGATTTAAATAAAGGATAGATGAAAATGAGGTGGAATGTTAGGAATGGGAACCATACAGCATAATGCAATGTCGCATGGTACCATACGACACAACATAATGCTCTACTGATGGTTGTGGGGAGGCAGAAATCTGGTTTAACCCAGAATTTCAAAATATTAGGGATTTAGTTAAAGATATATGAAAAGGAGGAGTAACGTTAAGAATGGGATCATACAGCAAAACAATGCTCTACTGATGGTTGTGGGGAGGCAGAAATCTGGTTTAACCCAGAATTTCAAAATATTAGGGATTTAGTTAAAGATATATGAAAAGGAGGAGTAACGTTAAGAATGGGATCATACAGCAAAACAATGCTCTACTGATGGTTGTGGGGAGGGAGAAATCTGGTTTAACCCAGAATTTCAAAATATTAGGGTTTTAAATAAAGGATAGATGAAAATTAGGTGGAACGTTAGGAATGGAACCATACAGCATAATGCAATGTCGCACGGCACCATACGGCACAACATAATGCTCTACTGATGGTTGTGGGGAGGCGGAAACCTGGTTTAACCCAGAATTTCAATTGATTAGGGATTTAGTTAAAGATATATAAAAAGAAGGAGTAACGTTAAGAATGGGTTCACACAGCAAACAATGCTCTACTGATGGTTGTGGGGAGGGAGAAATCTGGTTTAACCCAGAATTTCAAAATATTAGGGTTTTAAATAAAGGATAGATGAAAATGAGGTGGAATGTTAGGAATGGGAACCATACAGCATAATGCAATGTCGCACGGCACCATACGACAGAACAGAATGCTCCACTGATGGTCGTGGGGAGGCAGAAATCTGGTTTAACCCAGAATTTCAAAATATTAGGGATTTAAATAAAGGATAGATGAAAATGAGGTGGAACGTTAGGAATGTGATCATACAGCAAAACATAATGCTCTACTGATGGTCTTGGGGAGGCAGAAATCTGGTTTAACCCAGAATTTCAAAATATTCGGGATTTAAATAAAGGATAGATGAAAATGAGGTGGAACATTAGGAATAAAACCATACAGCATAATGCAATGTCGCACGGCACCATACGGAACAACATAATGCTCTACTGATGGTTGTGGGGAGGCGGAAACCGGGTTTAACCCAGAATTTCAAATAATTAGGGATTTATTTAAAGATAAATGAATAGGAGGTGTAACGTTAAGAATGGGATCATACAGCAAAACAATGCTCTACTGATGGTTGTGGGGAGGGAAAAATCTGGTTTAACCCAGAATTTCAAAATATTAGGGTTTTAAATAAAGGATAGATGAAAATGAGGTGGAATGTTAGGAATGGGAACCATACAGCATAATGCAATGTCGCACGGCACCATACGACACAACAGAATGCTCTACTGATGGTTGTGGGGAGGCGGAAACCTGGTTTAACCCAGAATTTCAAATGATTAGGGTTTTAAATAAAGGATAGATGAAAATGAGGTGGAACATTAGGAATGTGATCATACAGCAAAACATAATGCTCTACTGATGGTCGTGGGGAGGCAGAAATCTGGTTTAACCCAGAATTTCAAATGATTAGGGATTTAAATAAAGGATAGATGAAAATGAGGTGGAACATTAGGTATGTAATCATACAGCAAAACATAATGCTCTACTGATGGTCGTGGGGAGGCAGAAATCTGGTTTAACCCAGAATTTAAAAATATTCGGGATTTAAATAAAGGATAGATGAAAATGAGGTGGAACATTAGGAATGGAACCATTAAGCATAATGCAATGTCGCACGGCACCATGCGGCACAACAGAATGCTCTACTGATGGTTGTGGGGAGGCGGAAACCTGGTTTAACCCAGAATTTCAAATGATTAGGGTTTTAAATAAAGGATAGATGAAAATGAGGTGGAACGTTAGGAATGTGATCATACAGCAAAACAATGCTCTACTGATGGTTGTGGGGAGGGAGAAATCTGGTTTAACCCAGAATTTCAAAATATTAGGGTTTTAAATAAAGGATAGATGAAAATGAGGTGGAATGTTAGGAATGAGAACCATACAGCATAATGCAATGTCGCACGGCACCATACGACACAACAGAATGCTCCACTGATGGTCGTGGGGAGGCAGAAATCTGGTTTAACCCAGCATTTCAAAATATTCGGGATTTAAATAAAGGATAGATGAAAATGAGGTGGCACGTTAGGAATGTGATCATACAGCAAAACATAATGCTCTACTGATGGACGTGGGGAGGCAGAAATCTGGTTTAACCCAGAATTTCAAAATATTCGGGATTTAAATAAAGGATAGATGAAAATGAGGTGGAACATTAGGAATGGAACCATACAGCATAATGCAATGTCGCACGGCACCATACGGCACAACATAATGCTCTACTGATGGTTGTGGGGAGGCGGAAACCTGGTTTAACCCAGAATTTCAAATAATTAGGGATTTAAATAAAGATATATGAAAAGGAGGTGTAACGTTAAGAAAGGGATCATACAGCAAAACAATGCTCTACTGATGGTTGTTGGGAGGGAGAAATCTGGTTTAACCCAGAATTTCAAAATATTAGGGTTTTAAATAAAGAATAGAGGAAAATGAGGTGGAATGTTAGGAATGGGAACCATACAGCATAATGCAATGTCGCACGGCACCATACGACACAACAGAATGCTCTACTGTTGGTTGTGGGGAGGCGGAAACCTGGTTTAACCCAGAATTTCAAATGATTAGGGGTTTAAATAAAGGATAGATGAAAATGAGGTGGAACATTAGGAATGTGATCATACAGCAAAACATAATACTCTACTGATGGTCGTGGGGAGGCAGAAATCTGGTTTTATCCCAGAATTTCAAATGATTAGGGATTTAAATAAAGTATAGATGAAAATGAGGTGGAACGTTAGGAATGGGATCATGCAGCAAAACATAATGCTCTACTGAAAGTCATGGGGAGGCGGAAACCTGGTTTAACCCAGAATTTCAAAATAGTAGGGCTTTAAATAAAATATAGATGAAAAGGAGGTGGAACGTTAGGAATGGGATCATACAGCAAAACATAATGCTCTACTGATGGTCGTGGGGAGGCCGAAATCTGGTTTAACCCAGAATTTCAAATGATTAGGGATTTAAATAAAGGATAGATGAAAATGAGGTGGAATGTTAGGAATGGGAACCATACAGCATAATGCAATGTCGCATGGCACCATACGGCACAACATAATGCTCTACTGATGGTTGTGGGGAGGCAGAAATCTGGTTTAACCCAGAATTTCAAAATATTAGGGATTTAGTTAAAGATATATGAAAAGGAGGTGTAACGTTAAGAATGTGATCATACAGCAAAACATAATGCTCTACTGATGGTCGTGGGGAGGCAGAAATCTGGTTTAACCCAGAATTTCAAAATATTCGGGATTTAAATAAAGGATAGATGAAAATGAGGTGGAACATTAGTAATGGAACCATACAGCATAATGCAATGTCGAACGGCACCATACGGCACAACAGAATGCTCTACTGATGGTTGTGGGGAGGCGGAAACCTGGTTTAACCCAGAATTTCAAATGATTAGGGTTTTAAATAAAGGATAGATGAAAATGAGGTGGAACGTTAGGAATGTGATCATACAGCAAAACAATGCTCTACTGATGATTGTGGGGAGGGAGAAATATGGTTTAACCCAGAATTTCAAAATATAAGGGATTAAAATAAAGTATAGATGAAAATGAGGTGGATTGTTAGGAATGGGATAACGCAGCAAAACATAATGCTCTACTGATAGTCATGGGGAGGTGGAAACCTGGTTTAACCCAGAATTTCAAATTAGTAGGGTTTAAAATAAAATATAGATGAAATTGAGGTGGAACGTTAGGAATGGGATCATACAGCAAAACATAATGCTCTACTGATGGTCGTGGGGAGGCAGAAATCTGGTTTAACCCAGAATTTCAAATGATTAGGGATTTAAATAAAGGATAGATGAAAATGAGGTGGAACATTAGGAATGGAACCATATAGCATAATGCAATGTCGCACGGCACCATGCGGCACAACATAATTATCTACTGATGGTTGTGGGGAGGCAGAAACCTGGTTTAACCCAGAATTTCAAATGATTAGGGATTTAATTAAAGATATATGAAAAGGAGGTGTAACTTTAAGAATGGGATCATACAGCAAATCAATGCTCTACTGATGGTTGTGGGAGGGAGAAATCTGGTTTAACCCAGAATTTCAAAATATTAGGGTTTTAAATAAAGGATAGATGAAAATGAGGTGGAACGTTAGGAGTGAGATCATGCAGCAAAACATAATGCTCTACTGATAGTCATGGTGAGTCGGAAACCTGGTTTAACCCAGAATTTCAAAATAGTAGGGTTTTAAATAAAATATAGATGAAAAGGAGGTGGAACGTTAGGAATGGGATCATACAGCAAAACATAATGCTCTACTGATGGTCGTGGGGAGGCAGAAATCTGGTTTAACCCAGAATTTCAAATGATTAGGGATTTTAATTAAAGGACAGATGAAAATTAGGTGGAACGTTAGGAATGGGAACCATACAGCATAATGCAATGTCGCACGGCACCATACGACACAACATAATGCTCTACTGATGGTTGTGGGGAGGCAGAAATCTGGTTTAACCCAGAATTTCAAAATATTAGGGATTTAAATAAAGGATAGATGAAAATGAGGTGGAACATTAGGAATGGAACCATACAGCATAATGCAATGTCGAACGGCACCATACGGCACAACAGAATGCTCTACTGATGGTTGTGGGGAGGCGGAAACCTGGTTTAACCCAGAATTTCAAATGATTAGGGTTTTAAATAAAGGATAGATGAAAATGAGGTGGAACATTAGTAATGGAACCATACAGCATAATGCAATGTCGAACGGCACCATACGGCACAACAGAATGCTCTACTGATGGTTGTGGGGAGGCGGAAACCTGGTTTAACCCAGAATTTCAAATGATTAGGGTTTTAAATAAAGGATAGATGAAAATGAGGTGGAACGTTAGGAATGTGATCATACAGCAAAACAATGCTCTACTGATGATTGTGGGGAGGGAGAAATCTGGTTTAACCCAGAATTTCAAAATATTAGGGATTTAAATAAAGTATAGATGAAAATGAGGTGGATTGTAAGGAATGGGATAACGCAGCAAAACATAATGCTCTACTGATAGTCATGGGGAGGTGGAAACCTGGTTTAACCCAGAATTTCAAATTAGTAGGGTTTAAAATAAAATATAGATGAAATTGAGGTGGAAAGTTAGGAATGGGATCATACAGCAAAACATAATGCTCTACTGATGGTCGTGGGGAGGCAAAAATCTGGTTTAACCCAGAATTTCAAATGATTAGGGATTTAAATAAAGGATAGATGAAAATGAGGTGGAACATTAGGAATGGAACCATATAGCATAATGCAATGTCGCTCGGCACCATGCGGCAAAACATAATTCTCTACTGATGGTTGTGGGGAGGCGGAAACCTGGTTTAACCCAGAATTTCAAATGATTAGGGATTTAATTAAAGATATATGAAAAGGAGGTGTAACTTTAAGAATGGGATCATACAGCAAATCAATGCTCTACTGATGGTTGTGGGAGGGAGAAATCTGGTTTAACCCAGAATTTCAAAATATTAGGGTTTTAAATAAAGGATAGATGAAAATGAGGTAGAACGTTAGGAGTGAGATCATGCAGCAAAACATAATGCTCTACTGATGGTCGTGGGGAGGCAGAAATCTGGTTTAACCCAGAATTTCAAATGATTAGGGATTTTAATTAAAGGACAGATGAAAATTAGGTGGAACGTTAGGAATGGGAACCATACAGCATAATGCAATGTCGCATGGCACCATACGACACAACATAATGCTCTACTGATGGTTGTGGGGAGGCAGAAATCTGGTTTAACCCAGAATTTCAAAATATTAGGGATTTAGTTAAAGATATATGAAAAGGAGGAGTAACGTTAAGAATGGGATCATACAGCAAAACAATGCTCTACTGATGGTTGTGGGGAGGGAGAATTCTGGTTTAACCCAGAATTTCTAAATATTAGGGTTTTAAATAAAGGATAGATGAAAATGAGGTGGAACGTTAGGAATGGGAACCATACAGCACAATGCAATGTCGCACGGCACTATACGACACAACAGAATGCTCTACTGATGGTTGTGGGGAGGCGGAAACCTGGTTTAACCCAGAATTTCAAATGATTAGGGATTTAAATAAAGGATAGATGAAAGTGAGGTGGAACGTTAGGAATGGGATCATACTGCAAAACATAATGCTCTACTGATGGTCGTGGGGACGCAGAAATCTGGTTTAACCCAGAATTTCAAATGATTAGGGATTTAAATAAAGGATAGATGAAAATGAGGTGGAACATTAGGAATGGAACCATACAGCATAATGCAATGTTGCCCGGCACCATGCGGCACAACATAATGCTCTACTGATGGTTGTGGGGAGGCAGAAACCTGGTTTAACCCAGAATTTCAAATGATTAGGGATTTAGTTAAAGATATATGAAAAGGAGGAGTAACGTTAAGAATGGGATCATACAGCAAAACAATGCTCTACTGATGGTTGTGGGGAGGGAGAAATCTGGTTTAACCCAGAATTTCTAAATATTAGGGTTTTAAATAAAGGATAGATGAAAATGAGGTGGAATGTTAGGAATGGGAACCATACAGCATAATGCAATGTCGCACGGCACCATACGACACAACAGAATGCTCTACTGATGGTTGTGGGGAGGCGGAAACCTGGTTTAACCCAGAATTTCAAATGATTAGGGTTTTAAATAAAGGATAGATGAAAATGAGGTGGAACATTAGGTATGTAATCATACAGCAAAACATACTGCTCTACTGATGGTCGTGGGGAGGCAGAAATCTGGTTTAACCCAGAATTTCAAAATATTAGGGATTTAAATAAAGGATAGATGGAAATGAAGTGGAACGTTAGGAATGTGATCATACAGCAAAACATAATGCTCTACTGATGGTCGTGGGGAGGCAGAAATCTGGTTTAACCCAGAATTTAAAAATATTCGGGATTTAAATAAAGGATAGATGAAAATGAGGTGGAACATTAGGAATGGAACCATTCAGCATAATGCAATGTCGCACGTCACCATGCGGCACAACAGAATGCTCTACTGATGGTTGTGGGGAGGCGGAAACCTGGTTTAACCCAGAATTTCAAATGATTAGGGTTTTAAATAAAGGATAGATGAAAATGAGGTGGAACGTTAGGAATGTGATCATACAGCAAAACAATGCTCTACTGATGATTGTGGGGAGGGAGAATACTGGTTTAACCCAGAATTTCAAAATATTAGGGATTTTAATAAAGGATAGATGAAAATGAGGTGGATTGTTAGGAATGGGATAACGCAGCAAAACATAATGCTCTACTGATAGTCATTGGGAGGTGGAAACCTGGTTTAACCCAGAATTTCAAATTAGTAGGGTTTAAAATAAAATATAGATGAAATTGAGGTGGAACGTTAGGAATGGGATCATACAGCAAAACATAATGCTCTACTGATGGTCGTGGGGAGGCAGAAATCTGGTTTAACCCAGAATTTCAAATGATTAGGGATTTAAATAAAGGATAGATGAAAATGAGGTGGAACATTAGGAATGGAACCATATAGCATAATGCAATGTCGCACGGCACCATGCGGCACAACATAATTCTCTACTGATGGTTGTGGGGAGGCGGAAACCTGGTTTAACCCAGAATTTCAAATGATTAGGGATTTAGTTAAAGATATATGAAAAGGTGGAGTAACGTTAAGAATGGGATCACACAGCAAAACAATGCTCTACTGATGATTGTGGGGAGGGAGAAATCTGGTTTAACCCAGAATTTCTAAATATTAGGGTTTTAAATAAAGGATAGATGAAAATGAGGTGGATTGTTAGGAATGAGATAATGCAGCAAAACATAATGCTCTACTGATAGTCATGGGGAGGTGGAAACCTGGTTTAACCCAGAATTTCAAATTAGTAGGGTTTAAAATAAAATATAGATGAAATTGACCTGAACGTTAGGAATGGGATCATACAGCAAAAAAATAATGCTCTACTGATGGTCGTGGGGAGGGAGAAATCTGGTTTAACCCAGAATTTCAAAATATTCGGGATTTAAATAAAGGATAGATGAAAATGAGGTGGAACATTAGGAATGGAACCATACAGCATAATGCAATGTCGCACGGCACCATACGGCACAACATAATGCTCTACTGATGGTTGTGGGGAGGCGGAAACCTGGTTTAACCCAGAATTTCAAATGATTAGGGTTTTAAATAAAGGATAGATGAAAATGAGGTGGAACATTAGGAATGTGATCATACAGCAAAACATAATGCTCTACTGATGGTCGTGGGGAGGCAGAAATCTGGTTTAACCCAGAATTTCAAAATATTAGGGTTTTAAATAAAGGATAGATGAAAATGAGGTGGAATGTTAGGAATGGGAACCATACAGCATAATGCAATGTCGCACGGCACCATACGACACAACAGAATGCTGTACCGATGGTTGTGGGGAGGCGGAAACCTGGTTTAACCCAGAATTTCAAATGATTAGGGTTTTAAATAAAGGATAGATGAAAATGAGGTGGAACATTAGGAATGTGATCATACAGCAAAACATAATGCTCTACTGATGGTCGTGGGGAGGCAGAAATCTGGTTTAACCCAGAATTTCAAATGATTAGGGATTTAAATAAAGTATAGATGACAATGAGGTGGAACGTTAGGAATGGGATCATGCAGCAAAACATAATGCTCTACTGAAAGTCATGGGGAGGCGGAAACCTGGTTTAACCCAGAATTTCAAAATAGTAGGGCTTTAAATAAAATATAGATGAAAAGGAGGTGGAACGTTAGGAATGGGATCATACAGTAAAACATAATGCTCTACTGATGGTCGTGGGGAGACAGAAATCTGGTTTAACCCAGAATTTCAAATGATTAGGGATTTAAATAAAGGATAGATGAAAATGAGGTGGAATGTTAGGAATGGGAACCATACAGCATAATGCAATGTCGCATGGTACCATACGACACAACATAATGCTCTACTGATGGTTGTGGGGAGGCAGAAATCTGGTTTAACCCAGAATTTCAAAATATTAGGGATTTAGTTAAAGATATATGAAAAGGAGGAGTAACGTTAAGAATGGGATCATACAGCAAAACAATGCTCTACTGATGGTTGTGGGGAGGCAGAAATCTAATTTAACCCAGAATTTCAAAATATTAAGGATTTAGTTAAAGATATATGAAAAGGAGGAGTAACGTTAAGAATGGGATCATACAGCAAAACAATGCTCTACTGATGGTTGTGGGGAGGGAGAAATCTGGTTTAACCCAGAATTTCAAAATATTAGGGTTTTAAATAAAGGATAGATGAAAATTAGGTGGAACGTTAGGAATGGAACCATACAGCATAATGCAATGTCGCACGGCACCATACGGCACAACATAATGCTCTACTGATGGTTGTGGGGAGGCGGAAACCTGGTTTAACCCAGAATTTTAATTGATTAGGGATTTAGTTAAAGATATATAAAAAGGAGTAACGTTAAGAATGGGTTCACACAGCAAAACAATGCTCTACTGATGGTTGTGGGGAGGGAGAAATTTGGTTTAACCCAGAATTTCAAAATATTAGGGTTTTAAATAAAGGATAGATGAAAATGAGGTGGAATGTTAGGAATGGGAACCATACAGCATAATGCAATGTCGCACGGCACCATACGACACAACAGAATGCTCCACTGATGGTCGTGGGGAGGCAGAAATCTGGTTTAACCCAGAATTTCAAAATATTAGGGATTTAAATAAAGGATAGATGAAAATGAGGTGGAACGTTAGGAATGTGATCATACAGCAAAACATAATGCTCTACTGATGGTCGTGGGGAGGCAGAAATCTGGTTTAACCCAGAATTTCAAAATATTCGGGATTTAAATAAAGGATAGATGAAAATGAGGTGGAACATTAGGAATGTGATCATACAGCAAAACATAATGCTCTACTGATGGTCGTGGGGAGGCAGAAATCTGGTTTAACCCAGAATTTCAAATGATTAGGGATTTAAATAAAGTATAGATGAAAATGAGGTGGAACGTTAGGAATGGGATCATGCAGCAAAACATAATGCTCTACTGAAAGTCATGGGGAGGCGAAAACCTGGTTTAACCCAGAATTTCAAAATAGTAGGGCTTTAAATAAAATATAGATGAAAAGGAGGTGGAACGTTAGGAATGGGATCATACAGCAAAACATAATGCTCTACTGATGGTCGTGGTGAGGCAGAAATCTGGTTTAACCCAGAATTTCAAATGATTAGGGATTTAAATAAAGGATAGATGAAAATGAGGTGGAATGTTAGGAATGGGAACCATACAGCACAATGCAATGTCGCATGGCACCATACGACACAACATAATGCTCTACTGATGGTTGTGGGAAGGAAGAAATCTGGTTTAACCCAGAATTTCAAAATATCCGGGATTTAGTTAAAGATATATGAAAAGGAGGAGTAACGTTAAGAATGGGATCATACAGCAAAACAATGCTCTACTGATGGTTGTGGGGAGGCAGAAATCTGGTTTAACCCAGAATTTCAAAATATTCGGGATTTAGTTAAAGATATATGAAAAGGAGGAGTAACGTTAAGAATGGGATCATACAGCAAAACAATGCTCTACTGATGGTTGTGGGGAGGGAGAAATCTGGTTTAACCCAGAATTTCAAAATATTAGGGTTTTAAATAAAGGATAGATGAAAATTAGGTGGAACGTTAGGAATGGAACCATACAGCATAATGCAATGTCGCACGGCACCGTACGGCACAACATAATGCTCTACTGATGGTTGTGGGGAGGCGGAAACCTGGTTTAACCCAGAATTTCAAATGTTTAGGGATTTAATTAAAGATATATGAAAAGGAGGTGTAACGTTAAGAATGGGATCATACAGCAAAACAATGCTCTACTGATGGTTGTGGAGGGGGGAAATCTGGTTTAACCCAGAATTTCAAAATATTAGGGTTTTAAATAAAGGATAGATGAAAATGAGGTGGAACGTTAGGAATGGGATCATGCAGCAAAACATAATGCTCTACTGAAAGTCATGGGGAGGCGGAAACCTGATTTAACCCAGAATTTCAAAATAGTAGGGTTTTAAATAAAATATAGATGAAAAGGAGGTGGAACGTTAGGAATGGGATCATACAGCAAAACAAAATGCTCTACTGATGGTTGTGGGGAGGGAGAAATCTGGTTTAACCCAGAAATTCAAAATATTAGGGTTTTAAATAAAGGATAGGTGGGGGCGTGGCCTAGCAGCTAAACGGAGCAAACGTGTTCCACAGGAGCTCCTGATATTTAGCCAGCTAAATACCTTTTTTTACCCACAGCCACATCTCCTATCTTTGCCCCAACCCTTCCCTACCTCCATCCTTAGCACCCGACCCGCCTCTGACAGCGTCGCGGAGCCGGGGAGTCCTTCTCAGGACTCCTGCAGGTTGCGGCCTACTTGGGGGGTGAAGCCGCGGCCTCGAGTTTGCAGCCGGATCAGAGGGAAGCAGACGAAGCCGGCGGGAAAAGAGGAAGACGACCCCCGGGAGCAGCGGAGACCAAGAGGGAAGACCCCCGGCCGGAGAGGACCCTCAGACTGCTGCACCGGGGAACAGCATCGCTCCGTGACAGCGCGACGCTCCGACGCCTCCACAGAAGAGACGCGGCAGTGAAGACACCTCTGACGCGTGAGTACGGGAGAAGACGGAGCTCCCGACACGCGCAGAGGGGGGACACGGGGAGAGGGGGAAGCGGCAGCGGCACCTAAGCGCCAGAGGGTAGGGCGCTATATAGCACCGAATCCTGGGCTGGTACATTAACCCCTGCCCGCCCGGAACCACCGCCATCTTAGGTGAGCAGCCTGCACTGCTCACCTGCTGGGAAGTCCAGCCTGCAGCCGCTAACCCCCACCTGACCTTCCCTAAACTAAGACCCCTCACCTGCCAACCTCTGAACTGAACAGGCCATTTAATATAAAGGGACACAAAAGAGGAGGGAGAGAAGGGGAAAGAGGGAAGAAGGGATCCATCAACCCCCACTCCCTGGACTGCACCCTTAACCTCCAGCATTGACACTGCCTCCTCATTAGGGCAGAAGGGAAGAAGGCTGCACAACCAGACGCCACACCAGAGGCTGAACCCCTTGCCCTGCTGTGCACTCCGGAGCTGGAGGACACCTTCTGGCTGACCCCCCCACCCCTAACTAATACAGCACCTCCAGCACCCCTTCCCACTACAGAGACTCCCTGAAGTGACCCCCTGGCAGCAAGGAAGTGCCCAGCTACATACCCTTTGTCAGCAGGGATGGGCGCAAGCATATGACTCTCTCTAATCAACCACCCCACGTATCCTGATGAGCTGCAATGGAACACCATATGCTTAATAACTGATGTATTGATGCATGTCTGATCAAACCTGCCTCCCCCCATCACACTAACATCGGATTGGTTTCAGCTTTCTATACAGTATCTATACAGCCGATATGCCTCCCAAAAAGAGTAAAGCCCCCAAACCAGTGTCTCAGGTACCCTTTTTCAAACCGAACCCCAGGAGCTCAAGTGGCGGGTTGGAGACCAACATCACACCCTCCCGGAACTCCGAGCCTATACCCTCCCCCAGGGACCATTCTACTTCCCAGGTTATCACGCCGGGACCCCCGACAAGCTCAGAGATTTCTGATGATGCAGCCCTAACGGTGGGCACCCTGAAGATACTACTCACCCAAATGAAAGATGAGGTTACATCAGAAATCCGCACCTCACTGCAGTCATGCCAGCGCTCTATTGACGACCTAGGGGAGCGTACTGACGCACTTGAGACCAAGATGGGGGAGATGGTAGGCTCTCATAATGATCTGATAGACTCTCATGCCTCCTTGGAGGAAGAAGTAGCCGCGCTGAGGGAAAAACTGGTGGACATGGAAGACAGATCACGGAGGAACAACATTAAGATACGAGGAATTCCTGAGAACATTGCCAATAGCAGTCTACACGACTTCGCAGTCGACCTCTTCAAGAAACTGCTCCCATCGGCTTCCTCAGCAGATCTTCTTCTGGATAGGATACACAGACTACCCAAGGCCAGATCGGCCCCTGAGGGCGCCCCGAGAGATGTGCTGATGAGAGTACATTTCTTCCACATTAAGGAGGCACTCCTTAAGGCCGCAAGGCCCACAGAGGAGTCAGCTTCAGTCCTGGGCTCCTTGCAACTCTATGGAGATTTCTCCAGAGCAACTCTACTTAAAAGACGTTCACTACAGCCCGTCACATCGGTCCTCAGGAAGGCGAATATCCAGTACCGCTGGGCCTTCCCCACCCGCCTCCTCATACAGAGAGAAGGCTCTACAATTTCTGTATCCTCGGCTGAGGAAGGTTTGAAGCTTATGTATGCCTGGAAGTTATGCGACACCCCTGCAGGGGCCTCCCTAGAGCCTCCGACCCGGCGACTTCAGCAGGACTGGTCGCTGGCGGAGTAGTAAATATTTGACCAGCCTCCCATATTAAGTACCTCTAGAAGTGTCATTCTGCAAGTCATAGACTATGTGAAATATGTATCCTTATTTCGCTGAGTTACTACCAGAAAGACATAGATAAGGATAAGTTGACTGGATTATCCAGACCAAATGATAGGCATTATGGCCCCATAGGTACTTGGCGGTGCAGCCCGGACTGTCCCGAGCTCCCCGACAGACTTACATACTATACAAATTATAGAGTGTTATTGATATTTAATAGAGATACCGTTAAGTTATATTAAGGTTAGAGTATAGAACTAGATGACAGTAACATTAGCTATCTTGAGTCAGCCCCTGTATGCACGGGAGTGCCCAGTTGCTACTCAGACATGCATGCCTCGCAAATTCAAACTCTAATTCAATGTTATTGTTCCAAACTAAGACATGTTGTGATGTACTTTGAGTTAAGATGTTTTGTTCCTCAGGTTTATTGTGGGGTGAATGACCACTACCCCCACACGAGTTGGTTGAGATGTCCTCTGTCAGGACTCTCACTACGGCTCCATACGGAGTCGCTAATTCTATTCTTCTCTTTCTCTTTTCAATCTCTTCACCCCTCCTTTTCCCCCATGTGTCTTGTCCCCACCCCTGTATGTCTCATGCGGTCTCACCTTGGGCAACTAGGCGCTACCTTGTAACGTTTCATATGCTCCCTACCAGGAAACTTGATTATGGTTAACATTGTCACATTAAACGCCAAGGGTTTGAACTCCCCCCAGAAGAGGAAGTTGGCTTTGGCCTATTTTCATAAACTAAAGGCACATATCGTGGCAGTCCAAGAGACACATTTCATTAAAACAGCCCCGCCAAAATTCTCCAATAACAGATACCCACACTGCTACACCGCAAACGGCCCACAAAAAAAAGCTGGCGTAGCTATCTTGATATCTGCTTCCTGCTCTTGTACAATCAACTCACAGTACGCTGACCCGGACGGCAGATTTTTAATTCTAGTAGGCCAGATAGATGGGATTGAGACTACACTCGTCACTTGCTATGCCCCGAACACTAGGCAAATTGCATTTAGCAGGAAACTCCTTTCCACTGTGCAGAAACACACTAAAGGGGCTCTCTTGATACTAGGAGACTTTAATATGGTATTGGACTCAGTTATGGATAGATCCCGCCTCGTAAGCCGTAGAGACCAAAAATCCCCTGACCACTCCAAAAGGTTTAAACAACTTATTAATGAATACGATCTCCAGGATGCCTGGCGCGCTAGGCATCCTGGACAACGAGATTATACTTTTTTTTCTCACCCGCACCGGTCGTACTCGAGGATAGATCTCGCCCTCACGGATAAATGGACTCTGGCTTCTATTCGTAATGCCGAGATATTGCCCATCACGTGGTCAGATCATTCCCCGGTTTCACTGGTGTGGGATTCGAGCTCTTACAGGTCCCCACCGGGTCCATGGCGGTTGGGAGGGTCGGCTCTGACAAATACGGACTCAAGAAAGTCCATTCAGGACTCTCTCTCCCTCTATATCACTACAAATAAATCAGAGGACACAGGAACATTCAATCATTGGTGCGCGTTGAAGGCAGTAGTGAGAGGCTCCGCTATACAGACAGCAGCCAGGGTGAAGAGGGCAGAGGCCAGGGAACTGAGAGTGGCGGAGGAGGAGCTCTCTAGACTAGAAGCAGCCCATAAGGCTGACCCTTCAGACAGGGCTACACACTCAGCACTACTACAGGTTAGAGATAAAATCAATGCCGCTTCTCTTCGAGAAGTACAAAAAAACATTGCTAGACTAAACCAGCACTCTTACCTCTATGGTAATAAGGCCGGAAGGCTTTTAGCCAGAAAACTGAGGGGTAGAAGAGCCAAAGCAAGAGTAGACCTTTTAATTAACTCTAAAGGCACCAGAGTTGTGGATCCCTTCCAAGTCGCGGACACATTTGCGGAATATTATACTAAACTTTATAATCTTAAAACAGATCTGCACACCCCTCAGCCCTCAGAAGCCGAAATAAACACTTTCTTAGACAGCATTAGGCTACCAATGTTAGACCCCGGGGTCTGTCAAACCCTTGATGCTCCCTGGTCCCTGTTAGAAGTGGAAACAGCTATAGATGGCCTACCCCGGGATAAAGCACCTGGTCCTGATGGATATCCCTCAAATTTCTACAAATGTTTTAAAGCGGAGCTCGGGCCAGTTCTGACTAGAGTATTTAACGAGGCCTCACGGGCGAAAGGGTTCCCAAAGGAAATGCTCGAAGCCCGAATAGTAACCATTCCGAAACCCGGCAAAACACCCACATCGGTCCAGAACTATAGGCCCATAGCTCTGCTAAATACAGATTTGAAATTGTATGCTAAATTGATAGCCAATAGACTAGCCCCCTTACTCCCATCGCTAGTGAGAGGAGACCAGGTGGGCTTCGTACCGGGAAGACAGGCCCCGGATAACACCCGTAGGGTATTCAACGTTGTAGATATGTGTGACCGCACTAAATCCCCACTACTACTGCTCTCACTAGACGCGGAGAAAGCGTTTGACAGACTCCACTGGGGGTATTTAAGAGAAGTATTGATACGCTTTGGTCTTAAAGGCTGGTTCTTAGACTCCATATTCGCGCTATATACATGTCCGTCCGCGAGAGTATTCGTGAATGGATGTCTATCCTCAAGCTTCCCGATAACTAACGGTACAAGGCAGGGGTGCCCCCTTTCTCCGCTTATATTTGTGTTAGCAATGGAGCCCCTAGCTGAGAAGATCAGATCCGATGACCGAATAATTGGCCCGACCATAGGAAATATCCCACATAAAATTTGTCTATTTGCAGACGATGTTTTATTATGCCTACTAGAGCCGGAAAGATCCCTGAAAGCATTGCACGAGGCTTTGGAGGCTTACTCCTCAGTTTCGTATTATAAGCTTAATACGTCAAAAACCGAAGCTCTCCCATTGAATATCCCCAGTGAGGAGGTGATTCGCTTGAAAGATAGATACCGATACGCGTGGCAAGGGAGAGCAATTAAATACTTAGGAGTACATGTCGCTAGAGACGCGCACCTGATTGAATGCAACTTTCTCCCGCTCCTACATTCATTCCAAAAACTAATAACTGAGTGGTATGTCCATGAAATCTCATGGATGGGTAGAATTGCAGCCTCAAAAATGGTCCTTCTCCCTAAACTTATCTACCTTTTCCGAGCAATCCCCAGGAAACTCCCCAAGTCCCTGACATGTAAAATCAACTCCCTTTTCACTAAATATATCTGGAAAGGCTCAAAACCCCGATTAGCTAGGAAGATTATGGTACTCCCAAAAGCTCTGGGGGGAGTAGGGTACCCTGATATTGAAAAATACCACATGGCCTGCATACTTAGCCAAGCTAGGGACTGGCTAAATATTAGCAACCCGAAACCTTGGGTAACACAGGAGCGGGCAATGTCTACAACCATCCCACTCGCAGATCTCCTTTGGGTGCCCCTTCGGGACATCCCGGGAAGATCAGAACTTAGCATAGCCACAAGGGCGACACTGGAGGTATGGCATGGGGTACTCGGGGGGGTGAGAGGACTGGGCCTGCCTGGGGCAGAAATCTCGCTTGTAGCAGTTTCTAAATTTATTCCCAATCTGAATTTAGACTCATGGATTGGAGCAGGGATCTCCAGCCTGGGACATCTGTGCGAGGCAGGAACCCTCTCACAATTCTCTGATCTACAGGGGAAATACGGACTACCTAAAAAGGATTTTTACAAATACTTACAAATACGCCACTGGCTATCTGCTACTAGAACAGACCAGACCCCAGTTGTGCCTGCCCCGGCCCTCCTCACCTCCAGAATATATAATCAGACACACAAGGGAGGCATTTCCAAGTGGTATGACTATTTAATCTCGGAAACTAAGCAGGGGAAATTGCCAGCCCAGCTTAAATGGGAAGTAGACCTAAAGGTATCCTTCAGCGAGGAAGTGTGGGACTCTATTCTTTATTCTGGCTTCAAAATGTCCAAAAACTTACATCATGCGGAAATGTTTTTTAAACTCTGTCATAGGACGTATTTTACCCCCAAGAGACTACATGCTATTTGGCCGAATGTCTCACACATGTGCTGGAGGGAATGCGGAGGAGTAGGTTCTATATTACACATATTTTGGCAATGCCCACTCCTAACCCCATTCTGGGCCGAAATAGCTACCCTTATTAGTGATGTACTCAGAGCTCGGCACCAGTTAGACCCAGTAGTGGCACTACTACATCACTCCGACACAATTAAAGGGGGGGACCTATACATTATGAGACATATACTAATTGGCGCCAAGGCGGCAATCGGACAATTATGGAAATCGGCGGAAATCCCCTCGGTGCGACAAATTATTAATAAAGTACATAGCCACTTCCTCTTCGAGACGACTAACGCCCGATACTCCTCTTCGGCCTCCTCAATCCATCTGAGGTGGTTTAAATGGAGTGAATACCAGGAGTCCCGGGCCCTCCCCCCATTCGGCGGGGAGACACAGGAGCTGACAGCCCTCAACTCCCCCCCCCTGTCGCAAGAGTACTGACTCTGACAAATTCAGATAGACCTGTGACCTAAACAGGAGGGCCGCTTGCCCAAGCACCGCTACCCACTCCCCCCCCCCCCTGTCCTCCTCTTGTGTCTATCTCCCCTCTTTTCCTTTCTTTCTACAATATACTAACTTGGCCGGCCGACTGGGGCGGCCCCCCACCTTTCCTCTTCTCTCTCCCCTTCTCCCATACTTTCAATCTCGATCCCCTTACTGTCCAAATATAGGTCAATGTTTATTATTGTGATTGTGGATTGTAATATTTAGACATATAACTTTACTCTTTGCATTGCTTAAATATGATGCATAAGTTTTTATGTACGCACGCATTTGTATTCCACATTTTGTGATCAAATACCGTGACCTAATAAAAATCTATTATTTAAAAAAAAAAAAAAAAAAAAAACTTGCCCAGTGGGCAGCACTCCCTAAATAAAGGATAGGTGAAAATGAGGTGGAACATTAGGAATGGAACCATACAGCATAATGCAATGTCGCACGGCACCATACGGCACAAGATAATGCTCTACTGATGGTTGTGGGGAGGTGGAAACCTGGTTTAACACAGAATTTCAAATAATTAGGGATTTAATTAAAGATATATGAAAAGGAGGTGTAACCTTAAGAATAGGATCATACAGCATAACAATGCTCTACTGATGGTTGTGGGGAGGGAGAAATCTGGTTTAACCCAGAATTTCAAAATATTAGGGTTTTAAATAAAGGATAGATGAAAATGAGGTGAAACATTAGGAATGGAACCATACAGCATAATGCAATGTCGCACGGCACCATACGGCACAACATAATGCTCTACTGATGGTTGTGGGGAGGCGGAAACCTGGTTTAACCCAGAATTTCAAATGATTAGGGTTTTAAAAAAAGGATAGATGAAAATGAGGTAGAACGTTAGGAATGGGATCATACAGCAAAACATAATACTCTACTGATGGTCGTGGGAGGCAGAAATCTGGTTTTACCCAGAATTTCAAATGATTAGGGATTTAATTAAAGATATATGAAAAGGAGGTGTAACTTTAAGAATGGGATCATACAGCAAATCAATGCTCTACTGATGGTTGTGGGAGGGAGAAATCTGGTTTAACCCAGAATTTCAAAATATTAGGGTTTTAAATAAAGGATAGATGAAAATGAGGTGGAACGTTAGGAATGAGATCATGCAGCAAAACATAATGCTCTACTGATAGTCTTGGGGAGGCGGAAACCTGGTTTAACCCAGAATTTCAAAATAGTAGGGTTTTAAATAAAATATAGATGAAAAGGAGGTGGAACGTTAGGAATGGGATCATACAGCAAAACATAATGCTCTACTGATGGTCGTGGGGAGGCAGAAATCTGGTTTAACCCAGAATTTCAAATGATTAGGGATTTTAATTAAAGGACAGATGAAAATTAGGTGGAACGTTAGGAATGGGAACCATACAGCATAATGCAATGTCGCATGGCACCATACGACACAACATAATGCTCTACAGATGGTTGTGGGGAGGCAGAAATCTGGTTTAACCCAGAATTTCAAAATATTAGGGATTTAGTTAAAGATATATGAAAAGGAGGAGTAACGTTAAGAATGGGATCATACAGCAAAACAATGCTCTACTGATGGTTGTGGGGAGGGAGAAATCTGGTTTAACCCAGAATTTCAAAATATTAGGGTTTTAAATAAAGGATAGATGAAAATGAGGTGGAATGTTAGGAATGGGAACCATACAGCATAATGCAATGTCGCACGGCACCATACGACACAACAGAATGCTCTACTGATGGTTGTGGGGAGGCGGAAACCTGGTTTAACCCAGAATTTCAAATGATTAGGGTTTTAAATAAAGGATAGATGAAAATGAGGTGGAACGTTAGGAATGCGATCATACAGCAAAACATAATGCTCTACTGATGGTCGTGGGGAGGCAGAAATCTGGTTTAACCCAGAATTTCAAAATATTCGGGATTTAAATAAAGGATAGATGAAAATGAGGTGGAACATTAGGAATGGAACCATACAGCATAATGCAATGTCGAACGGCACCATACGGCACAACAGAATGCTCTACTGATGGTTGTGGGGAGGCGGAAACCTGGTTTAACCCAGAATTTCAAATGATTAGGGTTTTAAATAAAGGATAGATGAAAATGAGGTGGAACATTAGGAATGTGATCATACAGCAAAACATAATGCTCTACTGATGGTCGTGGGGAGGCAGAAATCTGGTTTAACCCAGAATTTCAAAATATTAGGGATAGATAGATGAAAATGAGGTGGAACATTAGGAATGGAACCATACAGCATAATGCAATGTCGCACAGCACCATGCAGCAAAACATAATGCTCTACTGATGGTTGTGGGGAGGCGAAATCTTCCATCTTCTTTTCCCAATACTTGTGCAGCTTCTGTACACTCTGTATCTTCCGATTGATGGG
The DNA here is from genome assembly GCF_055691185.1 of Crinia signifera. NCBI lineage: Eukaryota > Metazoa > Chordata > Amphibia > Anura > Myobatrachidae > Crinia > Crinia signifera. Next base: position 203,415,160 of record NC_139221.1, on the reverse strand, counting down.
TCTTCTGCAGTAACGCAACCTTTTCTTGCAGCTCTCTTTGGTGCACTTGAAAATCCCCTTGCACTGTGTGTGCAATTTCATCCCACGTCGTGTTCTGGAATCTTGATTGAGAATTTCTTGCCTGTGAACCAAATAAATTTGCAGAGTGATGAATTACCTGGTTAATGAGTGTGTCGGTTTCTTCATCTGTGAAGTTTGGTCCCCTGTTGCAGGAGTCTTCTCTGGAGTCAGCTTTGTGGTCTGTCTCTGATGGTTGTTGGACATCTTCACTCTGTCTCTGCGCTGATTCTTCTTCCTGTGAAGAGAGAGAAAACCTACTTCTTTCTTCTTGGGACATTGGTGAGCCCAATTCTTCAATCTGTCTCAACGCTGATTGTTCTTCCTCTGAGGGTCTCCTTCTTTCTTCCTGGGACATTTCTAAAAGAAAACTGAATAGAGAAATTAAATATGTTATACAATCAAAAAGATTCATGAAGATCTACTATTTTACCATAAGTGATAATTTGTCCATGTGACTGTTTTTATATACAAATCCAGCTTACAAGTGATATTTCACTAATATACTATGCCATGTTATATATATATATATATATATATATATATATATATATATATACTGCAGAAATGTACACCAATCATAGTACACATATTACTTGCCCTCACAGTGTTTGTTCCCATATTGTAACACACCACTAGCACTGATGTAGCAGCACAGAGTATTACAGCATAACTCTGGAAAGACTGGAGCAATTGACTCAAAGCATGGTACACATCAATTACAATCTGAACAAATACTGTAGAGAAAACACCCCGGGCACTCCTAGGGGTGGGGCAGCAGCACAGACTATATCAGGACATTCATGATATGTCAGTGATGCATAGTTGCCTACCCTCCTGCATTCTGCAGGAGACTCCCTTAAATAGCAGCAATCTCCCTCCCTGCCTCATAAGTCTACCAATCTGCCTCATGTCACCTAGCCCACAGAGCACTGTTTTTTTGGGAAAAATGGAATAAGAGATAGATACAGATTCATCAGCACCATTTCCCTGCACTTTACCAAGTATAGTATCTCTTACTCCAGCTGCGGGCACTTGTGAGGTGATGTGTCTTTGTATCACATCCCCTTGCATGGTTGCAAGGGGATGTGGTGGCGATTCAGCAGGGCAGGCCCTCAAAGACTCGGTAAGCTGCAAGATCGCAGCTTAATGACACAACCAGAACCTGGCCCTAATATACATACATACATACATACACATACACACACACTATGCGATACCTTGTGCACTGGTTCCTTTCTTCTTGGACGAGCAAGAAGTACGCTTCCATCTTCTTTTCCCAATACTTGTGCAGCTTCTGTACACTCTGTATCTTCCGAATGGTGGATCTTCTGCAGTAACGCAACCTTTTCTTGCATCTCTCTTTGGTGCACTTGAAAATCCCCTTGCACTGTGTGTGCAATTTCATCCCACGTCGTGTGCTGGAAACTAGATTGAGAATTTCTTGCCTGTGAACCAAATACAGTAAATGTGCAGAGTGATGAATTACCTGGTTAATGAGTGTGTCGGTTTCTTCATCTGTGAAGTTTGGTCCCCTGTTGCAGGAGTCTTCTCTGGAGTCATCTTCGTGGTCTGTCTCTGATGGTTGTTGGACATCTTCTGTCTGTCTCTGCGCTGATTCTTCTTCCTGTGAAGAGAGAGAAAACCTACTTCTTTCTTCTTGGGACATTGGTGAGCCCAAAGCTTCAATCTGTCTCGAGGCTGATTGTTCTTCCTCTGAGGGTCTCCTTCTTTCTTCCTGGAACATTTCTATAAGAAAACTGAATAGAGAAATCAAGCATGTTATACAATCAAAAAGATTCATGAAGATCTACTATTTTACTATAAGTGATCATTTGTCCTTGTGACTTTTTATATACAAATCCAGCTTACAAGTGATATTTCACTAATATGCTATGCCATGTATTTTATATATATATATATATACATACATATATATATATATATACATATATACACAGACACACACAGCCTAGTACAGACACTACTACACCATGTAATGTATAAAAAGTTAAATTTTGTCCTATTGTCTTTCTATAAAAATCCAGATTACAAGCGAAGATAGTGATCTTTTACATACAAGCGTATTGAATACCGGCCGAATCAACTTTAAAAATTTAAATTTAAATGAATTACTGTTCATTTTTATTTCATAAAAAACACAATTTTCGCTGTACGCTCATTTATGTTCCAGCATAACTCCGCAATTACTGCAGAAATGTACACCAATCATAGTACACATATTACTTGCCCTCACAGTGTTTGTTCCCATATTGTAACACACCACTATCACTGATGTAGCAGCACAGAGTATTACAGCATAACTCTGGAAAGACTGGAGCAATTGACACAAAGCATGGTACACATCAATTACAATCTGAACAAATACTGTAGAGGAAACACCCCAGGCACTCCTAGGGGTGGGGCAGCAGCACAGACTATATCAGGACATTCATGATATGTCAGTGATGCATAGTTGCCTACCCTCCTGCATTCTACAGGAGACTCCCTTAAATAGCAGCAATCTCCCTCCCTGCCTCATTAGTCTACCAATCTGCCTCATGTCACCTAGCCCACAGAGCACTGTTTTTTGGGAAGAAAAATGGAATAAGAGATAGATACAGATTCATCAGCACCATTTCCCAGCACTTTACCAAGTATAATATCTCTTACTCCAGCTGCGGGCACTTGTGAGGGGATGTGTCTTTGTATCACATCCCCTTGCATGGTTGCAAGGGGATGTGGTGGCGATTCAGCAGGGCAGGACCTCAAAGACTCGGTTAGCTGCAAGATCGCAGCTTAATGACACAACCAGAACCTAGCCCTAATATACATACATACACATACACACACACTATGCCATACCTTGTGCACTGGTTCCTTTCTTCTTGGACGAGCAAGAAGTACGCTTCCATCTTCTTTTCCCAATACTTGTGCAGCTTCTGTACACTCTGTATCTTCCGAATGATGGATCTTCTGCAGTAACGCAACCTTTTCTTGCAGCTCTCTTTGGTGCACTTGAAAATCCCCTTGCACTGTGTGTGCAGTTTCATCCCACGTTGTGTTCTGGAATCTTGATTGAGAATTTCTTGCCTGTGAACCAAATAAATGTGCAGAGTGATGAATTACCTGGTTAATGAGTGTGTCGGTTTCTTCATCTGTGAAGTTTGGTCCCCTGTTGCAGGAGTCTTCTCCGAAGTCAGCTTCGTGGTCTGTCTCTGATGGTTGTTGGACATCTTCAGTCTGTCTCTGCGCTGATTCTTCTTCCTGTGAAGAGAGAGAAAACCTACTTCTTTCTTCTTGGGACATTGGTGAACCCAAAGCTTCAATCTGTCTCGACGCTGATTGTTCTTCCTCTGAGGTTCTCCTTCTTTCTTCCTTGGACATTTCTAAAAGAAAACGGAATAGAGAAATCAAATATGTTATACAATCAAAAAGATACATGAAGATCTACTATTTTACTATAAGTGATAATTTGTCCTTATGACTGTTTTATATACAAATAAAGCTTACAAGTGATATTTCACTAATATGCTATGCCATGAAATATATATATATATATATATATATATATATATACATACATATATACACAGACACACACAGCCTAGTACAGACACTACTACACCATGTAATGTATAAAAAGTGAAATTTTGTCCTATTGTCTTTCTATAAAAATCCAGATTACAAGCGAAGATAGTGATCTCTTACATACAAGCGTATTGAAAACCGGCCGAATCATCTAAAAACTTAAATTTAAATTAATTACTGTTCATTTTTATTTCATAAAAAACACAATTTTCACTGTACGCTCATTTATGTTCAGCATAACTCCGCAATTACTGCAGAAATGTACACCAATCATAGTACACATATTACTTGCCCTCACAGTGTTTGTTCCCAGATTGTAACACACCACTAGCACTGATGTAGCAGCACAGAGTATTACAGCATAACTCTGGAAAGACTGGAGCAATTGACACAAAGCATGGTACACATCAATTACAATCTGAACAAATACTGTAGAGGAAACACCCCGGGCACTCCTAGGGGTGGGGCAGCAGCACAGACTATATCAGGACATTCATGACATGTCAGTGATACATAGTTGCCTACCCTCCTGCATTCTGCAGGAGACTCCCTTAAATAGCAGCAATCTCCCTCCCTGCCTCATTAGTCTACTAATCTGCCTCATGTCACCTAGCCCACAGAGCACTGTTTTTTGGGGGAAAATGGAATAAGAGATAGATACAGATTCATCAGCACCATTTCCCAGCACTTTACCAAGTATAGTATCTCTTACTCCAGCTGCGGGCACTTGTGAGGTGATGTGTCTTTGTATCACATCCCCTTGCATGTTTGCAAGGGGATGTGGTGGCGATTCAGCAGGGCAGGCCCTCAAAGACTCGGTAATCTGCAAGATCGCAGCTTAATGACACAACCAGAATATGGCCCTAATATATATACATATATACACATACACACACACACTATGCCATACCTTGTGCACTGGTTCCTTTCTTCTTGGACGAGCAAGAAGTACGCTTCCATCTTCTTTTCCCAATACTTGTGCAGCTTCTGTACACTCTGTATCTTCCGAATGATGGATCTTCTGCAGTAACGCAACCTTTTCTTGCAGCTCTCTTTGGTGCACTTGAAAATCCCCTTGCACTGTGTGTGCAATTTCATCCCACGTCGTGTTCTGGAATCTTGATTGAGAATTTCTTGCCTGTGAACCAAATAAATTTGCAGAGTGATGAATTACCTGGTTAATGAGTGTGTCGGTTTCTTCATCTGTGAAGTTTGGTCCCCTGTTGCAGGAGTCTTCTCCGGAGTCAGCTTTGTGGTCTGTCTCTGATGGTTGTTGGACATCTTCACTCTGTCTCTGCGCTGATTCTTCTTCCTGTGAAGAGAGAGAAAACCTACTTCTTTCTTCTTGGGACATTGGTGAGCCCAAAGCTTCAATCTGTCTCGACGCTGATTGTTCTTCCTCTGAGGGTCTCCTTCTTTCTTCCTGGGACATTTCTAAAAGAAAACTGAATAGAGAAATTAAATATGTTATACAATCAAAAAGATTCATGAAGATCTACTATTTTACCATAAGTGATAATTTGTCCATGTGACTGTTTTTATATACAAATCCAGCTTACAAGTGATATTTCACTAATATACTATGCCATGTTATATATATATATATATATATATATATATATACTGCAGAAATGTACACCAATCATAGTACACATATTACTTGCCCTCACAGTGTTTGTTCCCATATTGTAACACACCACTAGCACTGATGTAGCAGCACAGAGTATTACAGCATAACTCTGGAAAGACTGGAGCAATTGACTCAAAGCATGGTACACATCAATTACAATCTGAACAAATACTGTAGAGAAAACACCCCGGGCACTCCTAGGGGTGGGGCAGCAGCACAGACTATATCAGGACATTCATGATATGTCAGTGATGCATAGTTGCCTACCCTCCTGCATTCTGCAGGAGACTCCCTTAAATAGCAGCAATCTCCCTCCCTGCCTCATAAGTCTACAAATCTGCCTCATGTCGCCTAGCCCACAGAACACTGTTTTTGGGGAAAAATGGAATAAGAGATAGATACAGATTCATCAGCACCATTTCCCAGCACTTTACCAAGTATAATATCTCTTACTCCAGCTGCGGGCACCTGTGAGGGGATGTGTCTTTGTATCACATCCCCTTGCATGGTTGCAAGGGGATGTGGTGGCGATTCAGCAGGGCAGGACCTCAAAGACTCAGTTAGCTGCAAGATCGCAGCTTAATGACACAACCAGAACCTAGCCCTAATATACATACATACACATACACACACACTATGCCATACCTTGTGCACTGGTTCCTTTCTTCTTGGACGAGCAAGAAGTACGCTTCCATCTTCTTTTCCCAATACTTGTGCAGCTTCTATACACTCTGTATCTTCCGAATGATGGATCTTCTGCAGTAACGCAACCTTTTCTTGCAGCTCTCTTTGGTGCACTTGAAAATCCCCTTGCACTGTGTGTGCAGTTTCATCCCACGTTGTGTTCTGGAATCTTGATTGAGAATTTCTTGCCTGTGAACCAAATAAATGTGCAGAGTGATGAATTACCTGGTTAATGAGTGTGTCAGTTTCTTCTTCTGTGAAGTTTGGTCCCCTGTTGCAGGAGTCTTCTCCGAAGTCAGCTTTGTGGTCTGTCTCTGATGGTTGTTGGACATCTTCAGTCTGTCTCTGCGCTGATTCTTCTTCCTGTGAAGAGAGAGAAAACCTACTTCTTTCTTCTTGGGACATTGGTGAACCCAAAGCTTCAATCTGTCTCGACGCTGATTGTTCTTCCTCTGAGGGTCTCCTTCTTTCTTCCTGGGACATTTCTAAAAGAAAACTGAATAGAGAAATCAAATATGTTAAACAATCAAAAAGATTCATGAAGATCTACTATTTTACTATAAGTGATCATTTGTCCTTGTGACTGTTTTTATATACAAATACAGCTTACAAGTGATATTTCACTAATATGCTATGCCATGTATTATATATATATATATATATATATATATATATATATATATATATATATATATTTATACCTATATACACAGACACACACAGCCTAGTACAGACACTACTACACCATGTAATGTATAAAAAGTTAAATTTTGTCCTATTGTCTTTCTATAAAAATCCAGATTACAAGCGAAGATAGTGATCTTTTACATACAAGCGTATTGAATACCGGCCGAATCAACTCTAAAAATTTAAATTTAAATGAATTACTGTTCATTTTTATTTCATAAAAAACACAATTTTCGCTGTACGCTCATTTATGTTCCAGCATAACTCCGCAATTACTGCAGAAATGTACACCAATCATAGTACACATATTACTTGCCCTCACAGTGTTTGTTCCCATATTGTAACACACCACTATCACTGATGTAGCAGCACAGAGTATTACAGCATAACTCTGGAAAGACTGGAGCAATTGACACAAAGCATGGTACACATCAATTACAATCTGAACAAATACTGTAGAGGAAACACCCGGGCACTCCTAGGGGTGGGGCAGCAGCACAGACTATATCAGGACATTCATGATATGTCAGTGATGCATAGTTGCCTACCCTCCTGCATTCTGCAGGAGACTCCCTTAAATAGCAGCAATCTCCCTCCCTGCCTCATTAGTCTACCAATCTGCCTCATGTCACCTAGCCCACAGAGCACTGTTTTTTTTGGGGAAAAATGGAATAACAGATAGATACAGATTCATCAGCACCATTTCCCAGCACTTTACCAAGTATAATATCTCTTACTCCAGCTGCGGGCACTTGTGAGGGGATGTGTCTTTGTATCACATCTACTTGCATGGTTGCAAGGGGATGTGGTGGCGATTCAGCAGGGCAGGCCCTCAAAGACTCGGTTAGCTGCAAGATCGCAGCTTAATGACACAACCAGAACCTGGCCCTAATATACATACATACATACACATACACACACACTATGCCATACCTTGTGCACTGGTTCCTTTCTTCTTGGACGAGCAAGAAGTACGCTTCCATCTTCTTTTCCCAATACTTGTGCAGCTTCTGTACACTCTGTATTTTCCGAATGATGGATCTTCTGCAGTAACGCAACCTTTTCTTGCAGCTCTCTTTGGTGCACTTGAAAATCCCCTTGCACTGTGTGTGCAGTTTCATCCCACGTTGTGTTCTGGAATCTTGATTGAGAATTTCTTGCCTGTGAACCAAATAAATGTGCAGAGTGATGAATTACCTGGTTAATGAGTATGTCAGTTTCTTCATCTGTGAAGTTTGGTCCCCTGTTGCAGGAGTCTTCTCCGAAGTCAGCTTCGTGGTCTGTCTCTGATGGTTGTTGGACATCTTCAGTCTGTCTCTGCGCTGATTCTTCTTCCTGTGAAGAGAGAGAAAACCTACTTCTTTCTTCTTGGGACTGGTGAACCCAAAGCTTCAATCTGTCTCGACGCTGATTGTTCTTCCTCTGAGGTTCCCCTTCTTTCTTCCTTGGACATTTCTAAAAGAAAACTGAATAGAGAAATCAAATATGTTATACAATCAATAAGATTCATGAAGATCTACTATTTTACTATAAGTGATAATTTGTCCTTGTGACTGTTTTATATACAAATAAAGCTTACAAGTGATATTTCACTAATATGCTATGCCATGAAATATATATATATATATATATATATATATATATATATATACATATATACACAGACACACACAGCCTAGTACAGACACTACTACACCATGTAATGTATAAAAAGTGAAATTTTGTCCTATTGTCTTTCTATAAAAATCCAGATTACAAGCGAAGATAGTGATCTCTTACATACAAGCGTATTGAAAACCGGCCGAATCATCTAAAAATTAAAATTAAAATTAATTACTGTTCATTTTTATTTCATAAAAAACACAATTTTCACTGTACGCTCATTTATGTTCAGCATAACTCCGCAATTACTGCAGAAATGTACACCAATCATAGTACACATATTACTTGCCCTCACAGTGTTTGTTCCCAGATTGTAACACACCACTAGCACTGATGTAGCAGCACAGAGTATTACAGCATAACTCTGGAAAGACTGGAGCGATTGACACAAAGCATGGTACACATCAATTACAATCTGAACAAATACTGTAGAGGAAACACCCCGGGCACTCCTAGGGGTGGGGCAGCAGCACAAACTATATCAGGACATTCATGATATGTCAGTGATACATAGTTGCCTACCCTCCTGCATTCTGCAGGAGACTCCCTTAAATAGCAGCAATCTCCCTCCCTGCCTCATTAGTCTACCAATCTGCCTCATGTCACCTAGCCCACAGAGCACTGTTTTTTTTTTTGGAAAAATGGAATAAGAGATAGATACAGATTCATCAGCACCATTTCCCTGCACTTTACCAAGTATAGTATCTCTTACTCCAGCTGCGGGCACTTGTGAGGGGATGTGTCTTTGTATCACATCCCCTTGCATGGTTGCAAGGGGATGTGGTGGCGATTCAGCAGGGCAGGCCCTCAAAGACTCGGTAAGCTGCAAGATCGCAGCTTAATGACACAACCAGAACCTGGCCCTAATATACATACATACATACACATACACACACACTATGCCATACCTTGTGCACTGGTTCCTTTCTTCTTGGACGAGCAAGAAGTACGCTTCCATCTTCTTTTCCCAATACTTGTGCAGCTTCTGTACACTTTGTATCTTCCGATTGATGGGTCTTCTGCAGTAACGCAACCTTTTCTTGCAGCTCTCTTTGGTGCACTTGAAAATCCCCTTGCACTGTGTGTGCAATTTCATCCCACGTCGTGTTCTGGAATCTTGATTGAGAATTTCTTGCCTGTGAACCAAATAAATGTGCAGAGTGATGAATTACCTGGTTAATGAGTGTGTCAGTTTCTTCATCTGTGAAGTTTGGTCCCCTGTTGCAGGAGTCTTCTCCGAAGTCAGCTTCGTGGTCTGTCTCTGATGGTTGTTGGACATCTTCAGTCTGTCTCTGCGCTGATTCTTCTTCCTGTGAAGAGAGAGAAAGCCTACTTCTTTCTTCTTGGGACATTGGTGAACCCAAAGCTTCAATCTGTCTCGACGCTGATTGTTCTTCCTCTGAGGTTCTCCTTCTTTCTTCCTTGGACATTTCTAAAAGAAAACTGAATAGAGAAATCAAATATGTTATACAATCAAAAAGATACATGAAGATCTACTATTTTACTATAAGTGATAATTTGTCCTTGTGACTGTTTTATATACAAATAAAGCTTACAAGTGATATTTCACTAATATGCTATGCCATGAATTATATATATATATATATATATATATTCATATATATATATATATATATATATATATATATATATATATATTTATACCTATATACACAGACACACACAGCCTAGTACAGACACTACTACATCATGTAATGTATAAAAAGTGAAATTTTGTCCTATTGTCTTTCTATAAAAATCCAGATTACAAGCGAAGATAGTGATCTCTTACATACAAGCGTATTGAATACCGGCCGAATCAACCCCAAAAAATTTAAATTTAAATTAAATACTGTTCATTTTTAGTTCATAAAAAACACAATTTTCGCTGTACGCTCATTTATGTTCAGCATAACTCCGCAACTACTGCAGAAATGTACACCAATCATAGTACACATATTACTTGCCCTCACAGTGTTTGTTCCCAGATTGTAACACACCACCATCACTGATGTAGCAGCACAGAGTATTACAGCATAACTCTGGAAAGACTGGAGCAATTGACTCAAAGCATGGTACACATCAATTACAATCTGAACAAATACTGTAGAGGAAACACCCCGGGCACTCCTATGGGTGGGGCAGCAGTACAGACTATATCAGGACATTCATGATATGTCAGTGATGCATAGTTGCCTACCCTCCTGCATTCTGCAGGAGACTCCCTTAAATAGCAGCAATCTTCCTCCCTGCCTCATTAGTCTACCAATCTGCCTCATGTCGTCTAGCCCACAGAACACTGTTTTTTGGGGAAAAATGAAATAAGAGATAGATACAGATTCATCAGCACCATTTCCCAGCACTTTCCCAAGTATAGTATCTCTTACTCAAGCTGCGGGCACTTGTGAGGGGATGTTTCTTTGTATCACATCCCCTTGCATGGTTGCAAGGGGATGTGGTGGCGATTCAGCAGGGCAGGCCCTCAAAGACTCAGTAAGCTGCAAGATCGCAGCTTAATGACACAACCAGAACCTGGCCCTAATATATATACATACATACACATACACACACACTATGCCATACCTTGTGCACTGGTTCCTTTCTTCTTGGACGAGCAAGAAGTACGCTTCCATCTTCTTTTCCCAATATTTGTGCAGCTTCTGTACACTCTGTATCTTCCGAATGGTGGATCTTCTGCAGTAACGCAACCTTTTCTTGCAGCTCTCTTTGGTGCACTTGAAAATCCCCTTGCACTGTGTGTGTAATTTCATCCCACGTCGTGTTCTGGAATCTAGATTGAGAATATCTTGCCTCTGAACCAAATAAATGTGCAGAGTGATGAATTACCTGGTTAATGAGTGTGTCGGTTTCTTCATCTGTGAAGTTTGGTCCCCTGTTGCAGGAGTCTTCTCTGGAGTCAGCTTCGTGGTCTGTCTCTGATGGTTGTTGGACATCTTCTGTCTGTCTCTGCGCTGATTCTTCTTCCTGTGAAGAGAGAGAAAACCTACTTCTTTCTTCTTGGGACATTGGTGAACCCAAAGCTTCAATCTGTCTCGACGCTGATTGTTCTTCCTCTGAGGTTCTCCTTCTTTCTTCCTTGGACATTTCTAAAAGAAAACTGAATAGAGAAATCAAATATGTTATACAATCAAAAAGATACATGAAGATCTACTATTTTACTATAAGTGATAATTTGTCCTTGTGACTGTTTTATATACAAATAAAGCTTACAAGTGATATTTCACTAATATGCTATGCCATGAAATATATATATATATATATATATATACATACATATATACACAGACACACACAGCCTAGTACAGACACTACTACACCATGTAATGTATAAAAAGTGAAATTTTGTCCTATTGTCTTTCTATAAAAATCCAGATTACAAGCGAAGATAGTGATCTCTTACATACAAGCGTATTGAAAACCGGCCGAATCATCTAAAAATTTAAATTTAAATTAATTACTGTTCATTTTTATTTCATAAAAAACACAATTTTCACTGTAAGCTCATTTATGTTCAGCATAACTCCGCAATTACTGCAGAAATGTACACCAATCATAGTACACATATTACTTGCCCTCACAGTGTTTGTTCCCAGATTGTAACACACCACTAGCACTGATGTAGCAGCACAGAGTATTACAGCATAACTCTGGAAAGACTGGAGCAATTGACACAAAGCATGGTACACATCAATTACAATCTGAACAAATACTGTAGAGGAAACACCCCGGGCACTCCTAGGGGTGGGGCAGCAGCACAGACTATATCAGGACATTCATGACATGTCAGTGATACATAGTTGCCTACCCTCCTGCATTCTGCAGGAGACTCCCTTAAATAGCAGCAATCTCCCTCCCTGCCTCATTAGTCTACCAATCTGCCTCATGTCACCTAGCCCACAGAGCACTGTTTTTTGGGGGAAAATGGAATAAGAGATAGATACAGATTCATCAGCACCATTTCCCAGCACTTTACCAAGTATAGTATCTCTTACTCCAGCTGCGGGCACTTGTGAGGTGATGTGTCTTTGTATCACATCCCCTTGCATGGTTGCAAGGGGATGTGGTGGCGATTCAGCAGGGCAGGCCCTCAAAGACTCGGTAAGCTGCAAGATCGCAGCTTAATGACACAACCAGAACCTGGCCCTAATATACATACATACATACACATACACACACACTATGCGATACCTTGTGCACTGGTTCCTTTCTTCTTGGACGAGCAAGAAGTACGCTTCCATCTTCTTTCCCAATACTTGTGCAGCTTCTGTACACTCTGTATCTTCCGAATGGTGGATCTTCTGCAGTAACGCAACCTTTTCTTGCAGCTCTCTTTGGTGCACTTGAAAATCCCCTTGCACTGTGTGTGCAATTTCATCCCACGTCGTGTTCTGGAATCTAGATTGAGAATATCTTGCCTGTGAACCAAATAAATGTGCAGAGTGATGAATTACCTGGTTAATGAGTGTGTCGGTTTCTTCATCTGTGAAGTTTGGTCCCCTGTTGCAGGAGTCTTCTCTGGAGTCAGCTTCGTGGTCTGTCTCTGATGGTTGTTGGACATCTTCTGTCTGTCTCTGCGCTGATTCTTCTTCCTGTGAAGAGAGAGAAAACCTACTTCTTTCTTCTTGGGACTGGTGAACCCAAAGCTTCAATCTGTCTCGACGCTGATTGTTCTTCCTCTGAGGGTCTCCTTCTTTCTTCCTGGGACATTTCTAAAAGAAAACTGAATAGAGAAATCAAATATGTTATACAATCAAAAAGATTCATGAAGATCTACTATTTTACTATAAGTGATCATTTGTCCTTGTGACTGTTTTTATATACAAATCCAGCTTACAAGTGATATTTCACTAATATGCTATGCCATGTATTATATATATATATATATATATATATATATATATATATATTTATACCTATATACACAGACACACACAGCCTAGTACAGACACTACTACACCATGTAATGTATAAAAAGTTAAATTTTGTCCTATTGTCTTTCTATAAAAATCCAGATTACAAGCGAAGATAGTGATCTTTTACATACAAGCGTATTGAATACCGGCCGAATCAACTCTAAAAATTTAAATTTAAATGAATTACTGTTCATTTTTATTTCATAAAAAACACAATTTTCGCTGTACGCTCATTTATGTTCCAGCATAACTCCGCAATTACTGCAGAAATGTACACCAATCATAGTACACATATTACTTGCCCTCACAGTGTTTGTTCCCATATTGTAACACACCACTATCACTGATGTAGCAGCACAGAGTATTACAGCATAACTCTGGAAAGACTGGAGCAATTGACACAAAGCATGGTACACATCAATTACAATCTGAACAAATACTGTAGAGGAAACACCCGGGCACTCCTAGGGGTGGGGCAGCAGCACAGACTATATCAGGACATTCATGATATGTCAGTGATGCATAGTTGCCTACCCTCCTGCATTCTGCAGGAGACTCCCTTAAATAGCAGCAATCTCCCTCCCTGCCTCATTAGTCTACCAATCTGCCTCATGTCACCTAGCCCACAGAGCACTGTTTTTTTTGGGGAAAAATGGAATAACAGATAGATACAGATTCATCAGCACCATTTCCCAGCACTTTACCAAGTATAATATCTCTTACTCCAGCTGCGGGCACTTGTGAGGGGATGTGTCTTTGTATCACATCTACTTGCATGGTTGCAAGGGGATGTGGTGGCGATTCAGCAGGGCAGGCCCTCAAAGACTCGGTTAGCTGCAAGATCGCAGCTTAATGACACAACCAGAACCTGGCCCTAATATACATACATACATACACATACACACACACTATGCCATACCTTGTGCACTGGTTCCTTTCTTCTTGGACGAGCAAGAAGTACGCTTCCATCTTCTTTTCCCAATACTTGTGCAGCTTCTGTACACTCTGTATTTTCCGAATGATGGATCTTCTGCAGTAACGCAACCTTTTCTTGCAGCTCTCTTTGGTGCACTTGAAAATCCCCTTGCACTGTGTGTGCAGTTTCATCCCACGTTGTGTTCTGGAATCTTGATTGAGAATTTCTTGCCTGTGAACCAAATAAATGTGCAGAGTGATGAATTACCTGGTTAATGAGTATGTCAGTTTCTTCATCTGTGAAGTTTGGTCCCCTGTTGCAGGAGTCTTCTCCGAAGTCAGCTTCGTGGTCTGTCTCTGATGGTTGTTGGACATCTTCAGTCTGTCTCTGCGCTGATTCTTCTTCCTGTGAAGAGAGAGAAAACCTACTTCTTTCTTCTTGGGACATTGGTGAACCCAAAGCTTCAATCTGTCTCGACGCTGATTGTTCTTCCTCTGAGGTTCTCCTTCTTTCTTCCTTGGACATTTCTAAAAGAAAACTGAATAGAGAAATCAAATATGTTATACAATCAATAAGATTCATGAAGATCTACTATTTTACTATAAGTGATAATTTGTCCTTGTGACTGTTTTATATACAAATAAAGCTTACAAGTGATATTTCACTAATATGCTATGCCATGAAATATATATATATATATATATATATATATATATATATACATATATACACAGACACACACAGCCTAGTACAGACACTACTACACCATGTAATGTATAAAAAGTGAAATTTTGTCCTATTGTCTTTCTATAAAAATCCAGATTACAAGCGAAGATAGTGATCTCTTACATACAAGCGTATTGAAAACCGGCCGAATCATCTAAAAATTTAAATTAAAATTAATTACTGTTCATTTTTATTTCATAAAAAACACAATTTTCACTGTACGCTCATTTATGTTCAGCATAACTCCGCAATTACTGCAGAAATGTACACCAATCATAGTACACATATTACTTGCCCTCACAGTGTTTGTTCCCAGATTGTAACACACCACTAGCACTGATGTAGCAGCACAGAGTATTACAGCATAACTCTGGAAAGACTGGAGCGATTGACACAAAGCATGGTACACATCAATTACAATCTGAACAAATACTGTAGAGGAAACACCCCGGGCACTCCTAGGGGTGGGGCAGCAGCACAAACTATATCAGGACATTCATGATATGTCAGTGATACATAGTTGCCTACCCTCCTGCATTCTGCAGGAGACTCCCTTAAATAGCAGCAATCTCCCTCCCTGCCTCATTAGTCTACCAATCTGCCTCATGTCACCTAGCCCACAGAGCACTGTTTTTTTTTTGGGAAAAATGGAATAAGAGATAGATACAGATTCATCAGCACCATTTCCCTGCACTTTACCAAGTATAGTATCTCTTACTCCAGCTGCGGGCACTTGTGAGGGGATGTGTCTTTGTATCACATCCCCTTGCATGGTTGCAAGGGGATGTGGTGGCGATTCAGCAGGGCAGGCCCTCAAAGACTCGGTAAGCTGCAAGATCGCAGCTTAATGACACAACCAGAACCTGGCCCTAATATACATACATACATACACATACACACACACTATGCCATACCTTGTGCACTGGTTCCTTTCTTCTTGGACGAGCAAGAAGTACGCTTCCATCTTCTTTTCCCAATACTTGTGCAGCTTCTGTACACTTTGTATCTTCCGATTGATGGGTCTTCTGCAGTAACGCAACCTTTTCTTGCAGCTCTCTTTGGTGCACTTGAAAATCCCCTTGCACTGTGTGTGCAATTTCATCCCACGTCGTGTTCTGGAATCTTGATTGAGAATTTCTTGCCTGTGAACCAAATAAATGTGCAGAGTGATGAATTACCTGGTTAATGAGTGTGTCAGTTTCTTCATCTGTGAAGTTTGGTCCCCTGTTGCAGGAGTCTTCTCCGAAGTCAGCTTCGTGGTCTGTCTCTGATGGTTGTTGGACATCTTCAGTCTGTCTCTGCGCTGATTCTTCTTCCTGTGAAGAGAGAGAAAGCCTACTTCTTTCTTCTTGGGACATTGGTGAACCCAAAGCTTCAATCTGTCTCGACGCTGATTGTTCTTCCTCTGAGGTTCTCCTTCTTTCTTCCTTGGACATTTCTAAAAGAAAACTGAATAGAGAAATCAAATATGTTATACAATCAAAAAGATACATGAAGATCTACTATTTTACTATAAGTGATAATTTGTCCTTGTGACTGTTTTATATACAAATAAAGCTTACAAGTGATATTTCACTAATATGCTATGCCATGAATTATATATATATATATTCATATATATATATATATATATATATATTTATACCTATATACACAGACACACACAGCCTAGTACAGACACTACTACATCATGTAATGTATAAAAAGTGAAATTTTGTCCTATTGTCTTTCTATAAAAATCCAGATTACAAGCGAAGATAGTGATCTCTTACATACAAGCGTATTGAATACCGGCCGAATCAACCCCAAAAAATTTAAATTAAATACTGTTCATTTTTAGTTCATAAAAAACACAATTTTCGCTGTACGCTCATTTATGTTCAGCATAACTCCGCAACTACTGCAGAAATGTACACCAATCATAGTACACATATTACTTGCCCTCACAGTGTTTGTTCCCAGATTGTAACACACCACCATCACTGATGTAGCAGCACAGAGTATTACAGCATAACTCTGGAAAGACTGGAGCAATTGACTCAAAGCATGGTACACATCAATTACAATCTGAACAAATACTGTAGAGGAAACACCCCGGGCACTCCTATGGGTGGGGCAGCAGTACAGACTATATCAGGACATTCATGATATGTCAGTGATGCATAGTTGCCTACCCTCCTGCATTCTGCAGGAGACTCCCTTAAATAGCAGCAATCTTCCTCCCTGCCTCATTAGTCTACCAATCTGCCTCATGTCGTCTAGCCCACAGAACACTGTTTTTTGGGGAAAAATGAAATAAGAGATAGATACAGATTCATCAGCACCATTTCCCAGCACTTTCCCAAGTATAGTATCTCTTACTCAAGCTGCGGGCACTTGTGAGGGGATGTTTCTTTGTATCACATCCCCTTGCATGGTTGCAAGGGGATGTGGTGGCGATTCAGCAGGGCAGGCCCTCAAAGACTCAGTAAGCTGCAAGATCGCAGCTTAATGACACAACCAGAACCTGGCCCTAATATATATACATACATACACATACACACACACTATGCCATACCTTGTGCACTGGTTCCTTTCTTCTTGGACGAGCAAGAAGTACGCTTCCATCTTCTTTTCCCAATATTTGTGCAGCTTCTGTACACTCTGTATCTTCCGAATGGTGGATCTTCTGCAGTAACGCAACCTTTTCTTGCAGCTCTCTTTGGTGCACTTGAAAATCCCCTTGCACTGTGTGTGTAATTTCATCCCACGTCGTGTTCTGGAATCTAGATTGAGAATATCTTGCCTCTGAACCAAATAAATGTGCAGAGTGATGAATTACCTGGTTAATGAGTGTGTCGGTTTCTTCATCTGTGAAGTTTGGTCCCCTGTTGCAGGAGTCTTCTCTGGAGTCAGCTTCGTGGTCTGTCTCTGATGGTTGTTGGACATCTTCTGTCTGTCTCTGCGCTGATTCTTCTTCCTGTGAAGAGAGAGAAAACCTACTTCTTTCTTCTTGGGACATTGGTGAACCCAAAGCTTCAATCTGTCTCGACGCTGATTGTTCTTCCTCTGAGGTTCTCCTTCTTTCTTCCTTGGACATTTCTAAAAGAAAACTGAATAGAGAAATCAAATATGTTATACAATCAAAAAGATACATGAAGATCTACAATTTTACTATAAGTGATAATTTGTCCTTGTGACTGTTTTATATACAAATAAAGCTTACAAGTGATATTTCACTAATATGCTATCCCATGAATTATATATATATATATATATAGATATAGATATATATATATATCTATATCTATATATATATACATATTTACACAGACACACACAGCCTAGTACAGACACTACTACACCATGTAATGTATAAAAAGTGAAATTTTGTCCTATTGACTTTCTATAAAAATCCAGATTACAAGCGAAGATAGTGATCTTTTACATACAAGCGTATTGAATACCAGCCAAATCAACTCTAAAAATTAAAATTTAAATGAATTACTGTTCATTTTTATTTCATAAAAAAACACAATTTTCGCTGTACGCTCATTTATGTTCCAGCATAACTCCGCAATTACTCCAGAAATGTACACCAATCATAGTACACATATTCATGGTTGCAAGGGGATGTGGTGGCGATTCAGCAGGGCAGGCCCTCAAAGACTCGGTAAGCTCCAAGATCGCAGCTTAATGACACAACCAGAACCTGGCCCTAATATACATACATACATACACATACACACACACTATGCCATACCTTGTGCACTGGTTCCTTTCTTCTTGGACGAGCAAGAAGTACGCTTCCATCTTCTTTTCCCAATACTTGTGCAGCTTCTGTACACTCTGTATCTTCCGAATGATGGATCTTCTGCAGTAACGCAACCTTTTCTTGCAGCTCTCTTTGGTGCAGTTGAAAATCCCCTTGCACTGTGTTTGCAATTTCATCCCACGTCGTGTTCTGGAATCTTGATTGAGAATTTCTTGCCTGTGAACCAAATAAATGTGCAGAGTGATGAATTACCTGGTTAATGAGTGTGTCAGTTTCTTCTTCTGTGAAGTTTGGTCCCCTGTTGCAGGAGTCTTCTCCGAAGTCAGCTTCGTGGTCTGTCTCTGATGGTTGTTGGACATCTTCAGTCTGTCTCTGCGCTGATTCTTCTTCCTGTGAAGAGAGAGAAAACCTACTTCTTTCTTCTTGGGACATTGGTGAACCCAAAGCTTCAATCTGTCTCGACGCTGATTGTTCTTCCTCTGAGGTTCTCCTTCTTTCTTCCTTGGACATTTCTAAAAGAAAACTGAATACAGAAATCAAATATGTTATACAATCAAAAAGATACATGAAGATCTACTATTTTACTATAAGTGATAATTTGTCCTTGTGACTGTTTTATATACAAATAAAGCTTACAAGTGATATTTCATTAATATGCTATGCCATGAATTATATATATATATATATATATATATATATATTCATATATATATATATATATTTATACCTATATACACAGACACACACAGCCTAGTACAGACACTACTACATCATGTAATGTATAAAAAGTGAAATTTTGTCCTATTGTCTTTCTATAAAAATCCAGATTACAAGCGAAGATAGTGATCTCTTACATACAAGCGTATTGAATACAGGCCGAATCAACTCTAAAAATTTAAATTTAAATTAAATACTGTTCATTTTTAGTTCATAAAAAACACAATTTTCGCTGTACGCTCATTTATGTTCAGCATAACTCCGCAACTACTGCAGAAATGTACACCAATCATAGTACACATATTACTTGCCCTCACAGTGTTTGTTCCCAGATTGTAACACACCACCATCACTGATGTAGCAGCACAGAGTATTACAGCATAACTCTGGAAAGACTGGAGCAATTGACTCAAAGCATGGTACACATCAATTACAATCTGAACAAATACTGTAGAGGAAACACCCCGGGCACTCCTAGGGGTGGGGCAGCAGCACAGACTATATCAGGACATTCATGATATTTCAGTGATGCATAGTTGCCTACCCTCCTGCATTCTGCAGGAGACTCCCTTAAATAGCAGCAATCTCCCTCCCTGCCTCATTAGTCTACCAATCTGCCTCATGTCACCTAGCCCACCGAGCACTGTTTTTTTGGGGAAAAAAAGAATAAGAGATAGATACAGATTCATCAGCACCATTTCCCAGCACTTTCCCAAGTATAGTATCTCTTACTCCAGCTGCGGGCACTTGTGAGGGGATGTGTCTTTGTATCACATCCCCTTGCATGGTTGCAAGGGGATGTGGTGGCGATTCAGCAGGGCAGGCCCTCAAAGACTCGGTAAGCTGCAAGATTGCAGCTTAATGACACAACCAGAACCTGGCCCTAATATATATACATACATACACATACACACACTATGCCATACCTTGTGCACTGGTTAATTTCTTCTTGGACGAGCAAGAAGTACGCTTCCATCTTCTTTTCCCAATATTTGTGCAGCTTCTGTACACTCTGTATCTTCCGAATGGTGGATCTTCTGCAGTAACGCAACCTTTTCTTGCAGCTCTCTTTGGTGCAGTTGAAAATCCCCTTGCACTGTGTGTGCAATTTCATCCCACGTCGTGTTCTGGAATCTTGATTGAGAATTTCTTGCCTGTGAACCAAATAAATGTGCAGAGTGATGAATTACCTGGTTAATGAGTGTGTCAGTTTCTTCTTCTGTGAAGTTTGGTCCCCTGTTGCAGGAGTCTTCTCCGAAGTCAGCTTCGTGGTCTGTCTCTGATGGTTGTTGGACATCTTCAGTCTGTCTCTGCGCTGATTCTTCTTCCTGTGAAGAGAGAGAAAACCTACTTCTTTCTTCTTGGGACATTGGTGAACCCAAAGCTTCAATCTGTCTCGACGCTGATTGTTCTTCCTCTGAGGGTCTCCTTCTTTCTTCCTGGGACATTTCTAAAAGAAAACTGAATAGAGAAATCAAATATGTTATACAATCAAAAAGATTCATGAAGATCTACTATTTTACTATAAGTGATAATTTGTCCTTGTGACTGTTTTATATACAAATAAAGCTTACAAGTGATATTTCATTAATATGCTATGCCATGTATTATATATATATATATATATATATATATATATACATACATACATATATATATATATACATATATACACAGACACACACAGCCTAGTACAGACACTACTACACCATGTAATGTATAAAAAGTAAAATTTTGTCCTATTGACTTTCTATAAAAATCCAGATTACAAGCGAAGATAGTGATCTTTTACATACAAGCGTATTGAATATCGGCCGAATCAACTCTAAAAATTTAAATTTAAATGAATTACTGTTCATTTTTATTTCATAAAAAACACAATTTTCGCTGTACGCTCATTTATGTTCCAGCATAACTCCGCAATTACTGCAGAAATGTACACCAATCATAGTACACATATTACTTGCCCTCACAGTGTTTGTTCCCATATTGTAACACACCACTATCACTGATGTAGCAGCACAGAGTATTACAGCATAACTCTGGAAAGACTGGAGCAATTGACACAAAGCATGGTACACATCAATTACAATCTGAACAAATACTGTAGAGGAAACACCCGGGCACTCCTAGGGGTGGGGCAGCAGCACAGACTATATCAGGACATTCATGATATGTCAGTGATGCATAGTTGCCTACCCTCCTGCATTCTGCAGGAGACTCCCTTAAATAGCAGCAATCTCCCTCCCTGCCTCATTAGTCTACCAATCTGCCTCATGTCACCTAGCCCACAGAGCACTGTTTTTTTTGGGGAAAAATGGAATAAGAGATAGATACAGATTCATCAGCACCATTTCCCAGCACTTTACCAAGTATAATATCTCTTACTCCAGCTGCGGGCACTTGTGAGGGGATGTGTCTTTGTATCACATCTACTTGCATGGTTGCAAGGGGATGTGGTGGCGATTCAGCAGGGCAGGCCCTCAAAGACTCGGTTAGCTGCAAGATCGCAGCTTAATGACACAACCAGAACCTGGCCCTAATATACATACATACATACACATACACACACACTATGCCATACCTTGTGCACTGGTTCCTTTCTTCTTGGACGAGCAAGAAGTACGCTTCCATCTTCTTTTCCCAATACTTGTGCAGCTTCTGTACACTCTGTATTTTCCGAATGATGGATCTTCTGCAGTAACGCAACCTTTTCTTGCAGCTCTCTTTGGTGCACTTGAAAATCCCCTTGCACTGTGTGTGCAGTTTCATCCCACGTTGTGTTCTGGAATCTTGATTGAGAATTTCTTGCCTGTGAACCAAATAAATGTGCAGAGTGATGAATTACCTGGTTAATGAGTATGTCAGTTTCTTCATCTGTGAAGTTTGGTCCCCTGTTGCAGGAGTCTTCTCCGAAGTCAGCTTCGTGGTCTGTCTCTGATGGTTGTTGGACATCTTCTGTCTGTCTCTGCGCTGATTCTTCTTCCTGTGAAGAGAGAGAAAACCTACTTCTTTCTTCTTGGGACATTGGTGAACCCAAAGCTTCAATCTGTCTCGACGCTGATTGTTCTTCCTCTGAGGTTCTCCTTCTTTCTTCCTTGGACATTTCTAAAAGAAAACTGAATAGAGAAATCAAATATGTTATACAATCAAAAAGATACATGAAGATCTACTATTTTACTATAAGTGATAATTTGTCCTTGTGACTGTTTTATATACAAATAAAGCTTACAAGTGATATTTCATTAATATGCTATGCCATGAATTATATATATATATATATATATATATATATATATTCATATATATATATATATATATTTATACCTATATACACAGACACACACAGCCTAGTACAGACACTACTACATCATGTAATGTATAAAAAGTGAAATTTTGTCCTATTGTCTTTCTATAAAAATCCAGATTACAAGCGAAGATAGTGATCTCTTACATACAAGCGTATTGAATACCGGCCGAATCAACTCTAAAAATTTAAATTTAAATTAAATACTGTTCATTTTTAGTTCATAAAAAACACAATTTTCGCTGTACGCTCATTTATGTTCAGCATAACTCCGCAACTACTGCAGAAATGTACACCAATCATAGTACACATATTACTTGCCCTCACAGTGTTTGTTCCCAGATTGTAACACACCACCATCACTGATGTAGCAGCACAGAGTATTACAGCATAACTCTGGAAAGACTGGAGCAATTGACTCAAAGCATGGTACACATCAATTACAATCTGAACAAATACTGTAGAGGAAACACCCCGGGCACTCCTAGGGGTGGGGCAGCAGCAGGGGCGGATTGGCCCACCGGGAAACCGGGTAACTTCCCGGTGGGCCGGCTCATTTAAGCTAGTGTGCGGCCGCTCAACCACCCTGGCTGGGCTGCGGACCGCACGAACCGCCATCTACGCGGTTAGCAGCCGCGGCCGCAGCACTGTGCCCATATTAAATATGGCCGCGGGAGGGCTGCTGGGCATGCGTGGCCACAAGCAGCTCCTCCCGCGGTACTTTATTTGGTGTGTCATAGCACTGCGCAGTCATAGGCGTGCGCACGATAGAAGCCTAATGCCCGACAGCTGCAGCCTGTGTGCGTGCTCACTGCTCAGTGTGTTGCTGCAGCTGCTGCCATTGTCACACTTTCTAACTCACAGGCTGCAGGGGCTGACAGCGTGATCTCCTGTGTCCTCCTCGACTCCTCCCTGCTCAGCTGCAGCACTGTCACAAAATGCTGGAGCCGGAGGATAGTCGTCTGGCAGCAGCAGCAGCAGCACGGCCCTCCCCTCCCATCAGTGGGAGGGAACCAATTCTCCTGTCACTCCTTTGCAAGTTGTTTCCGGATATGAGAAAAGGGAAGTCACGTGATGGCTGCACAGAACACTGGAGGAGCCTGGCAGAAGTGACAAGGCAGCGGAGCAGCAGCACTGGCAGCCAGCCAAGTATCTGGTAAATACTGCTGGGGAGGAAAGGGGAAGAGTGTCACTGAGTAATGTGGGTGGAGGGGGGAAATGTCACAGAGTAATGTGGGGGAGGGGAAGTGTCACAGACTAGAGTAATGTGGGGAAGGGGGAGGGTATCACAGAGTAATGTGGGGGAGGGGAAGTGTCACAGAGTAATGTATGGGAGGGGGGAAGTGTCACAGAGTAATGTGGTTGAAGGAGAAAGTGTCACAGAGTAAGGTGGGGGAGGGGGGAAGTGTCACAGAGTAATGTATGGGAGGGGGGAGTGTCACAGAGTAATGTATGGGAAGGGGGAAAGTGTCACAGAGTAATGTGGTTGAGGGAGAAAGTGTCACAGAGTAAGGTGGGGGAGGGGGGAAGTGTCACAGAGTAATGTATGGGAGGGGGGAGTGTCACAGAGTAATGTATGGGAAGGGGGAAAGTGTCACAGAGTAATGAGGGGGAGTGTCACAGAGTAATGTTTGATGGGAGGGGGGGTGGTATATTATGTTCTCGGAGAGTGGCATATTAACAGTGTGTACTGTATGCTGGGTTTCCTTTTTAAAAACCCATTTGAGGGAGGAGAAAGAATAGAGAAAATCATTTTTCCAGCGCTCCAGTCATCTGTTTATGGCTGCTGAACCTCTCCTGCATGATGAAAAAAGCTGGCCATAGAAGGTTAGAGAAGTGTGTGCGGGAGAGGGATGTAGGGAGGCGATGGTAGTGTGCGTGGCGTGCAGGATAGCGACTAAAGTGTAGTGTATGGGGAGAGCGGGTGCAGGGTAGCGGCTGTAGTGTGTGGGGAGGGGGATGCAGGATGTCGGCAATAGTGTAGTATGTGCAGTTATGCTTTAAAAGCAAAACTGAGACTGCTCTCGCTCTCGTATGCTGAGGGCTGCCCAGCACAGAGCAAGGCATGAAGGTCCCGCCCTGCAGAAATGTGATAACATCTTAGAAATGCGATGTGATCACATCTCTAAGGTAATCCCCTGCCTGCAGAGCCTGACTGCGAAGGTACAGTGGTGTAACTAGTATAAGGCAGCCCCCGCTGCCGCTTGGAGGAGCGAGCAGCAGCGGGGTCTGCATGGGTGCCAGGCGCCGACACCTGCCCAGTAATCGTTATCTGACAATCATGCTGCCATGCTCTCTCCTCCCATCACCTCACCCCCCTCTCTCCTATCTCATCACCCCCTGTCACCTCACCCTCTCCTCCCATCACCTCACCGCACCCCCTCTCTTCTCCCATCACATCACCCCCTCTTTTCTCCCATCACCTTGCCCCCTCTTTTTTTTTTGTCACCTCACCCCCTCTCTTCTCCTATCACCCCACCCCCTCTGACTTCACCCCCATCACCTCACCCTCCTCTCTCCTTCCATCACCTTACCCCCTCTATTCTCCCATCACATCACACCCTCTTTTCTTCCACCACCTTACCCTCTCTTCTCCTGTCACTTAACCCCCTCTGACTTCACCCCCATCACCTCACCCTCCTCTCTCCTCCCATCACCTCACCCCCTCTCTCCTCCCATCACCTCACCCCCTCTCTCCCCCCATCACCTCACCCCCTCTCTCTGTCACTCCCCTCTCCGCCTCTTTTTCTCCCCACCTGTATTTTTCCTCTTTGTCACCCTCTCCTTGTCCCCATTTTTCTCTTCTGTCTCTCACCCGTGCGCTCTCTCTACCCCACCCATGTCTGTCACATTCTCTCCCCTGCTGTCTCCCTCCTACTCTATATTTATCTCCCTTTGCCCCCCTCTATTCTTTCTCTCTCCTCTGCTCTCTCTTCATCATGCCCCATTTCTTTCTCTTAACCCTCCCTCACTCACTCCTCCTCATTCTCACCTCTCTTTATCTCTTTTTTGCCCTAGTCTCTAATTATCCCACCCCACCTCTTTCCCTATGCTGGGAGCAGCAGAAGGCGCCCAAGAGGAGACCTGCCACTGCAGGAGAACCAGCGGCTGCCAGCACTGAAGAGGTAACCAGTCACTACGGGGGTAGGAACATGTGACTCGCAAATGGAGGTGAGTACTCTTCTCTTCCCACCCTCATCACCACTTGTCACCTCATCCCAGTCAACTCACCCCCTCTCCTCCCATCACCTCACTTCCTTTCACCCCCTCCCCCCCCTCTCTCCTCTTCAACCCCTCTCTTCTTTATCCCCCCACCCAGTCTCTTAACTCTTTTTGGCTGTCTCCCTGCCCCCATTTCTCTCTCCTGTATTCTCTCTTTTCCCCACCTCCTGACTCTGTCACCCTCTCTTCTCTGCTGGCACTCCTCTTTTTTTATCCCCCTACTCTATATATCTCTCCCCCTGCCTCCTCTCTATTCTCTCTTTATCTCTCCCCTGCTCTCTTCCCCCAGATCCCTCTCTCCCACCCTGCTCCATCTGACCTTTCTCTTTATCTCTCTGCCTCTAGTCTCTCTCCTCTCTCTCTCTCTCCACACCTCTTTACCCATGCTTCCCCTCTCCCCCCCCCCCTCTCTACCTGGTGCTGTACCACCCTCTCTCTTACTCCGTCTGTAACCCCTTTCACCCCCTGACATACTGTACAACTTTACTTGTTCTCTTTTTTTCCCTGACACCCCCTCTCTCCCTCCCTTGCTCTTCTCACTTTCGCTCTCTGACACCTACTTTCTCACTCTGCCAGCACCAAAGTAAGGCTGTGTTACTGTTTTTTGTCTTGGTAAAGGCCATTCTTGCCCAAAACGAGCTGTGTGCATGCACTGGTGGTATGACTTCCAGCATATATATATAATGTTTAAAATATGGGGAGGGGGCGCCAGAAACTTTTTTGCAGGGGGAGCAAAATTTCTAGTTACGCCACTGCGAAGGTCTGTGCAGGGACGGAATTTTCCGGATCGCTGCGGCTGTGTGTGATGTCAGGCAGATGTCTGAAAACGCTACTGACATCCTTGCATTGTCCAGACCATGCCCCCCTATTGCTGCCTTGCTGTCCTGTTGCCGTCCCCCCTGACAAACAAAATACAATTACATCCTTCTGACCTAAAAGTGATTTTCACACTTCAGCAATGTTAAGATGAATCAGTGTAGTGTGCTACTGTGGAACGTGCTGCCTACTAGTACACCTACTACATTGTGAGGGGAGGTAGAGAGATTCAGTGCAGCACATTAATTCCTCTCCTGGGGGTGGGGAGAGATACACAGTTATGTCTGTTACACTCTCCACTCTCCTCTTTTATTTCCACTCTCCTTCTCTATCTCTCTCCCTCCGCCTCTCCCTCCACTCTCTCTCTCTCTCTCTCTCTCCACTCTACTTCTCTTTCTCTCCCTGTCTCTTTCTCTGGGGCCCATTTATTATTGTATTGCATATGAAATGCAATCTGGGCGGCATTTGCAATGCAATCTTTTTTGGACTAATATATCATCCTCCAGACCCAGGGACAGGGGCTCCGAAAGGATTGTGCTAACCCCCAGCTTACCGCATTGCCCCACCGGCAGTGTGGTCTGTAGCTCATAGGTTACCACCATCTCAGAATGGTGGTAGCCCAGGGACCCACTGCGATGCTGCTCGATGTTGATACAGTGTGTGGTATATTATGTAATGGGCAGTATGGTGTGTGGCATACTGTGTGATAGACAATTCAGTGTGTGGCATTACCGTGTGGCATAATGTGGTGGTGGGTATAGAGGGGTCAGTAATGTATTGGCGGGTATAGGGGGGTCAATGATTTAGTGGCAGATATAGGGGGGTCAGTAATGTAGTGGCGGGTATAGAGGGGTCAGTAATGTAGTGGTGGGTATAGAGGGGTCAGTAGTGTTTTGGCGGGTATAGAGGGGTCAATAATGAAGTGGTGGGTATAGAGGGGTCAATAATGTAGTGGTGGGTATAGGGGGGGTCAGTAATGTAGTGGTGGGTATGGGGGGGGCAGTAATGTAGTGGCGGTTATAGAGGGGTCAGTAATGGAGCGGTGGGTATAGAGGGGTTAGTAGTGTAGAGGTGGGTATAGAGAGGTCAGTAATGTAGTGGTGGGTATAGAGGGGTCGTAATGTAGTGGTAAAACCAGCCCTACAGGGTTTTTTTATGACACCAATTTTTCTATTGCAGAGTACCAGGGCCTATTGCTTTTGATTCTGGCAACCCTGGTATAAAGTCGCATATGCAACTGCATCAAAAAATACAAGGAAGGCTGCAACTGCATGCAGCGCTGAGTCAGTTTCTATTAGTCGTGATCCGCCCCCTCTTGACAAACTCCACCCCCAGCAGACCCCGCCCCCAGGGCTGCTTCCATAAATTTCCCGGGCTGGTTTTACATCCCAATCCGCCCCTGGGCAGCAGCACAGACTATATCAGGACATTCATGATATTTCAGTGATGCATAGTTGCCTACCCTCCTGCATTCTGCAGGAGACTCCCTTAAATAGCAGCAATCTCCCTCCCTGCCTCATTAGTCTACCAATCTGCCTCATGTCACCTAGCCCACATAGCACTGTTTTTTTGGGGAAAAAAAGAAAAAAAAAAAAGAGATAGATACAGATTCATCAGCACCATTTCCCAGCACTTTCCCAAGTATAGTATCTCTTACTCCAGCTGCGGGCACCTGTGAGGGGATGTGTCTTTGTATCACATCCCCTTGCATGGTTGCAAGGGGATGTGGTGGCGATTCAGCAGGGCAGGCCCTCAAAGACTCGGTAAGCTGCAAGATTGCAGCTTAATGACACAACCAGAACCTGGCCCTAATATATATACATACATACACATACACACACACTATGCCATACCTTGTGCACTGGTTAATTTCTTCTTGGACGAGCAAGAAGTACGCTTCTGTGATAACTTTATGCAGGCACATGATGCCCTACTGAATGTTCCTAATATAGGATACAGTTTGGTGTGGGGAGAGCCATCCTCATAGGGGATATTCAGGACATCTATATATGTAAACAGGTGCCTTCACAGAAGGCAACGGGAGCTTTCATGGAAGGCAAGGTGTTCATTGGCTGATGAAATGGATGGGACTGCTCGGTGCTGCAGTGACCACGGGACAAGTTCATGTGCCCCGCGCAGAGGAAAAAGGGGCTGTTGAAAGCTAACAAATAATAAAGATTTTCTGCTCGAGGAGGGAGAACTGACAAGCAAGGGTGCGGGTGCCGGTGATATAAGGAGGAGAGCCGTTGGTGTGGCGCAGTTCAGGGGGAGCGGAAAGGACAAGCAGAGCTACGCAGCAGGATATAGCAAGCGGAGAGCGGTACTGGGAGAGAGATAGACTTACCAGGGAGACGACAGCGGGACCCGGCTTCATCCAGGCGGTGAGCGGGATCATCCAGCAGCAACTCCGGCAGCAAGTCTGTAGACGCCGGAGGGGAGAGGAGTCGCGTCGTGTGAGAGGTGGCGTCAGCAAAGAGGCGGTCCTGGAGGCGGAGTTCGGCCAGGCTTGGAGGCTGAAAAGACGGAGAGAGGGGGAGTGGTGAGTGACATCAGCCCCGCACAGTTACCTGAGCCACCCCCACCAAGTGAAATTAAGCTAGGGAGACACGGGCAGCTGCCAAGCCCCCTACACCTATTAATAAGGCCCAGCTTCCCATAGCAGTACATTTCTCCGCCCCTATAAATCACACTGACAGTTGATAACGGATTCCCCGCTGTGCTGCGCAGCCTTACACCGCATAAATGCATATTACCACCATTTATACAGTATAACCCGCAGCCGGAGCTTGAACAATAGGATCATCTTAGCTAAGAAGCATAGAGATGTACATGGTAGTGAAAGCCATGTAAGAGAGATCCTTCACTGATTCATCAGTGTCAGAGAGAACTTATGAGTGAGAAGCTATTCCTCCCAGCCCATAGGTTGCTCTTAGGATAAAAATAAAGCCATCTGCCCCTGGAGATAGAAAGGCTATCCATTGGAATAATCCAATAGAAGAAAGGGACAGCTACAAGCCAGAGGTCGTAGAAAGGGATAGGCAGACTACTTCACCCGCTTGATTCAGTAATAGACGTAAAGAGTTATTGAGCTAAACCCGACTAACTGAAAGTCAGGGGACGCTTAAGGAGAATATTCACACCTGCAGTCAGCACACAGGGCTAAACCCGATGGGGAAAGCATCAGGGGACGCCCTCTACAGGTCAGCGTGAAATAGATAGAACTGCAGAACATATACAAGAGCAGGCAAGACTTCTAACGATCAATTAGTAAGCCAACTGCTTAAGGGTTAAACCCGGCTAAAGGCCAGGGGAAGCCCAGGATTACTAACTCCACTTCAGCCAGACAGTGAGTCAGCACCGACAGGATTGAAGTAACAGATACAGATATAGGCGCAATCCTAACCCTGTTCGGCCAGGAAAACAGTGCGACATTCATTGCAGTAAAGACTCCTATTAGGATCCCTTATACCCAGTGAACTTCACTAAACTATTACGGGACAGTGAGGATTTTGGGACTGTTGGGAAGGGCTTTGATGTCCAAAAAGGTATTTGGTGTCTATTGTTATTATTACCTGTTAGCCTACCGAGTTGTCATGTGCAGAGGGAGAGTCTTACGCACCGCTTCTGTTGTATCTAGAATAGAATAGGATATATCCTAACGTTAGTCACAGCATTGATTTACATTATTGCGCAATAATAATAACAGTAGGGTAATACCCGAATGCTCATAGGTTATGCCGGCATAACAATTGATTGATAACTTGTATTGACCTGTTTACAGATTTTAGCATATAAGGTAGGATTAGTTGTATATGCACTGGTAGCAAGAGGAAACACGCGAGCAGAGGAAACCCGTGAAGGAGCGACCCTCACTGTTCCAGCTTAATAAAACCTGTAATTCCTGTTGTTGGTGGTGATGTAACTGTTGATTGCATATTCCCACATTATATGATTCCTCTGTTTGTACTTAATAAACTTGTTGAAAATATAAAAGAAAGAAAAGCGGAATCCTGAATACTTACCTAAACACCTGTAAGAAAAGAGAGCAAGATACTCACCTGTGGAAGGTTTCACATTTGGCGTCCGACGAACAGGATCCGTACATTAAAAGCGAAAGAAACCCCAACCGAGAGTTAAAATGTCTCAAGACAACGTTCAAGAGGAGCAAGAGGATATGTTTGGTGAAAAGGGCCAAGGAGATGATGCAACAGAGACATTAAGCTCTACAATACGCAAACCGGCATCGATAACCATGCCCTATTACTTTGGGGCACCATGGCTCCCCACTTACACCGGAGAGAGTGAGACGACTGAAACGAATGTGTTCCGTGACTTCAGAGAACAGATTGAAACCATGTTTCAAGTATACAGATTGGATGAAAAGCAACAAGTAGAGATACTTTTAGCTCAGCTGAAGGGGTTCGCAAAAAGGGAAGTGAAGTCGTGGCCAGAAGGTCAAAGAAAATCAGCAACAGTTATATTGAATAAGCTGGCAAAAGTATTCGATACCAAAACTCTATCAGAACTGAAAACACAGTTTTATTCCAGGAAACAACAACCGCATGAGACACTCAGAGAATATGCGGTAGTGTTGCAGGAGGCGTTACAAGATATAAAACTGTGTGCCCCAAAAGAACCTATTGAGGAAAATGAGACTCTAACCAATCAATTCCTTGACGGCATTTATGATGTAAACATCAAGGGACAAGTAAAAATGCTATACCGACAGGAATCACCTATCAGCTTTTCGGACTTCAAAGAGCTGATCAGAAAAGTATTAGGTGATAAACACAAGAAGGGAACTGTAAACCCACCTGTTGAAACCACTCTCCAACAAATCCAATCTGCTACCCCTAAAGACCCTATCACGGAAATGAAGGGGCAAATTGCTGAGTTGACCCAGGGAATGACTGAGCTATGTCGGGAGTTGAGAACCTTGAAAGAGACACAGGCACCCCAGAGATCATGGCGGACGGGAAGAGAACCATCTTACGGTAGTGCAGGGCGAAGTGCCTCATGGAGCTCTAGACGACTGCCTACGGACAAATTCGATGAACAAGGAAGGCCTATCTGTAGACGTTGTCAGAGAAGTGGGCATATAGAGCGGAATTGCCGCAGCACTGACCCTTTAAACGAGGAAATCCCGAGGGCAGGGACCAACCGTCGGGAGACTCCGCAGTAGAAGGTCCCACATCACAAGAATGGACACCAAAATTCGTCGGGTGTTGTCCCATAATTGAAGTTAAAGTTAATGGAGTTAACCTGCCAGCCTTGTTAGATACTGGGTCGCAAGTGACCACTATTCAGTGGGGCGAGTTTATTAAACACTGGAGAGAGGACACTATCATAGCCCCACCACCGGCCTGGTTGAAACTACTAGCAAGCAATGGACAGAGTATTGAATGCTGTGGGCATTATGAGGCTGAGGTCGAGATCGGACAAGCTAGGCTCCTCAGTCAGGGATGCTTAGTCACAGCTGTCAGAGATCAATGTTTACCCCCGATAATTATTGGAATGAATGTCCTGAGGAATTGCCCCGAGGAGTTGATTAGTGCCCTTCGACAAGAATTATCCACCAGAACTCTGACTGAGAGACGACCCCTACAACAGACCATCCGCTTCCTGAAGTGTCACCAAAGGTTTGTGGACAATAGAGGAGAAATTGGAAGTGTCCGTATTTCCGAGCGGCGGAAGGTACTCTTGCCTCCAAATTCGGAAACTGTATTATGGTGCAAGACTAAGATCGGGCCCAAAGGAAACGACTATGATGCAGTTATCCAGAGAAGACACACCGCCTGGGGTGAGCAATTCGTAGTGGCCAGAGCCTTAGTAACTGTGGTACAAGGGAGAGTGCCTGTAAGAGTCCTAAATCCTCACAACCATGCTATTAAGATACCAAGATTCCAAGCCTTGGCACAAGTGTATGAGGTCAACTTTCAGGACATCATAGACGCAGAAGAACCCCACTCCCAACAGGCAATAAGTCACCAAAACGAACTGGCAGTTCAAAAAGAAACCCTATGGTGGGAGAAACTGCAGATTGGGGATCAGAATACCACCGAACAAGAAAAGACCGGAGTGTTGCGCTTGGTGATGAAGAACGAGAAAACCTTCAGTAAGAGTGCTAACGATTTCGGGAGAGTCAAGAACATCTATCACCACATTCCAACTGGGTCTGCTCCTCCCATCAAGGAACGTCACCGTCCGATTCCTCCAGCGTTGTACCAGCCCGTGAAAAAGATGATAGAGAAAATGAAAGCCTCCAAAGTGATTAGGGACAGTTATAGCCCGTGGGCTGCACCGATAGTGCTGGTCAGAAAAAAAGACGGAGAGCTAAGGTTTTGCATTGATTACAGAAAACTGAATGCAGTCACGCATAGGGATGCTTATCCCCTCCCTAGGATAGAAGAATCTTTGACGGCTCTAAGATCGGCAGTGTACTTTTCGACCCTCGATCTAACAAGCGGGTACTGGCAAGTCGCTGTGTCTCCAGATGATATAGAAAAGACTGCATTCACCACCCCAAT
This sequence comes from Crinia signifera, assembly GCF_055691185.1. Lineage (NCBI taxonomy): Eukaryota > Metazoa > Chordata > Amphibia > Anura > Myobatrachidae > Crinia > Crinia signifera. Next base: position 203,381,930 of record NC_139221.1, on the reverse strand, counting down.
GGGATTATTTGAGTTCAATCAGATGCCTTTTGGATTAACCAACGCTCCAGCCACCTTCCAACGGGTCATGGAGCACTGTCTGGGCTCTAAGAACTTTGATACGTTGCTCATTTACTTAGACGACGTTATCGTTTTCTCCAGTAATTACGATCAGCATCTCCAACACTTAGAGGAAGTCTTTGAACGGCTTGCGGAGTACGGGTTCAAGCTAAAACCTTCGAAATGCCACCTCCTTAAAACTAGTGTTCAATACCTGGGACATATCGTCAGCTCAGAAGGAGTGACCGCAGACCCCGAAAAAATAAAAGCAGTTCGAGAATGGCCGACACCCGTCACTGTAAAAGATGTCCGAAGATTTTTAGGTTTCGTCGGATACTATCGGCGATTTATAGCCGGGTTCGCGAAGATTGCAAATCCCTTGCATGAGCTCCTGAGAAGCGTATCCGGGAAGGACGTCAGAGGGAACGCCGTTGTCAACTGGGGTAGCAGACAGGAAGAAGCATTCCAGACACTAAAGAATTTACTCATCGAGGCCCCCTTGCTGGCATATCCAAATTATGATCTTCCCTTTAAGGTCTACACCGATGCCAGCAACCTAGGATTAGGAGCTGTGCTAGCCCAAGATCAGGATGGCAAAGAAAGGGTCATAGCGTATGCTAGCCGGGGCTTGAGGAAAACTGAAAGGAACGACCAGAACTATAGTGCCTTCAAACTAGAACTATTGGCATTGATATGGGCAGTAACGGAGAAATTTAAAGACTACCTCGCCGCCACTCCGTGCACTATTTATACCGACAATAATCCACTGGCACACCTGCAAACGGCTCGATTAGGGGCGTTGGAACAAAGATGGGTATCCCGATTAGAGAACTTCCAGTATAAAATAAAATTCAGGAGTGGAAGAATGAACTCTAATGCTGATGCTCTCTCGAGGCTACCCCAGGAGGCAGAATCAGAAAAGGAAGACCAATGGGAAGAAGTCGAGATTCCCTTATTTGGTCCCATGCCCATCAAGCAACACACAGTTACTCTCCGAAACACCGAGATTATTTTGTCGGCTGTACAGGAGGACGCATCTTGTCACCAAGAATGGAACTGGAGAGACTTGCAAGACAAAAACAATGTGCTACAACAGTTCAAACTCCTCCTGGCCACCCAGAAAGTCCCCAACAAAGAAGAACGGCAAAGACTTCCTTCTGAACTGATCCAACTATTAAGATACAGAGATCGAGTAAGCTTCATTAACGGGGTGTTGATTAAGAGTAGCATCGACCCTTGCACGCACGATCACCTGAATCAAATACTCGTTCCAGCAGAACAGCGAACTCAAATTCTACGAGCTTACCATGAAAGATCTGGGCATTTTGGAACGAAGAAAACGGAAAATGCTATAAGAAAGAACTTTTTCTGGGTAGGACTCCATGTTGACGTCGCAAAGTGGATTGAAGAGTGTTCCGCTTGTGCGATTAAGAGAAATGTGCAACCAAATCAGAAGGCAACATTGAAACCCATCCAAAGTAACTATCCGCTGGAAATCGTGACGTTAGATCACGTCAAAGTGGGGCCCAGCAGTGCAGGATATCAATACGCATTGATGATAGTAGACCACTATACAAAATTTATGGTGACGGTCCCCGTCAGAGACCTGACCGCTAAGACCACAGCGGAGACCTTCCTAAAGAACTTTATCCGTCCCTACGGGTTCCCAGAACAGGTCCTTACGGATCAGGGTCCAGCATTTGAGGCACACCTGCTCAAAGAACTTTGTGACACCTATGGATGCAAAAAAATCAGAACTACGCCCTATCATCCACAGGGCAATGGACTTTGTGAGAGAGCTAACCAGACCCTGTTAGGAAGGATCCGGGCCCTGTCCCCAGCAAACCAACTGAAATGGCCCTCGTTGTTACCCGAGTTTACGTATCTATACAATAATCTCGAGCACGCATCCACAGGACATACCCCGTATTATTTGCTCTTTGGGCGAAAGGGGAAACTGCCAGCAGACTTAGAACTCAATGCCTTCACTGAAAATGTAAACTCTCCCCAAACCGACTGGGTGATTGAACATAAACAGAGAATGGATCTTGCCAAAGAGATGGTCACCAAGAGAATGGGAGAGGTTCACTATCGACAGGAAAGTGACTATAATCAGAACGCCAAGGCAGAACCTTTGAAAGTCGGAGATCGAGTTTTAAAGAAAAATAATCAGAGGAGCAGCAAACTAGACCCCATCTGGGAAGCCACGCCATATGAAATTGTTCATCTACCGTCAACGGAGACTGTCGTGTATGGGATAAGGAAAGAGGGCGAAGGAATCAGCAATGTCAAAATGATCCATCGTAACAACCTGAAACTCTATAAAGCTCGGAGGGAACCAGACTTGCCGGAAATGCATCCTCCAGACACCAAGAATCATAGTCCAAGTTTCGAAGACTTTATGCGGGACCCAATGGACTTGTTACTGTTTATGGATAGTGCTATTCCACACGGCGGAATACACAAAGTCACGTCGAACCGCACAAGTGAAAAGATGGCAGTAGACTTAAGCCAACCGTATAGCCCTGACTTATTCCCTGAACAAAACACTCCAGAACAGAGGCCGGAAAGGCCAGTCAGGAGCACAAGGGGTGTGAAACCTCTCCGGTTTAGAGACTGAGTCAAACCTGTTAAAAAAAATATATAGTTAAGGGTAGAAATGTAAATTCTCTTGATTTAAGAGTATGTAATGTTAAAGTATATATGTAGTGACATGTTGTTGTTTGAAATGTAAGAAGTAAAATGCATGAGGACATGCAAGATTCCACCCCGGAAAAATGTGATAACTTTATGCAGGCACATGATGCCCTACTGAATGTTCCTAATATAGGATACAGTTTGGTGTGGGGAGAGCCATCCTCATAGGGGATATTCAGGACATCTATATATGTAAACAGGTGCCTTCACAGAAGGCAACGGGAGCTTTCATGGAAGGCAAGGTGTTCATTGGCTGATGAAATGGATGGGACTGCTCGGTGCTGCAGTGACCACGGGACAAGTTCATGTGCCCCGCGCAGAGGAAAAAGGGCCTGTTGAAAGCTAACAAATAATAAAGATTTTCTGCTCGAGGAGGGAGAACTGACAAGCAAGGGTGCGGGTGCCGGTGATATAAGGAGGAGAGCCGTTGGTGTGGCGCAGTTCAGGGGGAGCGGAAAGGACAAGCAGAGCTACGCAGCAGGATATAGCAAGCGGAGAGCGGTACTGGGAGAGAGATAGACTTACCAGGGAGACGACAGCGGGACCCGGCTTCATCCAGGCGGTGAGCGGGATCATCCAGCAGCAACTCCGGCAGCAAGTCTGTAGACGCCGGAGGGGAGAGGAGTCGCGTCGTGTGAGAGGTGGCGTCAGCAAAGAGGCGGTCCTGGAGGCGGAGTTCGGCCAGGCTTGGAGGCTGAAAAGACGGAGAGAGGGGGAGTGGTGAGTGACATCAGCCCCGCACAGTTACCTGAGCCACCCCCACCAAGTGAAATTAAGCTAGGGAGACACGGGCAGCTGCCAAGCCCCCTACACCTATTAATAAGGCCCAGCTTCCCATAGCAGTACATTTCTCCGCCCCTATAAATCACACTGACAGTTGATAACGGATTCCCCGCTGTGCTGCGCAGCCTTACACCGCATAAATGCATATTACCACCATTTATACAGTATAACCCGCAGCCGGAGCTTGAACAATAGGATCATCTTAGCTAAGAAGCATAGAGATGTACATGGTAGTGAAAGCCATGTAAGAGAGATCCTTCACTGATTCATCAGTGTCAGAGAGAACTTATGAGTGAGAAGCTATTCCTCCCAGCCCATAGGTTGCTCTTAGGATAAAAATAAAGCCATCTGCCCCTGGAGATAGAAAGGCTATCCATTGGAATAATCCAATAGAAGAAAGGGACAGCTACAAGCCAGAGGTCGTAGAAAGGGATAGGCAGACTACTTCACCCGCTTGATTCAGTAATAGACGTAAAGAGTTATTGAGCTAAACCCGACTTACTGAAAGTCAGGGGACGCTTAAGGAGAATATTCACACCTGCAGTCAGCACACAGGGCTAAACCCGATGGGGAAAGCATCAGGGGACGCCCTCTACAGGTCAGCGTGAAATAGATAGAACTGCAGAACATATACAAGAGCAGGCAAGACTTCTAACGATCAATTAGTAAGCCAACTGCTTAAGGGTTAAACCCGGCTAAAGGCCAGGGGAAGCCCAGGATTACTAACTCCACTTCAGCCAGACAGTGAGTCAGCACCGACAGGATTGAAGTAACAGATACAGATATAGGCGCAATCCTAACCCTGTTCGGCCAGGAAAACAGTGCGACATTCATTGCAGTAAAGACTCCTATTAGGATCCCTTATACCCAGTGAACTTCACTAAACTATTACGGGACAGTGAGGATTTTGGGACTGTTGGGAAGGGCTTTGATGTCCAAAAAGGTATTTGGTGTCTATTGTTATTATTACCTGTTAGCCTACCGAGTTGTCATGTGCAGAGGGAGAGTCTTACGCACCGCTTCTGTTGTATCTAGAATAGAATAGGATATATCCTAACGTTAGTCACAGCATTGATTTACATTATTGCGCAATAATAATAACAGTAGGGTAATACCCGAATGCTCATAGGTTATGCCGGCATAACAATTGATTGATAACTTGTATTGACCTGTTTACAGATTTTAGCATATAAGGTAGGATTAGTTGTATATGCACTGGTAGCAAGAGGAAACACGCGAGCAGAGGAAACCCGTGAAGGAGCGACCCTCACTGTTCCAGCTTAATAAAACCTGTAATTCCTGTTGTTGGTGGTGATGTAACTGTTGATTGCATATTCCCACATTATATGATTCCTCTGTTTGTACTTAATAAACTTGTTGAAAATATAAAAGAAAGAAAAGCGGAATCCTGAATACTTACCTAAACACCTGTAAGAAAAGAGAGCAAGATACTCACCTGTGGAAGGTTTCACACTTCCATCTTCTTTTCCCAATATTTGTGCAGCTTCTGTACACTCTGTATCTTCCGAATGGTGGATCTTCTGCAGTAACGCAACCTTTTCTTGCAGCTCTCTTTGGTGCACTTGAAAATCCCCTTGCACTGTGTGTGCAATTTCATCCCACGTCGTGTTCTGGAATCTAGATTGAGAATATCTTGCCTGTGAACCAAATAAATGTGCAGAGTGATGAATTACCTGGTTAATGAGTGTGTCGGTTTCTTCATCTGTGAAGTTTGGTCCCCTGTTGCAGGAGTCTTCTCTGGAGTCAGCTTCGTGGTCTGTCTCTGATGGTTGTTGGACATCTTCTGTCTGTCTCTGCGCTGATTCTTCTTCCTGTGAAGAGAGAGAAAACCTACTTCTTTCTTCTTGGGACATTGGTGAACCCAAAGCTTCAATCTGTCTCGACGCTGATTGTTCTTCCTCTGAGGGTCTCCTTCTTTCTTCCTGGGACATTTCTAAAAGAAAACTGAATAGAGAAATCAAATATGTTATACAATCAAAAAGATTCATGAAGATCTACTATTTTACTATAAGTGATCATTTGTCCTTGTGACTGTTTTTATATACAAATACAGCTTACAAGTGATATTTCACTAATATGCTATGCCATGTATTATATATATATATATATATATATATATATTTATATATATATTTATACCTATATACACAGACACACACAGCCTAGTACAGACACTACTACACCATGTAATGTATAAAAAGTTAAATTTTGTCCTATTGTCTTTCTATAAAAATCCAGATTACAAGCGAAGATAGTGATCTTTTACATACAAGCGTATTGAATACCGGCCGAATCAACTCTAAAAATTTAAATTTAAATGAATTACTGTTCATTTTTATTTCATAAAAAACACAATTTTCGCTGTACGCTCATTTATGTTCAGCATAACTCCGCAATTACTGCAGAAATGTACACCAATCATAGTACACATATTACTTGCCCTCACAGTGTTTGTTCCCATATTGTAACACACCACTATCACTGATGTAGCAGCACAGAGTATTACAGCATAACTCTGGAAAGACTGGAGCAATTGACACAAAGCATGGTACACATCAATTACAATCTGAACAAATACTGTAGAGGAAACACCCGGGCACTCCTAGGGGTGGGGCAGCAGCACAGACTATATCAGGACATTCATGATATGTCAGTGATGCATAGTTGCCTACCCTCCTGCATTCTGCAGGAGACTCCCTTAAATAGCAGCAATCTCCCTCCCTGCCTCATTAGTCTACCAATCTGCCTCATGTCACCTAGCCCACAGAGCACTGTTTTTTTTGGGGAAAAATGGAATAAGAGATAGATACAGATTCATCAGCACCATTTCCCAGCACTTTACCAAGTATAATATCTCTTACTCCAGCTGCGGGCACTTGTGAGGGGATGTGTCTTTGTATCACATCTACTTGCATGGTTGCAAGGGGATGTGGTGGCGATTCAGCAGGGCAGGCCCTCAAAGACTCGGTTAGCTGCAAGATCGCAGCTTAATGACACAACCAGAACCTGGCCCTAATATACATACATACATACACATACACACACACTATGCCATACCTTGTGCACTGGTTCCTTTCTTCTTGGACGAGCAAGAAGTACGCTTCCATCTTCTTTTCCCAATACTTGTGCAGCTTCTGTACACTCTGTATTTTCCGAATGATGGATCTTCTGCAGTAACGCAACCTTTTCTTGCAGCTCTCTTTGGTGCACTTGAAAATCCCCTTGCACTGTGTGTGCAGTTTCATCCCACGTTGTGTTCTGGAATCTTGATTGAGAATTTCTTGCCTGTGAACCAAATAAATGTGCAGAGTGATGAATTACCTGGTTAATGAGTATGTCAGTTTCTTCATCTGTGAAGTTTGGTCCCCTGTTGCAGGAGTCTTCTCCGAAGTCAGCTTCGTGGTCTGTCTCTGATGGTTGTTGGACATCTTCAGTCTGTCTCTGCGCTGATTCTTCTTCCTGTGAAGAGAGAGAAAACCTACTTCTTTCTTCTTGGGACATTGGTGAACCCAAAGCTTCAATCTGTCTCGACGCTGATTGTTCTTCCTCTGAGGTTCTCCTTCTTTCTTCCTTGGACATTTCTAAAAGAAAACTGAATAGAGAAATCAAATATGTTATACAATCAAAAAGATTCATGAAGATCTACTATTTTACTATAAGTGATAATTTGTCCTTGTGACTGTTTTATATACAAATAAAGCTTACAAGTGATATTTCACTAATATGCTATGCCATGAAATATATATATATACATATATACACAGACACACACAGCCTAGTACAGACACTACTACACCATGTAATGTATAAAAAGTGAAATTTTGTCCTATTGTCTTTCTATAAAAATCCAGATTACAAGCGAAGATAGTGATCTCTTACATACAAGCGTATTGAATACCGGCCGAATCATCTAAAAATTTAAATTTAAATTAATTACTGTTCATTTTTATTTCATAAAAAACACAATTTTCGCTGTACGCTCATTTATGTTCAGCATAACTCCGCAATTACTGCAGAAATGTACACCAATCATAGTACACATATTACTTGCCCTCACAGTGTTTGTTCCCAGATTGTAACACACCACTAGCACTGATGTAGCAGCACAGAGTATTACAGCATAACTCTGGAAAGACTGGAGCAATTGACACAAAGCATGGTACACATCAATTACAATCTGAACAAATACTGTAGAGGAAACACCCCGGGCACTCCTAGGGGTGGGGCAGCAGCACAGACTATATCAGGACATTCATGATATGTCAGTGATGCATAGTTGCCTACCCTCCTGCATTCTGCAGGAGACTCCCTTAAATAGCAGCAATCTTCCTCCCTGCCTCATTAGTCTACCAATCTGCCTCATGTCGTCTAGCCCACAGAACACTGTTTTTTGGGGAAAAATGAAATAAGAGATAGATACAGATTCATCAGCACCATTTCCCAGCACTTTCCCAAGTATAGTATCTCTTACTCCAGCTGCGGGCACTTGTGAGGGGATGTGTCTTTGTATCACATCCCCTTGCATGGTTGCAAGGGGATGTGGTGGCGATTCAGCAGGGCAGGCCCTGAAAGACTCGGTAAGCTCCAAGATCGCAGCTTAATGACACAACCAGAACCTGGCCCTAATATACATACATACATACACATACACACACACTATGCCATACCTTGTGCACTGGTTCCTTTCTTCTTGGACGAGCAAGAAGTACGCTTCCATCTTCTTTTCCCAATACTTGTGCAGCTTCTGTACACTCTGTATCTTCCGAATGATGGATCTTCTGCAGTAACACAACCTTTTCTTGCAGCTCTCTTTGGTGCAGTTGAAAATCCCCTTGCACTGTGTGTGCAATTTCATCCCACGTCGTGTTCTCGAATCTTGATTGAGAATTTCTTGCCTGTGAACCAAATAAATGTGCAGAGTGATGAATTACCTGGTTAATGAGTGTGTCAGTTTCTTCTTCTGTGAAGTTTGGTCCCCTGTTGCAGGAGTCTTCTCCGAAGTCAGCTTCGTGGTCTGTCTCTGATGGTTGTTGGACATCTTCAGTCTGTCTCTGCGCTGATTCTTCTTCCTGTGAAGAGAGAGAAAACCTACTTCTTTCTTCTTGGGACATTGGTGAACCCAAAGCTTCAATCTGTCTCGACGCTGATTGTTCTTCCTCTGAGGTTCTCCTTCTTTCTTCCTTGGACATTTCTAAAAGAAAACTGAATAGAGAAATCAAATATGTTATACAATCAAAAAGATACATGAAGATCTACTATTTTACTATAAGTGATAATTTGTCCTTGTGACTGTTTTATATACAAATAAAGCTTACAAGTGATATTTCACTAATATGCTATGCCATGAATTATATATATATATATATTCATATATATATATATATATATATATATATATATATATATTTATACCTATATACACAGACACACACAGCCTAGTACAGACACTACTACACCATGTAATGTATAAAAAGTGAAATTTTGTCCTATTGTCTTTCTATAAAAATCCAGATTACAAGCGAAGATAGTGATCTCTTACATACAAGCGTATTGAATACCGGCCGAATCATCTAAAAATTAAAATTTAAATTAATTACTGTTCCTTTTTTTTTTCATAAAAAACACAATTTTCGCTGTACGCTCATTTATGTTCAGCATAACTCTGCAATTACTGCAGAAATGTACACCAATCATAGTACACATATTACTTGCCCTCACAGTGTTTGTTCCCAGATTGTAACACACCACTAGCACTGATGTAGCAGCACAGAGTATTACAGCATAACTCTGGAAAGACTGGAGCAATTGACACAAAGCATGGTACACATCAATTACAATCTGAACAAATACTGTAGAGGAAACACCCCGGGCACTCCTAGGGGTGGGGCAGCAGCACAGACTATATCAGGACATTCATGATATGTCAGTGATGCATAGTTGCCTACCCTCCTGCATTCTGCAGGAGACTCCCTTAAATAGCAGCAATCTCCCTCCCTGCCTCATTAGTCTACCAATCTGCCGCATGTCACCTAGCCCACAGAGCACTGTTTTTTTTGGGGAAAAATGGAATAAGAGATAGATACAGATTCATCAGCACCATTTCCCAGCACTTTCCCAAGTATAGTATCTCTTACTCAAGCTGCGGGCACTTGTGAGGGGATGTGTCCTTGTATCACATCCCCTTGCATGGTTGCAAGGGGATGTGGTGGCGATTCAGCAGGGCAGGCCCTCAAAGACTCGGTAAGCTCCAAGATCGCAGCTTAATGACACAACCAGAACCTGGCCCTAATATACATACATACATACACATACACACACACTATGCCATACCTTGTGCACTGGTTCCTTTCTTCTTGGACGAGCAAGAAGTACGCTTCCATCTTCTTTTCCCAATACTTGTGCAGCTTCTGTACACTCTGTATTTTCCGAATGATGGATCTTCTGCAGTAACGCAACCTTTTCTTGCAGCTCTCTTTGGTGCACTTGAAAATCCCCTTGCACTGTGTGTGCAGTTTCATCCCACGTTGTGTTCTGGAATCTTGATTGAGAATTTCTTGCCTGTGAACCAAATAAATGTGCAGAGTGATGAATTACCTGGTTAATGAGTATGTCAGTTTCTTCTTCTGTGAAGTTTGGTCCCCTGTTGCAGGAGTCTTCTCCGAAGTCAGCTTCGTGGTCTGTCTCTGATGGTTGTTGGACATCTTCAGTCTGTCTCTGCGCTGATTCTTCTTCCTGTGAAGAGAGAGAAAACCTACTTCTTTCTTCTTGGGACATTGGTGAACCCAAAGCTTCAATCTGTCTCGACGCTGATTGTTCTTCCTCTGAGGTTCTCCTTCTTTCTTCCTTGGACATTTCTAAAAGAAAACTGAATAGAGAAATCAAATATGTTATACAATCAAAAAGATACATGAAGATCTACTATTTTACTATAAGTGATAATTTGTCCTTGTGACTGTTTTATATACAAATAAAGCTTACAAGTGATATTTCACTAATATGCTATGCCATGAATTATATATATATATATATTCATATATATATATATATATATATATATATTTATACCTATATACACAGACACACACAGCCTAGTACAGACACTACTACACCATGTAATGTATAAAAAGTGAAATTTTGTCCTATTGTCTTTCTATAAAAATCCAGATTACAAGCGAAGATAGTGATCTCTTACATACAAGCGTATTGAATACCGGCCGAATCATCTAAAAATTAAAATTTAAATTAATTACTGTTCCTTTTTTTTTTCATAAAAAACACAATTTTCGCTGTACGCTCATTTATGTTCAGCATAACTCTGCAATTACTGCAGAAATGTACACCAATCATAGTACACATATTACTTGCCCTCACAGTGTTTGTTCCCAGATTGTAACACACCACTAGCACTGATGTAGCAGCACAGAGTATTACAGCATAACTCTGGAAAGACTGGAGCAATTGACACAAAGCATGGTACACATCAATTACAATCTGAACAAATACTGTAGAGGAAACACCCCGGGCACTCCTAGGGGTAGGGCAGCAGCACAGACTATATCAGGACATTCATGATATGTCAGTGATGCATAGTTGCCTACCCTCCTGCATTCTGCAGGAGACTCCCTTAAATAGCAGCAATCTCCCTCCCTGCCTCATTAGTCTACCAATCTGCCGCATGTCACCTAGCCCACAGAGCACTGTTTTTTTGGGGGAAAAATGGAATAAGAGATAGATACAGATTCATCAGCACCATTTCCCAGCACTTTCCCAAGTATAGTATCTCTTACTCAAGCTGCGGGCACTTGTGAGGGGATGTGTCCTTGTATCACATCCCCTTGCATGGTTGCAAGGGGATGTGGTGGCGATTCAGCAGGGCAGGCCCTCAAAGACTCGGTAAGCTCCAAGATCGCAGCTTAATGACACAACCAGAACCTGGCCCTAATATACATACATACATACACATACACACACACTATGCCATACCTTGTGCACTGGTTCCTTTCTTCTTGGACGAGCAAGAAGTACGCTTCCATCTTCTTTTCCCAATACTTGTGCAGCTTCTGTACACTCTGTATTTTCCGAATGATGGATCTTCTGCAGTAACGCAACCTTTTCTTGCAGCTCTCTTTGGTGCACTTGAAAATCCCCTTGCACTGTGTGTGCAGTTTCATCCCACGTTGTGTTCTGGAATCTTGATTGAGAATTTCTTGCCTGTGAACCAAATAAATGTGCAGAGTGATGAATTACCTGGTTAATGAGTATGTCAGTTTCTTCATCTGTGAAGTTTGGTCCCCTGTTGCAGGAGTCTTCTCCGAAGTCAGCTTCGTGGTCTGTCTCTGATGGTTGTTGGACATCTTCAGTCTGTCTCTGCGCTGATTCTTCTTCCTGTGAAGAGAGAGAAAACCTACTTCTTTCTTCTTGGGACATTGGTGAACCCAAAGCTTCAATCTGTCTCGACGCTGATTGTTCTTCCTCTGAGGTTCTCCTTCTTTCTTCCTTGGACATTTCTAAAAGAAAACTGAATAGAGAAATCAAATATGTTATACAATCAAAAAGATACATGAAGATCTACTATTTTACTATAAGTGATAATTTGTCCTTGTGACTGTTTTATATACAAATAAAGCTTACAAGTGATATTTCATTAATATGCTATGCCATGAATTATATATATATATATATATATATATATTCATATATATATATATATATATTTATACCTATATACACAGACACACACAGCCTAGTACAGACACTACTACATCATGTAATGTATAAAAAGTGAAATTTTGTCCTATTGTCTTTCTATAAAAATCCAGATTACAAGCGAAGATAGTGATCTCTTACATACAAGCGTATTGAATACCGGCCGAATCAACTCTAAAAATTTAAATTTTAATTAAATACTGTTCATTTTTAGTTCATAAAAAACACAATTTTCGCTGTACGCTCAATTATGTTCAGCATAACTCCGCAACTACTGCAGAAATGTACACCAATCATAGTACACATATTACTTGCCCTCACAGTGTTTGTTCCCAGATTGTAACACACCACCATCACTGATGTAGCAGCACAGAGTATTACAGCATAACTCTGGAAAGACTGGAGCAATTGACTCAAAGCATGGTACACATCAATTACAATCTGAACAAATACTGTAGAGGAAACACCCCGGGCACTCCTAGGGGTGGGGCAGCAGCACAGACTATATCAGGACATTCATGATATTTCAGTGATGCATAGTTGCCTACCCTCCTGCATTCTACAGGAGACTCCCTTAAATAGCAGCAATCTCCCTCCCTGCCTCATTAGTCTACCAATCTGCCTCATGTCACCTAGCCCACCGAGCACAGTTTTTTTGGGGAAAAAAAGAATAAGAGATAGATACAGATTCATCAGCACCATTTCCCAGCACTTTCCCAAGTATAGTATCTCTTACTCAAGCTGCGGGCACTTGTGAGGGGATGTGTCCTTGTATCACATCCCCTTGCATGGTTGCAAGGGGATGTGGTGGCGATTCAGCAGGGCAGGCCCTCAAAGACTCGGTAAGCTCCAAGATCGCAGCTTAATGACACAACCAGAACCTGGCCCTAATATACATACATACATACACATACACACACACTATGCCATACCTTGTGCACTGGTTCCTTTCTTCTTGGACGAGCAAGAAGTACGCTTCCATCTTCTTTTCCCAATACTTGTGCAGCTTCTGTACACTCTGTATTTTCCGAATGATGGATCTTCTGCAGTAACGCAACCTTTTCTTGCAGCTCTCTTTGGTGCACTTGAAAATCCCCTTGCACTGTGTGTGCAGTTTCATCCCACGTTGTGTTCTGGAATCTTGATTGAGAATTTCTTGCCTGTGAACCAAATAAATGTGCAGAGTGATGAATTACCTGGTTAATGAGTATGTCAGTTTCTTCATCTGTGAAGTTTGGTCCCCTGTTGCAGGAGTCTTCTCCGAAGTCAGCTTCGTGGTCTGTCTCTGATGGTTGTTGGACATCTTCAGTCTGTCTCTGCGCTGATTCTTCTTCCTGTGAAGAGAGAGAAAACCTACTTCTTTCTTCTTGGGACATTGGTGAACCCAAAGCTTCAATCTGTCTCGACGCTGATTGTTCTTCCTCTGAGGTTCTCCTTCTTTCTTCCTTGGACATTTCTAAAAGAAAACTGAATAGAGAAATCAAATATGTTATACAATCAAAAAGATACATGAAGATCTACTATTTTACTATAAGTGATAATTTGTCCTTGTGACTGTTTTATATACAAATAAAGCTTACAAGTGATATTTCATTAATATGCTATGCCATGAATTATATATATATATATATATATATATATATTCATATATATATATATATATATTTATACCTATATACACAGACACACACAGCCTAGTACAGACACTACTACATCATGTAATGTATAAAAAGTGAAATTTTGTCCTATTGTCTTTCTATAAAAATCCAGATTACAAGCGAAGATAGTGATCTCTTACATACAAGCGTATTGAATACCGGCCGAATCAACTCTAAAAATTTAAATTTTAATTAAATACTGTTCATTTTTAGTTCATAAAAAACACAATTTTCGCTGTACGCTCAATTATGTTCAGCATAACTCCGCAACTACTGCAGAAATGTACACCAATCATAGTACACATATTACTTGCCCTCACAGTGTTTGTTCCCAGATTGTAACACACCACCATCACTGATGTAGCAGCACAGAGTATTACAGCATAACTCTGGAAAGACTGGAGCAATTGACTCAAAGCATGGTACACATCAATTACAATCTGAACAAATACTGTAGAGGAAACACCCCGGGCACTCCTAGGGGTGGGGCAGCAGCACAGACTATATCAGGACATTCATGATATTTCAGTGATGCATAGTTGCCTACCCTCCTGCATTCTGCAGGAGACTCCCTTAAATAGCAGCAATCTCCCTCCCTGCCTCATTAGTCTACCAATCTGCCTCATGTCACCTAGCCCACCGAGCACAGTTTTTTTGGGGAAAAAAAGAATAAGAGATAGATACAGATTCATCAGCACCATTTCCCAGCACTTTCCCAAGTATAGTATCTCTTACTCCAGCTGCGGGCACCTGTGAGGGGATGTGTCTTTGTATCACATCCCCTTGCATGGTTGCAAGGGGATGTGGTGGCGATTCAGCAGGGCAGGCCCTCAAAGACTCGGTAAGCTGCAAGATCGCAGCTTAATGACACAACCAGAACCTGGCCCTAATATACATACATATATACACATACACACACACTATGCCATACCTTGTGCACTGGTTAATTTCTTCTTGGACGAGCAAGAAGTACGCTTCCATCTTCTTTTTCCCAATACTTGTGCAGCTTCTGTACACTCTGTATCTTCCGAATGGTGGATCTTCTGCAGTAACGCAACCTTTTCTTGCAGCTCTCTTTGGTGCACTTGAAAATCCCCTTGCACTGTGTGTGCAATTTCATCCCACGTCGTGTTCTGGAATCTAGATTGAGAATATCTTGCCTGTGAACCAAATAAATGTGCAGAGTGATGAATTACCTGGTTAATGAGTGTGTCGGTTTCTTCATCTGTGAAGTTTGGTCCCCTGTTGCAGGAGTCTTCTCTGGAGTCAGCTTCGTGGTCTGTCTCTGATGGTTGTTGGACATCTTCTGTCTGTCTCTGCGCTGATTCTTCTTCCTGTGAAGAGAGAGAAAACCTACTTCTTTCTTCTTGGGACATTGGTGAACCCAAAGCTTCAATCTGTCTCGACGCTGATTGTCCTTCCTCTGAGGGTCTCCTTCTTTCTTCCTGGGACATTTCTAAAAGAAAACTGAATAGAGAAATCAAATATGTTATACAATCAAAAAGATTCATGAAGATCTACTATTTTACTATAAGTGATCATTTGTCCTTGTGACTGTTTTATATACAAATAAAGCTTACAAGTGATATTTCACTAATATGCTATGCCATGAAATATATATATATATATATATATATATATATATATATATACATATATACACAGACACACACCTCCTAGTACAGACACTACTACACCATGTAATGTATAAAAAGTGAAATTTTGTCCTATTGTCTTTCTATAAAAATCCAGATTACAAGCGAAGATAGTGATCTCTTACATACAAGCGTATTGAATACCGGCCGAATCATCTAAAAATTTAAATTTAAATTAATTACTGTTCATTTTTATTTCATAAAAAACACAATTTTCGCTGTACGCTCATTTATGTTCAGCATAACTCCGCAATTACTGCAGAAATGTACACCAATCATAGTACACATATTACTTGCCCTCACAGTGTTTGTTCCCAGATTGTAACACACCACTAGCACTGATGTAGCAGCACAGAGTATTACAGCATAACTCTGGAAAGACTGGAGCAATTGACACAAAGCATGGTACACATCAATTACAATCTGAACAAATACTGTAGAGGAAACACCCCGGGCACTCCTAGGGGTGAAGCAGCAGCACAGACTATATCAGGACATTCATGATATGTCAGTGATGCATAGTTGCCTACCCTCCTGCATTCTGCAGGAGACTCCCTTAAATAGCAGCAATCTTCCTCCCTGCCTCATTAGTCTACCAATCTGCCTCATGTCGTCTAGCCCACAGAACACTGTTTTTTGGGGAAAAATGAAATAAGAGATAGATACAGATTCATCAGCACCATTTCCCAGCACTTTCCCAAGTATAGTATCTCTTACTCAAGCTGCGGGCACTTGTGAGGGGATGTGTCTTTGTATCACATCCCCTTGCATGGTTGCAAGGGGATGTGGTGGCGATTCAGCAGGGCAGGCCCTCAAAGACTCGGTAAGCTCCAAGATCGCAGCTTAATGACACAACCAGAACCTGGCCCTAATATACATACATACATACACATACACACACACTATGCCATACCTTGTGCACTGGTTCCTTTCTTCTTGGACGAGCAAGAAGTACGCTTCCATCTTCTTTTCCCAATACTTGTGCAGCTTCTGTACACTCTGTATCTTCCGAATGATGATCTTCTGCAGTAACGCAACCTTTTTTTGCAGCTCTCTTTGGTGCAGTTGAAAATCCCCTTGCACTGTGTGTGCAATTTCATCCCACGTCGTGTTCTGGAATCTTGATTGAGAATTTCTTGCCTGTGAACCAAATAAATGTGCAGAGTGATGAATTACCTGGTTAATGAGTGTGTCAGTTTCTTCTTCTGTGAAGTTTGGTCCCCTGTTGCAGGAGTCTTCTCTGAAGTCAGCTTCGTGGTCTGTCTCTGATGGTTGTTGGACATCTTCAGTCTGTCTCTGCGCTGATTCTTCTTCCTGTGAAGAGAGAGAAAACCTACTTCTTTCTTCTTGGGACATTGGTGAACCCAAAGCTTCAATCTGTCTCGACGCTGATTGTTCTTCCTCTGAGGTTCTCCTTCTTTCTTCCTTGGACATTTCTAAAAGAAAACTGAATAGAGAAATTAAATATGTTATACAATCAAAAAGATACATGAAGATCTACTATTTTACTTTAAGTGATAATTTGTCCTTGTGACTGTTTTATATACAAATAAAGCTTACAAGTGATATTTTACTAATATGCTATGCCATGAATTATATATATATATATATATATATATATATTCATATATATATATATATATATATATATATTTATACCTATATACACAGACACACACAGCCTAGTACAGACACTACTACACCATGTAATGTATAAAAAGTTAAATTTTGTCCTATTGTCTTTCTATAAAAATCCAGATTACAAGCAAAGATAGTGATCTCTTACATACAAGCGTATTGAATACCGGCCGAATCAACTCTAAAAATTTAAATTTAAATTAAATACTGTTCATTTTTAGTTCATAAAAAACACAATTTTCGCTGTACGCTCATTTATGTTCAGCATAACTCCGCAACTACTGCAGAAATGTACACCAATCATAGTACACATATTACTTGCCCTCACAGTGTTTGTTCTCAGATTGTAACACACCACCATCACTGATGTAGCAGCACAGAGTATTACAGCATAACTCTGGAAAGACTGGAGCAATTGACACAAAGCATGGTACACATCAATTACAATCTGAACAAATACTGTAGAGGAAACACCCCGGGCACTCCTAGGGGTGGGGCAGCAGCACAGACTATATCAGGACATTCATGACATGTCAGTGATGCATAGTTGCCTACCCTCCTGCATTCTGCAGGAGACTCCCTTAAATAGCAGCAATCTCCCTCCCTGCCTCATTAGTCTACCAATCTGCCTCATGTCACCTAGCCCACAGAGCACTGTTTTTTTGGGGGAAAATGGAATAAGAGATAGATACAGATTCATCAGCACCATTTCCCAGCACTTTACCAAGTATAGTATCTCTTACTCCAGCTGCGGGCACTTGTGAGGGGATGTGTCTTTGTATCACATCCCCTTGCATGGTTGCAAGGGGATGTGGTGGCGATTCAGCAGGGCAGGCCCTCAAAGACTCGGTAAGCTGCAAGATCGCAGCTTAATGACACAACCAGAACCTGGCCTTAATATACATACATACATACACATACACACACACTATGCCATACCTTGTGCACTGGTTCCTTTCTTCTTGGACGAGCAAGAAGTACGCTTCCATCTTCTTTTCCCGATACTTGTGCAGCTTCTGTACACTCTGTATTTTCCGAATGGTGGATCTTCTGCAGTAACGCAACCTTTTCTTGCAGCTCTCTTTGGTGCACTTGAAAATCCCCTTGCACTGTGTGTGCAATTTCATCCCACGTCGTGTTCTGGAATCTAGATTGAGAATTTCTTGCCTGTGAACCAAATAAATGTGCAGAGTGATGAATTACCTGGTTAATGAGTGTGTCAGTTTCTTCATCTGTGAAGTTTGGTCCCCTGTTGCAGGAGTCTTCTCCGAAGTCAGCTTCGTGGTCTGTCTCTGATGGTTGTTGGACATCTTCAGTCTGTCTCTGCGCTGATTCTTCTTCCTGTGAAGAGAGAGAAAACCTACTTCTTTCTTCTTGGGACATTGGTGAACCCAAAGCTTCAATCTGTCTCGACGCTGATTGTTCTTCCTCTGAGGTTCTCCTTCTTTCTTCCTTGGACATTTCTAAAAGAAAACTGAATAGAGAAATCAAATATGTTATACAATCAAAAAGATACATGAAGATCTACAATTTTACTATAAGTGATAATTTGTCCTTGTGACTGTTTTATATACAAAAAAAGCTTACAAGTGATATTTCACTAATATGCTATGCCATGAATTTTATATATATATATATATATATATATATATATATATATATATATATATATATATACATATTTACACAGACACACACAGCCTAGTACAGACACTACTACACCATGTAATGTATAAAAAGTGAAATTTTGTCCTATTGTCTTTCTATAAAAATCCAGATTACAAGCGAAGATAGTGATCTTTTACATACAAGCGTATTGAATACCAGCCAAATCAACTCTAAAAATTAAAATTTAAATGAATTACTGTTCATTTTTATTTCATAAAAAAACACAATTTTCGCTGTACGCTCATTTATGTTCCAGCATAACTCCGCAATTACTGCAGAAATGTACACCAATCATAGTACACATATTACTTGCCCCCACAGTGTTTGTTCCCAGATTGTAACACACCACTAGCACTGATGTAGCAGCACAGAGTATTACAGCATAACTCTGGAAAGACTGGAGCAATTGACTCAAAGCATGGTACACATCAATTACAATCTGAACAAATACTGTAGAGGAAACACCCCGGGCACTCCTATGGGTGGGGCAGCAGTACAGACTATATCAGGACATTCATGATATGTTAGTGATGCATAGTTGCCTACCCTCCTGCATTCTGCAGGAGACTCCCTTAAATAGCAGCAATCTTCCTCCCTGCCTCATTAGTCTACCAATCTGCCTCATGTCGTCTAGCCCACAGAACACTGTTTTTTGGGGAAAAATGAAATAAGAGATAGATACAGATTCATCAGCACCATTTCCCAGCACTTTCCCAAGTATAGTATCTCTAACTCAAGCTGCGGGCACTTGTGAGGGGATGTGTCTTTGTATCACATCCCCTTGCATGGTTGCAAGGGGATGTGGTGGCGATTCGGCAGGGCAGGCCCTCAAAGACTCGGTAAGCTCCAAGATCGCAGCTTAATGACACAACCAGAACCTGGCCCTAATATACATACATATATACACATACACACACACACTATGCCATACCTTGTGCACTGGTTCCTTTCTTCTTGGACGAGCAAGAAGTACGCTTCCATCTTCTTTTCCCGGTACTTGTGCAGCTTCTGTACACTCTGTATCTTCCGAATGGTGGATCTTCTGCAGTAACGCAACCTTTTCTTGCAGCTCTCTTTGGTGCACTTGAAAATCCCCTTGCACTGTGTTTGCAATTTCATCCCACGTCGTGTTCTGGAATCTAGATTGAGAATTTCTTGCCTGTGAACCAAATAAATGTGCAGATTGATGAATTACCTGGTTAATGAGTGTGTCGGTTTCTTCATCTGTGAAGTTTGGTCCCCTGTTGCAGGAGTCTTCTCCGAAGTCAGCTTCGTGGTCTGTCTCTGATGGTTGTTGGACATCTTCAGTCTGTCTCTGCGCTGATTCTTCTTCCTGTGAAGAGAGAGAAAACCTACTTCTTTCTTCTTGGGACATTGGTGAACCCAAAGCTTCAATCTGTCTCGACGCTGATTGTTCTTCCTCCGAGGTTCTCCTTCTTTCTTCCTTGGACATTTCTAAAAGAAAACTGAATAGAGAAATCAAATATGTTATACAATCAAAAAGATACATGAAGATCTACTATTTTACTATAAGTGATAATTTGTCCTTCTGACTGTTTTATATACAAATAAAGCTTACAAGTGATATTTCACTAATATGCTATGCCATGAAATATATATATATATATATATATATACATACATATATATATATATACACAGACACACACAGCCTAGTACAGAAACTACTACACCATGTAATGTATAAAAAGTGAAATTTTGTCCTATTGTCTTTCTATAAAAATCCAGATAACAAGCAAAGATAGTGATCTCTTACATACAAGCGTATTGAATACCGGCCGAATCATCTAAAAATTTAAATTTAAATTAATTACTGTTCATTTTTATTTCATAAAAAACACAATTTTCGCTGTACGCTCATTTATGTTCAGCATAACTCCGCAATTACTGCAGAAATGTACACCAATCATAGTACACATATTACTTGCCCTCACAGTGTTTGTTCCCAGATTGTAACACACCACTAGCACTGATGTAGCAGCACAGAGTATTACAGCATAACTCTGGAAAGACTGGAGCAATTGACACAAAGCATGGTACACATCAATTACAATCTGAACAAATACTGTAGAGGAAACACCCCGGGCACTTCTAGGGGTGGGGCAGCAGCACAGACTATATCAGGACATTCATGACATGTCAGTGATGCATAGTTGCCTACCCTCCTGCATTCTGCAGGAGACTCCCTTAAATAGCAGCAATCTCCCTCCCTGCCTCATTAGTCTACCAATCTGCCTCATGTCACCTAGCCCACAGAGCACTGTTTTTTGGGGGGGAAAATGGAATAAGAGATAGATACAGATTCATCAGCACCATTTCCCAGCACTTCACCAAGTATAGTATCTCTTACTCCAGCTGCGGGCACTTGTGAGGGGATGTGACTTTGTATCACATCCCCTTGCATGGTTGCAAGGGGATGTGGTGGCGATTCTGCAGGGCAGGCCCTCAAAGACTCGGTAAGCTGCAAGATCGCAGCTTAATGACACAACCAGAACCTGGCCGTAATATACATACATACACATACACACACACTATGCCATACCTTGTGCACTGGTTCCTTTCTTCTTGGACGAGCAAGAAGTACGCTTCCATCTTCTTTTCCCGGTACTTGTGCAGCTTCTGTACACTCTGTATCTTCCGAATGATGGATCTTCTGCAGTAACGCAACCTTTTCTTGCAGCTCTCTTTGGTGCACTTGAAAATCCCCTTGCACT
The DNA here is from genome assembly GCF_055691185.1 of Crinia signifera. NCBI lineage: Eukaryota > Metazoa > Chordata > Amphibia > Anura > Myobatrachidae > Crinia > Crinia signifera. The sequence continues at coordinate 203,360,330 of NC_139221.1, read as the reverse complement.
GTGTTTGCAATTTCATCCCACGTCGTGTTCTGGAATCTAGATTGAGAATTTCTTGCCTGTGAACCAAATAAATGTGCAGATTGATGAATTACCTGGTTAATGAGTGTGTCGGTTTCTTCATCTGTGAAGTTTGGTCCCCTGTTGCAGGAGTCTTCTCCGAAGTCAGCTTTGTGGTCTGTCTCTGATGGTTGTTGGACATCTTCAGTCTGTCTCTGCGCTGATTCTTCTTCCTGTGAAGAGAGAGAAAACCTACTTCTTTCTTCTTGGGACATTGGTGAACCCAAAGCTTCAATCTGTCTCGACGCTGATTGTTCTTCCTCCGAGGTTCTCCTTCTTTCTTCCTTGGACATTTCTAAAAGAAAACTGAATAGAGAAATCAAATATGTTATACAATCAAAAAAAAAACATGAAGATCTACTATTTTACTATAAGTGATAATTTGTCCTTCTGACTGTTTTATATACAAATAAAGCTTACAAGTGATATTTCACTAATATGCTATGCCATGAAATATATATATATATATATATACATACATATATATATATACACAGACACACACAGCCTAGTACAGAAACTACTACACCATGTAATGTATAAAAAGTGAAATTTTGTCCTATTGTCTTTCTATAAAAATCCAGATTACAAGCGAAGATAGTGATCTCTTACATACAAGCATATTGAATACCGGCCGAATCATCTAAAAATTTAAATTTAAATTAATTACTGTTCATTTTTATTTCATAAAAAACACAATTTTCGCTGTACGCTCATTTATGTTCAGCATAACTCCGCAATTACTGCAGAAATGTACACCAATCATAGTACACATATTACTTGCCCTCACAGTGTTTGTTCCCAGATTGTAACACACCACTAGCACTGATGTAGCAGCACAGAGTATTACAGCATAACTCTGGAAAGACTGGAGCAATTGACACAAAGCATGGTACACATCAATTACAATCTGAACAAATACTGTAGAGGAAACACCCCGGGCACTCCTAGGGGTGAAGCAGCAGCACAGACTATATCAGGACATTCATGATATGTCAGTGATGCATAGTTGCCTACCCTCCTGCATTCTGCAGGAGACTCCCTTAAATAGCAGCAATCTTCCTCCCTGCCTCATTAGTCTACCAATCTGCCTCATGTCGTCTAGCCCACAGAACACTGTTTTTTGGGGAAAAATGAAATAAGAGATAGATACAGATTCATCAGCACCATTTCCCAGCACTTTCCCAAGTATAGTATCTCTTACTCAAGCTGCGGGCACTTGTGAGGGGATGTGTCTTTGTATCACATCCCCTTGCATGGTTGCAAGGGGATGTGGTGGCGATTCAGCAGGGCAGGCCCTCAAAGACTCGGTAAGCTCCAAGATCGCAGCTTAATGACACAACCAGAACCTGGCCCTAATATACATACATACATACACATACACACACACTATGCCATACCTTGTGCACTGGTTCCTTTCTTCTTGGACGAGCAAGAAGTACGCTTCCATCTTCTTTTCCCAATACTTGTGCAGCTTCTGTACACTCTGTATCTTCCGAATGATGATCTTCTGCAGTAACGCAACCTTTTCTTGCAGCTCTCTTTGGTGCAGTTGAAAATCCCCTTGCACTGTGTGTGCAATTTCATCCCACGTCGTGTTCTGGAATCTTGATTGAGAATTTCTTGCCTGTGAACCAAATAAATGTGCAGAGTGATGAATTACCTGGTTAATGAGTGTGTCAGTTTCTTCTTCTGTGAAGTTTGGTCCCCTGTTGCAGGAGTCTTCTCTGAAGTCAGCTTCGTGGTCTGTCTCTGATGGTTGTTGGACATCTTCAGTCTGTCTCTGCGCTGATTCTTCTTCCTGTGAAGAGAGAGAAAACCTACTTCTTTCTTCTTGGGACATTGGTGAACCCAAAGCTTCAATCTGTCTCGACGCTGATTGTTCTTCCTCTGAGGTTCTCCTTCTTTCTTCCTTGGACATTTCTAAAAGAAAACTGAATAGAGAAATTAAATATGTTATACAATCAAAAAGATACATGAAGATCTACTATTTTACTTTAAGTGATAATTTGTCCTTGTGACTGTTTTATATACAAATAAAGCTTACAAGTGATATTTTACTAATATGCTATGCCATGAATTATATATATATATATATATATATATATTCATATATATATATATATATATATATATTTATACCTATATACACAGACACACACAGCCTAGTACAGACACTACTACACCATGTAATGTATAAAAAGTTAAATTTTGTCCTATTGTCTTTCTATAAAAATCCAGATTACAAGCGAAGATAGTGATCTCTTACATACAAGCGTATTGAATACCGGCCGAATCAACTCTAAAAATTTAAATTTAAATTAAATACTGTTCATTTTTAGTTCATAAAAAACACAATTTTCGCTGTACGCTCATTTATGTTCAGCATAACTCCGCAACTACTGCAGAAATGTACACCAATCATAGTACACATATTACTTGCCCTCACAGTGTTTGTTCTCAGATTGTAACACACCACCATCACTGATGTAGCAGCACAGAGTATTACAGCATAACTCTGGAAAGACTGGAGCAATTGACACAAAGCATGGTACACATCAATTACAATCTGAACAAATACTGTAGAGGAAACACCCCGGGCACTCCTAGGGGTGGGGCAGCAGCACAGACTATATCAGGACATTCATGACATGTCAGTGATGCATAGTTGCCTACCCTCCTGCATTCTGCAGGAGACTCCCTTAAATAGCAGCAATCTCCCTCCCTGCCTCATTAGTCTACCAATCTGCCTCATGTCACCTAGCCCACAGAGCACTGTTTTTTTGGGGGAAAATGGAATAAGAGATAGATACAGATTCATCAGCACCATTTCCCAGCACTTTACCAAGTATAGTATCTCTTACTCCAGCTGCGGGCACTTGTGAGGGGATGTGTCTTTGTATCACATCCCCTTGCATGGTTGCAAGGGGATGTGGTGGCGATTCAGCAGGGCAGGCCCTCAAAGACTCGGTAAGCTGCAAGATCGCAGCTTAATGACACAACCAGAACCTGGCCTTAATATACATACATACATACACATACACACACACTATGCCATACCTTGTGCACTGGTTCCTTTCTTCTTGGACGAGCAAGAAGTACGCTTCCATCTTCTTTTCCCGATACTTGTGCAGCTTCTGTACACTCTGTATTTTCCGAATGGTGGATCTTCTGCAGTAACGCAACCTTTTCTTGCAGCTCTCTTTGGTGCACTTGAAAATCCCCTTGCACTGTGTGTGCAATTTCATCCCACGTCGTGTTCTGGAATCTAGATTGAGAATTTCTTGCCTGTGAACCAAATAAATGTGCAGAGTGATGAATTACCTGGTTAATGAGTGTGTCAGTTTCTTCATCTGTGAAGTTTGGTCCCCTGTTGCAGGAGTCTTCTCCGAAGTCAGCTTCGTGGTCTGTCTCTGATGGTTGTTGGACATCTTCAGTCTGTCTCTGCGCTGATTCTTCTTCCTGTGAAGAGAGAGAAAACCTACTTCTTTCTTCTTGGGACATTGGTGAACCCAAAGCTTCAATCTGTCTCGACGCTGATTGTTCTTCCTCTGAGGTTCTCCTTCTTTCTTCCTTGGACATTTCTAAAAGAAAACTGAATAGAGAAATCAAATATGTTATACAATCAAAAAGATACATGAAGATCTACAATTTTACTATAAGTGATAATTTGTCCTTGTGACTGTTTTATATACAAAAAAAGCTTACAAGTGATATTTCACTAATATGCTATGCCATGAATTTTATATATATATATATATATATATATATATATATATATACATATTTACACAGACACACACAGCCTAGTACAGACACTACTACACCATGTAATGTATAAAAAGTGAAATTTTGTCCTATTGTCTTTCTATAAAAATCCAGATTACAAGCGAAGATAGTGATCTTTTACATACAAGCGTATTGAATACCAGCCAAATCAACTCTAAAAATTAAAATTTAAATGAATTACTGTTCATTTTTATTTCATAAAAAAACACAATTTTCGCTGTACGCTCATTTATGTTCCAGCATAACTCCGCAATTACTGCAGAAATGTACACCAATCATAGTACACATATTACTTGCCCCCACAGTGTTTGTTCCCAGATTGTAACACACCACTAGCACTGATGTAGCAGCACAGAGTATTACAGCATAACTCTGGAAAGACTGGAGCAATTGACTCAAAGCATGGTACACATCAATTACAATCTGAACAAATACTGTAGAGGAAACACCCCGGGCACTCCTATGGGTGGGGCTGCAGTACAGACTATATCAGGACATTCATGATATGTCAGTGATGCATCGTTGCCTACCCTCCTGCATTCTGCAGGAGACTCCCTTAAATAGCAGCAATCTTCCTCCCTGCCTCATTAGTCTACCAATCTGCCTCATGTCGTTTAGCCCACAGAACACTGTTTTTTGGGGAAAAATGAAATAAGAGATAGATACAGATTCATCAGCACCATTTCCCAGCACTTTCCCAAGTATAGTATCTCTAACTCAAGCTGCGGGCACTTGTGAGGGGATGTGTCTTTGTATCACATCCCCTTGCATGGTTGCAAAGGGATGTGGTGGCGATTTAGCAGGGCAGGCCCTCAAAGACTCGGTAAGCTCCAAGATCGCAGCTTAATGACACAACCAGAACCTGGCCCTAATATACATACATACATACACATACACACACACTATGCCATACCTTGTGCACTGGTTCCTTTCTTCTTGGACGAGCAAGAAGTACGCTTCCATCTTCTTTTCCCAATACTTGTGCAGCTTCTGTACACTTTGTATCTTCCGATTGATGGGTCTTCTGCAGTAACGCAACCTTTTCTTGCAGCTCTCTTTGGTGCACTTGAAAATCCCCTTGCACTGTGTGTGCAATTTCATCCCACGTCGTGTTCTGGAATCTTGATTGAGAATTTCTTGCCTGTGAACCAAATAAATGTGCAGAGTGATGAATTACCTGGTTAATGAGTGTGTCAGTTTCTTCTTCTGTGAAGTTTGGTCCCCTGTTGCAGGAGTCTTCTCCGAAGTCAGCTTCGTGGTCTGTCTCTGATGGTTGTTGGACATCTTCAGTCTGTCTCTGCGCTGATTCTTCTTCCTGTGAAGAGAGAGAAAACCTACTTCTTTCTTCTTGGGACATTGGTGAACCCAAAGCTTCAATCTGTCTCGACGCTGATTGTTCTTCCTCTGAGGTTCTCCTTCTTTCTTCCTTGGACATTTCTAAAAGAAAACTGAATAGAGAAATCAAATATGTTATACAATCAAAAAGATACATGAAGATCTACTATTTCACTATAAGTGATAATTTGTCCTTGTGACTGTTTTATATACAAATAAAGCTTACAAGTGATATTTCACTAATATGCTATGCCATGAATTATATATATATATATATATATATATATATATATATATATACATATTTACACAGACACACACAGCCTAGTACAGACACTACTACACCATGTAATGTATAAAAAGTGAAATTTTGTCCTATTGTCTTTCTATAAAAATCCAGATTACAAGCGAAGATAGTGATCTTTTACATACAAGCGTATTGAATACCAGCCAAATCAACTCTAAAAATTAAAATTTAAATGAATTACTGTTCATTTTTATTTCATAAAAAAACACAATTTTCGCTGTACGCTCATTTATGTTCCAGCATAACTCCGCAATTACTGCAGAAATGTACACCAATCATAGTACACATATTACTTGCCCCCACAGTGTTTGTTCCCAGATTGTAACACACCACTAGCACTGATGTAGCAGCACAGAGTATTACAGCATAACTCTGGAAAGACTGGAGCAATTGACTCAAAGCATGGTACACATCAATTACAATCTGAACAAATACTGTAGAGGAAACACCCCGGGCACTCCTATGGGTGGGGCAGCAGTACAGACTATATCAGGACATTCATGATATGTTAGTGATGCATAGTTGCCTACCCTCCTGCATTCTGCAGGAGACTCCCTTAAATAGCAGCAATCTTCCTCCCTGCCTCATTAGTCTACCAATCTGCCTCATGTCGTCTAGCCCACAGAACACTGTTTTTTGGGGAAAAATGAAATAAGAGATAGATACAGATTCATCAGCACCATTTCCCAGCACTTTCCCAAGTATAGTATCTCTAACTCAAGCTGCGGGCACTTTTGAGGGGATGTGTCTTTGTATCACATCCCCTTGCATGGTTGCAAGGGGATGTGGTGGCGATTCGGCAGGGCAGGCCCTCAAAGACTCGGTAAGCTCCAAGATCGCAGCTTAATGACACAACCAGAACCTGGCCCTAATATACATACATATATACACATACACACACACACTATGCCATACCTTGTGCACTGGTTCCTTTCTTCTTGGACGAGCAAGAAGTACGCTTCCATCTTCTTTTCCCGGTACTTGTGCAGCTTCTGTACACTCTGTATCTTCCGAATGGTGGATCTTCTGCAGTAACGCAACCTTTTCTTGCAGCTCTCTTTGGTGCACTTGAAAATCCCCTTGCACTGTGTTTGCAATTTCATCCCACGTCGTGTTCTGGAATCTAGATTGAGAATTTCTTGCCTGTGAACCAAATAAATGTGCAGATTGATGAATTACCTGGTTAATGAGTGTGTCGGTTTCTTCATCTGTGAAGTTTGGTCCCCTGTTGCAGGAGTCTTCTCCGAAGTCAGCTTCGTGGTCTGTCTCTGATGGTTGTTGGACATCTTCAGTCTGTCTCTGCGCTGATTCTTCTTCCTGTGAAGAGAGAGAAAACCTACTTCTTTCTTCTTGGGACATTGGTGAACCCAAAGCTTCAATCTGTCTCGACGCTGATTGTTCTTCCTCCGAGGTTCTCCTTCTTTCTTCCTTGGACATTTCTAAAAGAAAACTGAATAGAGAAATCAAATATGTTATACAATCAAAAAGATACATGAAGATCTACTATTTTACTATAAGTGATAATTTGTCCTTCTGACTGTTTTATATACAAATAAAGCTTACAAGTGATATTTCACTAATATGCTATGCCATGAAATATATATATATATATATATACATACATATATATATATATACACAGACACACACAGCCTAGTACAGAAACTACTACACCATGTAATGTATAAAAAGTGAAATTTTGTCCTATTGTCTTTCTATAAAAATCCAGATAACAAGCAAAGATAGTGATCTCTTACATACAAGCGTATTGAATACCGGCCGAATCATCTAAAAATTTAAATTTAAATTAATTACTGTTCATTTTTATTTCATAAAAAACACAATTTTCGCTGTACGCTCATTTATGTTCAGCATAACTCCGCAATTACTGCAGAAATGTACACCAATCATAGTACACATATTACTTGCCCTCACAGTGTTTGTTCCCAGATTGTAACACACCACTAGCACTGATGTAGCAGCACAGAGTATTACAGCATAACTCTGGAAAGACTGGAGCAATTGACACAAAGCATGGTACACATCAATTACAATCTGAACAAATACTGTAGAGGAAACACCCCGGGCACTTCTAGGGGTGGGGCAGCAGCACAGACTATATCAGGACATTCATGACATGTCAGTGATGCATAGTTGCCTACCCTCCTGCATTCTGCAGGAGACTCCCTTAAATAGCAGCAATCTCCCTCCCTGCCTCATTAGTCTACCAATCTGCCTCATGTCACCTAGCCCACAGAGCACTGTTTTTTTGGGGGGAAAATGGAATAAGAGATAGATACAGATTCATCAGCACCATTTCCCAGCACTTCACCAAGTATAGTATCTCTTACTCCAGCTGCGGGCACTTGTGAGGGGATGTGACTTTGTATCACATCCCCTTGCATGGTTGCAAGGGGATGTGGTGGCGATTCTGCAGGGCAGGCCCTCAAAGACTCGGTAAGCTGCAAGATCGCAGCTTAATGACACAACCAGAACCTGGCCGTAATATACATACATACACATACACACACACTATGCCATACCTTGTGCACTGGTTCCTTTCTTCTTGGACGAGCAAGAAGTACGCTTCCATCTTCTTTTCCCGGTACTTGTGCAGCTTCTGTACACTCTGTATCTTCCGAATGATGGATCTTCTGCAGTAACGCAACCTTTTCTTGCAGCTCTCTTTGGTGCACTTGAAAATCCCCTTGCACTGTGTTTGCAATTTCATCCCACGTCGTGTTCTGGAATCTAGATTGAGAATTTCTTGCCTGTGAACCAAATAAATGTGCAGATTGATGAATTACCTGGTTAATGAGTGTGTCGGTTTCTTCATCTGTGAAGTTTGGTCCCCTGTTGCAGGAGTCTTCTCCGAAGTCAGCTTTGTGGTCTGTCTCTGATGGTTGTTGGACATCTTCAGTCTGTCTCTGCGCTGATTCTTCTTCCTGTGAAGAGAGAGAAAACCTACTTCTTTCTTCTTGGGACATTGGTGAACCCAAAGCTTCAATCTGTCTCGACGCTGATTGTTCTTCCTCCGAGGTTCTCCTTCTTTCTTCCTTGGACATTTCTAAAAGAAAACTGAATAGAGAAATCAAATATGTTATACAATCAAAAAAAAAACATGAAGATCTACTATTTTACTATAAGTGATAATTTGTCCTTCTGACTGTTTTATATACAAATAAAGCTTACAAGTGATATTTCACTAATATGCTATGCCATGAAATATATATATATATATATACATACATATATATATATACACAGACACACACAGCCTAGTACAGAAACTACTACACCATGTAATGTATAAAAAGTGAAATTTTGTCCTATTGTCTTTCTATAAAAATCCAGATTACAAGCGAAGATAGTGATCTCTTACATACAAGCATATTGAATACCGGCCGAATCATCTAAAAATTTAAATTTAAATTAATTACTGTTCATTTTTATTTCATAAAAAACACAATTTTCGCTGTACGCTCATTTATGTTCAGCATAACTCCGCAATTACTGCAGAAATGTACACCAATCATAGTACACATATTACTTGCCCTCACAGTGTTTGTTCCCAGATTGTAACACACCACTAGCACTGATGTAGCAGCACAGAGTATTACAGCATAACTCTGGAAAGACTGGAGCAATTGACACAAAGCATGGTACACATCAATTACAATCTGAACAAATACTGTAGAGGAAACACCCCGGGCACTCCTAGGGGTGGGGCAGCAGCACAGACTATATCAGGACATTCATGACATGTCAGTGATGCATAGTTGCCTACCCTCCTGCATTCTGCAGGAGACTCCCTTAAATAGCAGCAATCTCCCTCCCTGCCTCATTAGTCTACCAATCTGCCTCATGTCACCTAGCCCATAGAGCACTGTTTTTTGGGGGGAAAATGGAATAAGAGATAGATACAGATTCATCAGCACCATTTCCCAGCACTTTACCAAGTATAGTATCTCTTACTCCAGCTGCGGGCACTTGTGAGGTGATGTGTCTTTGTATCACATCCCCTTGCATGGTTGCAAGGGGATGTGGTGGCGATTCAGCAGGGCAGGCCCTCAAAGACTCGGTTAGCTGCAAGATCGCAGCTTAATGACACAACCAGAACCTGGCCCTAATATACATACATATATACACATACACACACACTATGCCATACCTTGTGCACTGGTTCCTTTCTTCTTGGACGAGCAAGAAGTACGCTTCCATCTTCTTTTCCCAATACTTGTGCAGCTTCTTTGCACTATGTATCTTCCGAATGATGGATCTTCTGCAGTAACGCAACCTTTTCTTGCAGCTCTCTTTGGTGCATTTGAAAATCCCCTTGCACTGTGTGTGCAATTTCATCCCACGTCGTGTTCTGGAATCTAGATTGAGAATTTCTTGCATGTGAACCAAATAAATGTGCAGAGTGATGAATTACCTGGTTAATGAGTGTGTCAGTTTCTTCATCTGTGAAGTTTGGTCCCCTGTTGCAGGAGTCTTCTCCGAAGTCAGCTTCGTGGTCTGTCTCTGATGGTTGTTGGACATCTTCAGTCTGTCTCTGCGCTGATTCTTCTTCCTGTGAAGAGAGAGAAAACCTACTTCTTTCTTCTTGGGACATTGGTGAACCCAAAGCTTCAATCTGTCTCGACGCTGATTGTTCTTCCTCTGAGGTTCTCCTTCTTTCTTCCTTGGACATTTCTAAAAGAAAACTGAATAGAGAAATCAAATATGTTATACAATCAAAAAGATACATGAAGATCTACTATTTTACTATAAGTGATAATTTGTCCTTCTGACTGTTTTATATACAAATAAAGCTTACAAGTGATATTTCACTAATATGCTATGCCATGAAATATATATATATATATATATATATATATATATATATATACATACATATATACACAGACACACACAGCCTAGTACAGAAACTACTACACCATGTAATGTATAAAAAGTGAATTTTTGTCCTATTGTCTTTCTATAAAAATCCAGATTACAAGCGAAAATAGTGATCTCTTACATACAAGCGTATTGAATACCGGCCAAATCATCTAAAAATTTAAATTTAAATTAATTAATGTTCATTTTTATTTCATAAAAAACACAATTTTCGCTGTACGCTCATTTATGTTCAGCATAACTCCGCAATTACTGCAGAAATGTACACCAATCATAGTACACATATTACTTGCCCTCACAGTGTTTGTTCCCAGATTGTAACACACCACTAGCACTGATGTAGCAGCACAGAGTATTACAGCATAACTCTGGAAAGACTGGACCAATTGACACAAAGCATGGTACACATCAATTACAATCTGAACAAATACTGTAGAGGAAACACCCCGGGCACTCCTAGGGGTGGGGCAGCAGCACAGACTATATCAGGACATTCATGACATGTCAGTGATGCATAGTTGCCTACCCTCCTGCATTCTGCAGGAGACTCCCTTAAATAGCAGCAATCTCCCTCCCTGCCTCATTAGTCTACCAATCTGCCTCATGTCACCTAGCCCACAGAGCACTGTTTTTTTGGGGGAAAATGGAATAAGAGATAGATACAGATTCATCAGCACCATTTCCCAGCACTTTACCAAGTATAGTATCTCTTACTCCAGCTGCGGGCACTTGTGAGGGGATGTGTCTTTGTATCACATCCCCTTGCATGGTTGCAAGGGGATGTGGTGGCGATTCTGCAGGGCAGGCCCTCAAAGACTCGGTAAGCTGCAAGATCGCAGCTTAATGACACAACCAGAACCTGGCCCTAATATACATACATACATACACATACACACACACTATGCCATACCTTGTGCACTGGTTCCTTTTTTCTTGGACGAGCAAGAAGTACGCTTCCATCTTCTTTTCCCAATACTTGTGCAGCTTCTGTACACTCTGTATCTTCCGAATGGTGGATCTTCTGCAGTAACGCAACCTTTTCTTGCAGCTCTCTTTGGTGCACTTGAAAATCCCCTTGCACTGTGTGTGCAATTTCATCCCACGTCGTGTTCTGGAATCTAGATTGAGAATTTCTTGCCTGTGAACCAAATAAATGTGCAGAGTGATGAATTACCTGGTTAATGAGTGTGTCGGTTTCTTCATCTGTGAAGTTTGTTCCCCTTTTGCAGGTGTCTTCTCTGGAGTCAGCTTCGTGGTCTGTCTCTGATGGTTGTTGGACATCTTCTGTCTGTCTCTGCGCTGATTCTTCTTCCTGTGAAGAGAGAGAAAACCTACTTCTTTCTTCTTGGGACATTGTTGAACCCAAAGCTTCAATCTGTCTTGACGCTGATTGTTCTTCCTCTGAGGGTCTCCTTCTTTCTTCCTGGGACATTTCTAAAAGAAAACTGAATAGAGAAATCAAATATGTTATACAATCAAAAAGATTCATGAAGATATACTATTTTACTATAAGTGATCATTTGTCCATGTGACTGTTTTATATACAAATCCAGCTTACAAGTGATATTTCACTAATATGCTATGCCATGTTATATATATATATTATATATATATATATATATATATATATATATATATATATATATATACTGTATATACACACAGACACACACAGCCTAGTACAGACACTACTACATCATGTAATGTATAAAAAGTGAAATTTTGTCCTATTGTCTTTCTATAAAAATCCAGATTACAAGCAAAGATAGTGATCTCTTACATACAAGCGTATTGAATACCGGCGGAATAACTCTAAAAATTTAAATTTAAATGAATTACTGTTCATTTTTATTTCATTAAAAAACTAAATTTTCGCTGTATGCTCATTTATGTTCAGAATAACTCCGCAATTATTACTGCAGATATGTACACCAATCATAGTACACATATTACTTGCCCTAACAGTGTTTGTTCCCAGATTGTAACACACCACTAGCACTGATGTAGCAGCACAGAGTATTACAGCATAACTCTGGAAAGACTGGAGCAACTGACTCAAAGCATGGTACACATAAATTACAATCTGAACAAATACTGTAGAGGAAACACCCCGGGCACTCCTAGGGGTGGGGCAGCAGCACAGACTATATCAGGACATTCATGATATGTCAGTGATGCATAGTTGCCTACCCTCCTGCATTCTGCAGGAGACTCCCTTAAATAGCAGCAATCTCCCTCCCTGCCTCATTAGTCTACCAATCTGCCTCATGTCACCTAGCCCATAGAGCACTGTTTTTTGGGGGGAAAATGGAATAAGAGATAGATACAGATTCATCAGCACCATTTCCCAGCACTTTACCAAGTATAGTATCTCTTACTCCAGCTGCGGGCACTTGTGAGGTGATGTGTCTTTGTATCACATCCCCTTGCATGGTTGCAAGGGGATGTGGTGGCGATTCAGCAGGGCAGGCCCTCAAAGACTCGGTTAGCTGCAAGATCGCAGCTTAATGACACAACCAGAACCTGGCCCTAATATACATACATACATACACATACACACACACTATGCCATACCTTGTGCACTGGTTCCTTTCTTCTTGGACGAGCAAGAAGTACGCTTCCATCTTCTTTTCCCAATACTTGTGCAGCTTCTGTACACTCTGTATCTTCCGAATGATGGGTCTTCTGCAGTAACGCAATCTTTTCTTGCAGCTCTCTTTGGTGCACTTGAAAATCCCCTTGCACTGTGTGTGCAATTTCATCCCACGTCGTGTTCTGGAATCTTGATTGAGAATTTCTTGCCTGTGAACCAAATAAATGTGCAGAGTGATGAATTACCTGGTTAATGAGTGTGTCGGTTTCTTCTTCTGTGAAGTTTGGTCCCCTGTTGCAGGAGTCTTCTCCGAAGTCAGCTTCGTGGTCTGTCTCTGATGGTTGTTGGACATCTTCAGTCTGTCTCTGCGCTGATTCTTCTTCCTGTGAAGAGAGAGAAAACCTACTTCTTTCTTCTTGGGACATTGGTGAACCCAAAGCTTCAATCTGTCTCGACGCTGATTGTTTTTCCTCTGAGGTTCTCCTTCTTTCTTCCTTGGACATTTCTAAAAGAAAACTGAATAGAGAAATCAAATATGTTATACAATCAAAAAGATACATGAAGATCTACTATTTTACTATAAGTGATAATTTGTCCTTCTGACTGTTTTATATACAAATAAAGCTTACAAGTGATATTTCACTAATATGCTATGCCATGAAATATATATATATATATATATATATATATATATACATACATATATACACAGACACACACAGCCTAGTACAGACACTACTTAACCATGTAATGTATAAAAAGTGAAATTTTGTCCTATTGTCTTTCTATAAAAATCCAGATTACAAGCGAAGATAGTGATCTCTTACATACAAGCGTATTGAATACCGGCCGAATCATCTAAAAATTTAAATTTAAATTAATTACTGTTCATTTTTATTTTATAAAAAACACAATTTTCGCTGTACGCTCATTTATGTTCAGCATAACTCCGCAATTACTGCAGAAATGTACACCAATCATAGTACACATATTACTTGCCCTCACAGTGTTTGTTCCCAGATTGTAACACACCACTATCACTGATGTAGCAGCACAGAGTATTACAGCATAACTCTGGAAAGACTGGAGCAATTGACACAAAGCATGGTACACATCAATTACAATCTGAACAAATACTGTAGAGGAAACACCCCGGGCACTCCTAGGGGTGGGGCAGCAGCACAGACTATATCAGGACATTCATGACATGTCAGTGATGCATAGTTGCCTACCCTCCTGCATTCTGCAGGAGACTCCCTTAAATAGCAGCAATCTCCCTCCCTGCCTCATTAGTCTACCAATCTGCCTCATGTCACCTAGCCCACAGAGCACTGTTTTTTGGGGGGAAAATGGAATAAGAGATAGATACAGATTCATCAGCACCATTTCCCAGCACTTTACCAAGTATAGTATCTCTTACTCCAGCTGCGGGCACTTGTGAGGGGATGTGTCTTTGTATCACATCCCCTTGCATGGTTGCAAGGGGATGTGGTGGCGATTCTGCAGGGCAGGCCCTCAAAGACTCGGTAAGCTGCAAGATCGCAGCCTAATGACACAACCAGAACCTGGCCCTAATATACATACATACATACACATACACACACACTATGCCATACCTTGTGCACTGGTTCCTTTTTTCTTGGACGAGCAAGAAGTACGCTTCCATCTTCTTTTCCCAATACTTGTGCAGCTTCTGTACACTCTGTATCTTCCGAATGGTGGATCTTCTGCAGTAACGCAACCTTTTCTTGCAGCTCTCTTTGGTGCACTTGAAAATCCCCTTGCACTGTGTGTGCAATTTCATCCCACGTCGTGTTCTGGAATCTAGATTGAGAATTTCTTGCCTGTGAACCAAATAAATGTGCAGAGTGATGAATTACCTGGTTAATGAGTGTGTCGGTTTCTTCATCTGTGAAGTTTGGTCCCCTGTTGCAGGAGTCTTCTCTGGAGTCAGCTTTGTGGTCTGTCTCTGATGGTTGTTGGACATCTTCTGTCAGTCTCTGCGCTGATTCTTCTTCCTGTGAAGAGAGAGAAAACCTACTTCTTTCTTCGTGGGACATTGGTGAGCCCAAAGCTTCAATCTGTCTCGACGCTGATTGTTCTTCCTCTGAGGTTCTCCTTCTTTCTTCCTTGGACATTTCTAAAAGAAAACTGAATAAAGAAATCAAATATGTTATACAATCAAAAAGATTCATGAAGATCTACTATTTTACTATAAGTGATAATTTGTCCATGTGACTGTTTTATATACAAATCCAGCTTACAAGTGATATTTCACTAATATGCTATGCCATGTATTATATATATATATATATATATATATATATATATATATATATATATACTGTATATACACACAGACACACACAGCCTAGTACAGACACTACTACACCATGTAATGTATAAAAAGTTAAATTTTGTCCTATTGTCTTTCTATTAAAATCCAGATTACAAGCGAAGTTAGTGATCTTTTACATACAAGCGTATTGAATACCGGCGGAATAACTCTAAAAATTTAAATTTAAATGAATTACTGTTCATTTTTATTTCATTAAAAAACACAATTTTCGCTGTATGCTCATTTATGTTCAGAATAACTCCGCAATTATTACTGCAGATATGTACACCAATCATAGTACACATATTACTTGCCCTAACAGTGTTTGTTCCCAGATTGTAACACACCACTAGCACTGATGTAGCAGCACAGAGTATTACAGCATAACTCTGGAAAGACTGGAGCAATTGACTTAAAGCATGGTACACATCAATTACAATCTGAACAAATACTGTAGAGGAAACACCCCGGGCACTCCTATGGGTGGGGCAGCAGTACAGACTATATCAGGACATTCATGATATGTCAGTGATGCATAGTTGCCTACCCTCCTGCATTCTGCAGGAGACTCCCTTAAATAGCAGCAATCTTCCTCCCTGCCTCATTAGTCTACCAATCTGCCTCATGTCGTCTAGCCCACAGAACACTGTTTTTTGGGGAAAAATGAAATAAGAGATAGATACAGATTCATCAGCACCATTTCCCAGCACTTTCCCAAGTATAGTATCTTTTACTCAAGCTGCGGGCACTTGTGAGGGGATGTGTCTTTGTATCACATCCCCTTGCATGGTTGCAAAGGGATGTGGTGGCGATTCAGCAGGGCAGGCCCTCAAAGACTCGGTAAGCTCCAAGATCGCAGCTTAATGACACAACCAGAACCTGGCCCTAATATACATACATACATACACATACACACACACTATGCCATACCTTGTGCACTGGTTCCTTTCTTCTTGGACGAGCAAGAAGTACGCTTCCATCTTCTTTTCCCAATACTTGTGCAGCTTCTGTACACTCTGTATCTTCCGAATGGTGGATCTTCTGCAGTAACGCAACCTTTTCTTGCAGCTCTCTTTGGTGCACTTGAAAATCCCCTTGCACTGTGTGTGCAATTTCATCCCACGTCGTGTTCTGGAATCTAGATTGAGAATTTCTTGCCTGTGAACCAAATAAATGTGCAGAGTGATGAATTACCTGGTTAATGAGTGTGTCGGTTTCTTCATCTGTGAAGTTTGGTCCCCTTTTGCAGGAGTCTTCTCTGGAGTCAGCTTCGTGGTCTGTCTCTGATGGTTGTTGGACATCTTCTGTCTGTCTCTGCGCTGATTCTTCTTCCTGTGAAGAGAGAGAAAACCTACTTCTTTCTTCGTGGGACATTGGTGAGCACAAAGCTTCAATCTGTCTCGTCGCTGATTGTTCTTCCTCTGAGGGTCTCCTTCTTTCTTCCTGGGACATTTCTAAAAGAAAACTGAATAAAGAAATCAAATATGTTATACAATCAAAAAGATTCATGAAGATCTACTATTTTACTAGAAGTGATAATTTGTCCTTGTGACTGTTTTATATACAAATAAAGCTTACAAGTGATATTTTACTAATATGCTATGCCATGAATTATATATATATATATATATATATATATATATATACATATTTACACAGACACACACAGCCTAGTACAGACCCTACTACACCATGTAATGTATAAAAAGTGAAATTTTGTCCTATTGTCTTTCTATAAAAATCCAGATTACAAGCGAAGATAGTGATCTTTTACATACAAGCGTATTGAATACCAGCCAAATCAACTCTAAAAATTAAAATTTAAATGAATTACTGTTCATTTTTATTTCATAAAAAAACACAATTTTCGCTGTACGCTCATTTATGTTCCAGCATAACTCCGCAATTACTGCAGAAATGTACACCAATCATAGTACACATATTACTTGCCCCCACAGTGTTTGTTCCCAGATTGTAACACACCACTAGCACTGATGTAGCAGCACAGAGTATTACAGCATAACTCTGGAAAGACTGGAGCAATTGACTCAAAGCATGGTACACATCAATTACAATCTGAACAAATACTGTAGAGGAAACACCCCGGGCACTCCTATGGGTGGGGCAGCAGCAGGGGCGGATTGGGGACTAAAAGTGGCCCTGGAATATTTCTGGAAGTGGCCTCATGTGGGCGGCAACAATTCAATAATGGGTGGAGCCAACATAACAGTAGGCGGGATTACCACATCACTATACTTTGACAGGCAAAACTAAAGCATCAATAGTGTCTGAATATCAGATTGATTAATATTAACTTTTGTTTGTTGGTGACACTGTAAAATGTCACTCACATAAGTCACTCAGATGGATGGATATGTCATGGTATCTCAGCATCGGCTGGATTAAATGAACACAGCAGTCCTCCCTCAAAGGTGCACTACCACTATCTACCCATGCACACTAGAGAAACAACATACAGGCCCTAAAACGTACCCACTAATTTGTAACAAAACTACACACTATGTGTTTGTATCATTAAGTAAGCAACCTACAGTAACAATGCAATTTTCAAAAAGTGTCCACAATATTGGCCACCACTGTAACTTAACTGAGTGATGCAATTCTCCATGCATCCTTATTTTCTATTTTTTTTTTAAAACCATAACATAATGAACAGGAGCTACAACTATAGCTTGGTCCAGAAAACAAGCTACATATATAGGACAAATGCTATCTTTATAAATTATTATGTTGTAAAAGGGCCTAAAAAGCAAAAAAAAATTGCAATTAAATAAGGCATGGATAATATGCCAGTACATATAAATGCACATATGTTCCGCAGCGCTGTACAGAGACCATTATTACCAGTTATATTATATAGTGCACACATATTCCACAGCGCTGTACAGAGATTATTATTACCAGTTATAATATATAGCGCACACATATTCCGCAGCGCTGTACAGAGACCATTATTACCAGTTATATTATATAGTGCACACATATTCCGCAGCGCTATACAGAGATTATTATTACCAGTTATTATATAGCGCACACATATTCCGCAGCGCTGTACAGAGACTATTATTACCAGTTATTATATAGCGCACACATATACTGCAGCGCTGTACAGAGAATATTATTACCAGTTATTATATAGTGCACACATATTCCGCAGCACTGTACAGAGACTATTACCAGTTATTATATAGCGCACACATATGCTGCAGCGCTGTACAGAGAATATTATTACCAGTTATTTATATAGCACACAAATATTCCGCTGCGCTGTACAGAGACTATTATTACTAGTTATTATATAGCGCTCACATATACTGCAGCGCTGTACAGAGAATATTATTACCAGTTATTATATAGTGCACACATATTCCGCAGCACTGTACAGAGACTATTACCAGTTATTATTGTATATAGCGCACACATATTCTGCAGCGCTATACAGAGGATATTATTACCAGTTATTTATATAGCGCACACATATTCCACAGCGCTGTACAGAGAATATTATTACCAGGTATATTATATAACGCACACATATTCCGCTGCGCTGTACAGAGACTATTATTACCAGTTATTGATATAGCGCACACATATTCCGCAGTGCTGTATAGAGACTATTATTACCAGTTATGTTATATAGTGCACACATATTCCGCAGCGCTGTACAGAGAATATTATTACCAGTTATTTATATAGCACACACATATTCCGCAACGCTGTACAGAGACTATTATCACCAGTTATATAGTGCACACATATTCTACAGCGCTGTACAGAGAATATTATTACCAGTTATATAATATAGCGCACACATATTCCGCAACGTTGTACAGAGACTATTATTACCAGTTATATAGTGCACACATATTCTACAGCGCTGTACAGAGAATATTATTACCAGTTATTTATATAGCGCACACATATTCTGCACCAATGTACAGAGACTATTAGTACCAGTTATATTATATAGTGCACACATATTCCGCAGCGCTGTACAGAGACTATTATTACCAGTTATATTATATAGTGCACACATATTCTGCAGCGCTGTACAGAGAACATTATTACCAGTTATTTATATAGCGCACACATATTCCGCATCGCTGTACAGAGAGCATTATTACCAGTTATATTATATATATATATATAGTTATATAGTGCACACAGTGGACATACTGAGGGTAGCTCTGCTTGGAGAGAGCCAGGCTCTCAGAGACGGGAGGTGGCAGGGCCAAGCCACTATCCAGCAGTGACAGTCAGCAAGGGGACAGACTTCACTGGGCTGAACCTGAGCCTGCCAGTAATGATGCCGCGGCCGCCTACTGCTCAACTGAGCCGGCCTGAGCCGAGGTGAGCAGCCAGAGCTGGCCTTACCCAATTTGATGCCCTAGGCAAAATTTTTGGCGGGCAGCTGGATGTCAGCTGCCCGCCAACTCCCCCCCCGAGCGGACACACATATGTAAGGTTGCTCAACCTTACATATATGGGTGCACCTTCAACATCTTTCGATGGTTGGCGACCATTGAAAGATGTGGGAGGGTCCCAGTGGCATGCGAATTGATGTTTATGTCAAACATCCATTCGCATGCTGTGTGAAGGAACGATGAGAAATGTACACTGACACAGACATGATCGCACACAGATACACGCTGAAAGACACACGGATGCTGACACAGATACAAGGCACCGCTGGGTGGGAGAGAGGTAGCTGCCAGGTAGTGGGATAGCGGAAGGAGGGGAGAGAGATGGGATGCAGTCACAATCCCGGCAGCCGGAATCCTGACTGCCAAAATCCTGGCACTTTGTCCCTCTGTGCGTGTCCACGACACCCATAGAGGGAGAATAAATTAGTGTGCCGAGCATAGGGAGGCACCGGGCCCGCAAGGGGGGGAGGGCGAACCACTTCCCCCCTTTTGGAGATTTCGACGGTCGGGATCTGGTGCCGGGATTTCATACCAATCCCACAGAGATACTGCAGTCAGTCTGAAATCAATGGGGCGGTGACAGCGGTGGATGGGCGGGTAAGAGGTAGAGACCACGGGGGCGACAGTGATGGCTGGGTGGGAGAGAGGTAAGGTAGAGATCATGGGGGGCAACAGCTGTTGTTAGGTGGGAGAGATGTAGAGACCACTGGGAACAACAGCAGTGGCTGGGTGGGAGAGAGGTAGAGACCTTGGGGGGTGACAGTTATAGGAGAATGGAATTTGGGGTACAAGAGATATCTAAAATATGCAATATATACAGTGTGTGTAATATAAATATATATATATATATATATATATATATATATTGCACACATGCATGCAAACACACAGACCCTATATGTCTTTGGAAAAAAACACACACACACACACACACACACACACACACACACTTGTACTTTAGCTTACTGTAGTAGAAAACCAGGATGTTAAAGTGTTAAATCTGTCTGGCTCTCCGTCTTCCGTGCAGCAGCAGCATGTAGAGGGGTGGGCTAGTAATTGGAGTGCAGGGGGAAGCGTTCCGTGCTTAGTAGCAGGAACAGAAAGCAGCAGGGAGATGCTGACTTTTACTGCCAGCCTGTGCGGACGAGCAGGGGAGGCACTGCGGGGAAAGAGAGATCAGCTTCCGGATTGAAATCTTATGCTTCCGGCGCTGCACTCATACACACTGTGGCAAGTGCAGCAGCCGGACCAGCAATAGCAGGACAGCAGAGATGATGCCTCTCCTGCCCAGCGCCTCCATGGTTGAGTGGGCGGGTGAGGTGTCAGTCAGAAGCTCAGAGCCCGCACGACTGACACTTGACATTTGACAGCAGCCGGCTCTGTGAGCAGCTGCTGTATATTTGTGCTCTCTGCTGCCCCTGCTGCCTGCAGCTATAAATTCGGCCTCATTACCATCGGCCTCCCGGGAAAGTTCCCGGTAGATATAATGGCCAATCCGCCCCTGGGCAGCAGTACAGACTATATCAGGACATTCATGATATGTCAGTGATGCATCGTTGCCTACCCTCCTGCATTCTGCAGGAGACTCCCTTAAATAGCAGCAATCTTCCTCCCTGCCTCATTAGTCTACCAATCTGCCTCATGTCGTTTAGCCCACAGAACACTGTTTTTTGGGGAAAAATGAAATAAGAGATAGATACAGATTCATCAGCACCATTTCCCAGCACTTTCCCAAGTATAGTATCTCTAACTCAAGCTGCGGGCACTTGTGAGGGGATGTGTCTTTGTATCACATCCCCTTGCATGGTTGCAAGGGGATGTGGTGGCGATTCAGCAGGGCAGGCCCTCAAAGACTCGTTAAGCTCCAAGATCGCAGCTTAATGACACAACCAGAACCTGGCCCTAATATACATACATACATACACATACACACACACTATGCCATACCTTGTGCACTGGTTCCTTTCTTCTTGGACGAGCAAGAAGTACGCTTCCATCTTCTTTTCCCAATACTTGTGCAGCTTCTGTACACTTTGTATCTTCCGATTGATGGGTCTTCTGCAGTAACGCAACCTTTTCTTGCAGCTCTCTTTGGTGCACTTGAAAATCCCCTTGCACTGTGTGTGCAATTTCATCCCACGTCGTGTTCTGGAATCTTGATTGAGAATTTCTTGCCTGTGAACCAAATAAATGTGCAGAGTGATGAATTACCTGGTTAATGAGTGTGTCAGTTTCTTCTTCTGTGAAGTTTGGTCCCCTGTTGCAGGAGTCTTCTCCGAAGTCAGCTTCGTGGTCTGTCTCTGATGGTTGTTGGACATCTTCAGTCTGTCTCTGCGCTGATTCTTCTTCCTGTGAAGAGAGAGAAAACCTACTTCTTTCTTCTTGGGACATTGGTGAACCCAAAGCTTCAATCTGTCTCGACGCTGATTGTTCTTCCTCTGAGGTTCTCCTTCTTTCTTCCTTGGACATTTCTAAAAGAAAACTGAATAGAGAAATCAAATATGTTATACAATCAAAAAGATACATGAAGATCTACTATTTTACTATAAGTGATAATTTGTCCTTGTGGCTGTTTTATATACAAATAAAGCTTACAAGTGATATTTCACTAATATGCTATGCCATGAATTATATATATATATATATTTATACCTATATACACAGACACACACAGCCTAGTACAGACACTACTACATCATGTAATGTATAAAAAGTTAAATTTTGTCCTATTGTCTTTCTATAAAAATCCAGATTACAAGCGAAGATAGTGATCTCTTACATACAAGCGTATTGAATACCGGCCGAATCAACTCTAAAAATTTAAATTTAAATTAAATACTGTTCATTTTTAGTTCATAAAAAAACACAATTTTCGCTGTACGCTCATTTATGTTCAGCATAACTCCGCAACTACTGCAGAAACGTACACCAATCATAGTACACATATTACTTGCCCTCACAGTGTTTGTTCCCAGATTGTAACACACCACCATCACTGATGTAGCAGCACAGAGTATTACAGCATAACTCTGGAAAGACTGGAGCAATTGACTCAAAGCATGGTACACATCAATTACAATCTGAACAAATACCGTAGAGGAAACACCCCGGGAACTCCTAGGGGTGGGGCAGCAGCACAGACTATATCAGGACATTCATGATATGTCAGTGATGCATAGTTGCCTACCCTCCTGCATTCTGCAGGAGACTCCCTTAAATAGCAGCAATCTCCCTCCCTGCCTCATTAGTCTACCAATCTGCCTCATGTCACCTAGCCCACAGAGCACTGTTTTTTTTGGAAAAATGGAATAAGAGATAGATACAGATTCATCAGCACCATTTCCCTGCACTTTACCAAGTATAGTATCTCTTACTCCAGCTGCGGGCACTTGTGAGGGGATGTGTCTTTGTATCACATCCCCTTGCATGGTTGCAAGGGGATGTGGTGGTGATTCAGCAGGGCAGGCCCTCAAAGACTCGGTAAGCTGCAAGATCGCAGCTTAATGACACAACCAGAACCTTGCCCTAATATACATACATACATACACATACACACACACTATGCCATACCTTGTGCACTGGTTCCTTTCTTCTTGGACGAGCAAGAAGTACGCTTCCATCTTCTTTTCCCAATACTTGTGCAGCTTCTGTACACTTTGTATCTTCCGATTGATGGGTCTTCTGCAGTAACGCAACCTTTTCTTGCAGCTCTCTTTGGTGCACTTGAAAATCCCCTTGCACTGTGTGTGCAATTTCATCCCACGTCGTGTTCTGGAATCTTGATTGAGAATTTCTTGCCTGTGAACCAAATAAATGTGCAGAGTGATGAATTACCTGGTTAATGAGTGTGTCAGTTTCTTCTTCTGTGAAGTTTGGTCCCCTGTTGCAGGAGTCTTCTCCGAAGTCAGCTTCGTGGTCTGTCTCTGATGGTTGTTGGACATCTTCAGTCTGTCTCTGCGCTGATTCTTCTTCCTGTGAAGAGAGAGAAAACCTACTTCTTTCTTCTTGGGACATTGGTGAACCCAAAGCTTCAATCTGTCTCGACGCTGATTGTTCTTCCTCTGAGGTTCTCCTTCTTTCTTCCTTGGACATTTCTAAAAGAAAACTGAATAGAGAAATCAAATATGTTATACAATCAAAAAGATACATGAAGATCTACTATTTTACTATAAGTGATAATTTGTCCTTGTGACTGTTTTATATACAAATAAAGCTTACAAGTGATATTTCACTAATATGCTATGCCATGAATTATATATATATATATATATATATATATATATATATATATATATATATATATATATACATATTTACACAGACACACACAGCCTAGTACAGACACTACTACACCATGTAATGTATAAAAAGTGAAATTTTGTCCTATTGTCTTTCTATAAAAATCCAGATTACAAGCGAAGATAGTGATCTTTTACATACAAGCGTATTGAATACCAGCCAAATCAACTCTAAAAATTAAAATTAAAATGAATTACTGTTCATTTTTATTTCATAAAAAAACACAATTTTCGCTGTACGCTCATTTATGTTCCAGCATAACTCCGCAATTACTGCAGAAATGTACACCAATCATAGTACACATATTACTTGCCCCCACAGTGTTTGTTCCCAGATTGTAACACACCACTAGCACTGATGTAGCAGCACAGAGTATTACAGCATAACTCTGGAAAGACTGGAGCAATTGACTCAAAGCATGGTACACATCAATTACAATCTGAACAAATACTGTAGAGGAAACACCCCGGGCACTCCTATGGGTGGGGCAGCAGTACAGACTATATCAGGACATTCATGATATGTCAGTGATGCATAGTTGCCTACCCTCCTGCATTCTGCAGGAGACTCCCTTAAATAGCAGCAATCTTCCTCCCTGCCTCATTAGTCTACCAATCTGCCTCATGTCGTCTAGCCCACAGAACACTGTTTTTTGGGGAAAAATGAAATAAGAGATAGATACAGATTCATCAGCACCATTTCCCAGCACTTTCCCAAGTATAGTATCTCTAACTCAAGCTGCGGGCACTTGTGAGGGGATGTGTCTTTGTATCACATCCCCTTGCATGGTTGCAAGGGGATGTGGTGGCGATTCAGCAGGGCAGGCCCTCAAAGACTCGGTAAGCTGCAAGATCGCAGCTTAATGACACAACCAGAACCTGGCCCTAATATACATACATATATACACATACACACACACACTATGCCATACCTTGTGCACTGGTTCCTTTCTTCTTGGACGAGCAAGAAGTACGCTTCCATCTTCTTTTCCCAATACTTGTGCAGCTTCTGTACACTCTGTATCTTCCGAATGATGGATCTTCTGCAGTAACGCAACCTTTTCTTGCAGCTCTCTTTGGTGCAGTTGAAAATCCCCTTGCACTGTGTGTGCAATTTCATCCCACGTCGTGTTCTGGAATCTTGATTGAGAATTTCTTGCCTGTGAACCAAATAAATGTGCAGAGTGATGAATTACCTGGTTAATGAGTGTGTCAGTTTCTTCTTCTGTGAAGTTTGGTCCCCTGTTGCAGGAGTCTTCTCCGAAGTCAGTTTCGTGGTCTGTCTCTGATGGTTGTTGGACATCTTCAGTCTGTCTCTGCGCTGATTCTTCTTCCTGTGAAGAGAGAGAAAACCTACTTCTTTCTTCTTGGGACATTGGTGAACCCAAAGCTTCAATCTGTCTCGACGCTGATTGTTCTTCCTCTAAGGTTCTCCTTCTTTCTTCCTTGGACATTTCTAAAAGAAAACTGAATAGAGAAATCAAATATGTTATACAATCAAAAAGATACATGAAGATCTACTATTTTACTATAAGTGATAATTTGTCCTTGTGACTGTTTTATATACAAATAAAGCTTACAAGTGCTATTTCACTAATATGCTATGCCATGAATTATATATATATATATATATATATATATATATATTTATATATATATATATATATATATTTATACCTATATACACAGACACACACAGCCTAGTACAGACACTACTACACCATGTAATGTATAAAAAGTTAAATTTTGTCCTATTGTCTTTCTCTTAAAATCCAGATTACAAGCGAAGATAGTGATCTCTTACATACAAGCGTATTGAATACCGGACGAATCAACTCTAAAAATTTAAATTTAAATTAAATACTGTTCATTTTTAGTTCATAAAAAACACAATTTTCGCTGTACGCTCATTTATGTTCAGCATAACTCCGCAACTACTGCAGAAATGTACACCAATCATAGTACACATATTACTTGCCCTCACAGTGTTTGTTCCCAGATTGTAACACACCACCATCACTGATGTAGCAGCACAGAGTATTACAGCATAACTCTGGAAAGACTGGAGCAATTGACACAAAGCATGGTACACATCAATTACAATCTGAACAAATACTGTAGAGGAAACACCCCGGGCACTCCTAGGGGTGGGGCAGCAGCACAGACTATATCAGGACATTCATGATATTTCAGTGATGCATAGTTGCCTACCCTCCTGCATTCTGCAGGAGACTCCCTTAAATAGCAGCAATCTCCCTCCCTGCCTCATTAGTCTACCAATCTGCCTCATGTCACCTAGCCCACAGAGCACTGTTTTTTTTGGGAAAAAAAGAATAAGAGATAGATACAGATTCATCAGCACCATTTCCCAGCACTTTCCCAAGTATAGTATCTCTTACTCCAGCTGCGGGCACCTGTGAGGGGATGTGTCTTTGTATCACATCCCCTTGCATGGTTGCAAGGGGATGTGGTGGCGATTCAGCAGGGCAGGCCCTCAAAGACTCGGTAAGCTGCAAGATCGCAGCTTAATGACACAACCAGAACCTGGCCCTAATATACATACATACACATACACACACACTATGCCATACCTTGTGCACTGGTTCCTTTCTTCTTGGACGAGCAAGAAGTACGCTTCCATCTTCTTTTCCCGGTACTTGTGCAGCTTCTGTACACTCTGTATCTTCCGAATGGTGGATCTTCTGCAGTAACGCAACCTTTTCTTGCAGCTCTCTTTGGTGCACTTGAAAATCCCCTTGCACTGTGTTTGCAATTTCATCCCACGTCGTGTTCTGGAATCTAGATTGAGAATTTCTTGCCTGTGAACCAAATAAATGTGCAGATTGATGAATTACCTGGTTAATGAGTGTGTCGGTTTCTTCATCTGTGAAGTTTGGTCCCCTGTTGCAGGAGTCTTCTCCGAAGTCAGCTTCGTGGTCTGTCTCTGATGGTTGTTGGACATCTTCAGTCTGTCTCTGCGCTGATTCTTCTTCCTGTGAAGAGAGAGAAAACCTACTTCTTTCTTCTTGGGACATTGGTGAACCCAAAGCTTCAATCTGTCTCGACGCTGATTGTTCTTCCTCTGAGGTTCTCCTTCTTTCTTCCTTGGACATTTCTAAAAGAAAACTGAATAGAGAAATCAAATATGTTATACAATCAAAAAGATACATGAAGATCTACTATTTTACTATAAGTGATAATTTGTCCTTCTGACTGTTTTATATACAAATAAAGCTTACAAGTGATATTTAACTAATATGCTATGCCATGAAATATATATATATATATATATATATATATATATACATACATATATATATACACAGACACACACAGCCTAGTACAGAAACTACTACACCATGTAATGTATAAAAAGTGAAATTTTGTCCTATTGTCTTTCTATAAAAATCCAGATTACAAGCGAAGATAGTGATCTCTTACATACAAGCATATTGAATACCGGCCGAATCATCTAAAAATTTAAATTTAAATTAATTACTGTTCATTTTTATTTCATAAAAAACACAATTTTCGCTGTACGCTCATTTATGTTCAGCATAACTCCGCAATTACTGCAGAAATGTACACCAATCATAGTACACATATTACTTGCCCTCACAGTGTTTGTTCCCAGATTGTAACACACCACTAGCACTGATGTAGCAGCACAGAGTATTACAGCATAACTCTGGAAAGACTGGAGCAATTGACACAAAGCATGGTACACATCAATTACAATCTGAACAAATACTGTAGAGGAAACACCCCGGGCACTCCTAGGGGTGGGGCAGCAGCACAGACTATATCAGGACATTCATGACATGTCAGTGATGCATAGTTGCCTACCCTCCTGCATTCTGCAGGAGACTCCCTTAAATAGCAGCAATCTCCCTCCCTGCCTCATTAGTCTACCAATCTGCCTCATGTCACCTAGCCCATAGAGCACTGTTTTTTTGGGGGAAAATGGAATAAGAGATAGATACAGATTCATCAGCACCATTTCCCAGCACTTTACCAAGTATAGTATCTCTTACTCCAGCTGCGGGCACTTGTGAGGTGATGTGTCTTTGTATCACATCCCCTTGCATGGTTGCAAGGGGATGTGGTGGCGATTCAGCAGGGAAGGCCCTCAAAGACTCGGTTAGCTGCAAGATCGCAGCTTAATGACACAACCAGAACCTGGCCCTAATATACATACATATATACACATACACACACACTATGCCATACCTTGTGCACTGGTTCCTTTCTTCTTGGACGAGCAAGAAGTACGCTTCCATCTTCTTTTCCCAATACTTGTGCAGCTTCTTTGCACTATGTATCTTCCGAATGATGGATCTTCTGCAGTAACGCAACCTTTTCTTGCAGCTCTCTTTGGTGCATTTGAAAATCCCCTTGCACTGTGTGTGCAATTTCATCCCACGTCGTGTTCTGGAATCTAGATTGAGAATTTCTTGCCTGTGAACCAAATAAATGTGCAGAGTGATGAATTACCTGGTTAATGAGTGTGTCAGTTTCTTCATCTGTGAAGTTTGGTCCCCTGTTGCAGGAGTCTTCTCCGAAGTCAGCTTTGTGGTCTGTCTCTGATGGTTGTTGGACATCTTCAGTCTGTCTCTGCGCTGATTCTTCTTCCTGTGAAGAGAGAGAAAACCTACTTCTTTCTTCTTGGGACATTGGTGAACCAAAAGCTTCAATCTGTCTCGACGCTGATTGTTCTTCCTCTGAGGTTCTCCTTCTTTCTTCCTTGGACATTTCTAAAAGAAAACTGAATAGAGAAATCAAATATGTTATACAATCAAAAAGATACATGAAGATCTACTATTTTACTATAAGTGATAATTTGTCCTTCTGACTGTTTTATATACAAATAAAGCTTACAAGTGATATTTCACTAATATGCTATGCCATGAAATATATATATATATATATATATATATATACATACATATATACAAAGACACACACAGCCTAGTACAGACACTACTACACCATGTAATGTATAAAAAGTGAAATTTTGTCCTATTGTCTTTCTATAAAAATCCAGATTACAAGCAAAGATAGTGATCTCTTACATACAAGCGTATTGAATACCGGCCGAATCATCTAAAAATTTAAATTTAAATTAATTACTGTTCATTTTTATTTCATAAAAAACACAATTTTCGCTGTACGCTCATTTATGTTCAGCATAACTCCGCAATTACTGCAGAAATGTACACCAATCATAGTACACATATTACTTGCCCTCACAGTGTTTGTTCCCAGATTGTAACACACCACTAGCACTGATGTAGCAGCACAGAGTATTACAGCATAACTCTGGAAAGACTGGAGCAATTGACACAAAGCATGGTACACATCAATTACAATCTGAACAAATACTGTAGAGGAAACACCCCGGGCACTTCTAGGGGTGGGGCAGCAGCACAGACTATATCAGGACATTCATGACATGTCAGTGATGCATAGTTGCCTACCCTCCTGCATTCTGCAGGAGACTCCCTTAAATAGCAGCAATCTCCCTCCCTGCCTCATTAGTTTACCAATCTGCCTCATGTCACCTAGCCCACAGAGCACTGTTTTTTTGGGGGGAAAATGGAATAAAAGATAGATACAGATTCATCAGCACAATTTCCCAGCACTTTACCAAGTATAGTATCTCTTACTCCAGCTGCGGGCACTTGTGAGGGGATGTGTCTTTGTATCACATCCCCTTGCATGGTTGCAAGGGGATGTGGTGGCGATTCTGCAGGGCAGGCCCTCAAAGACTCGGTAAGCTGCAAGATCGCAGCTTAATGACACAACCAGAACCTGGCCGTAATATACATACATACACATACACACACACTATGCCATACCTTGTGCACTGGTTCCTTTCTTCTTGGACGAGCAAGAAGTACGCTTCCATCTTCTTTTCCCGGTACTTGTGCATCTTCTGTACACTCTGTATCTTCCGAATGGTGGATCTTCTGCAGTAACGCAACCTTTTCTTGCAGCTCTCTTTGGTGCACTTGAAAATCCCCTTGCACTGTGTTTGCAATTTCATCCCACGTCGTGTTCTGGAATCTAGATTGAGAATTTCTTGCCTGTGAACCAAATAAATGTGCAGATTGATGAATTACCTGGTTAATGAGTGTGTCGGTTTCTTCATCTGTGAAGTTTGGTCCCCTGTTGCAGGAGTCTTCTCCGAAGTCAGCTTCGTGGTCTGTCTCTGATGGTTGTTGGACATCTTCAGTCTGTCTCTGCGCTGATTCTTCTTCCTGTGAAGAGAGAGAAAACCTACTTCTTTCTTCTTGGGACATTGGTGAACCCAAAGCTTCAATCTGTCTCGACGCTGATTGTTCTTCCTCTGAGGTTCTCCTTCTTTCTTCCTTGGACATTTCTAAAAGAAAACTGAATAGAGAAATCAAATATGTTATACAATCAAAAAGATACATGAAGATCTACTATTTTACTATAAGTGATAATTTGTCCTTCTGACTGTTTTATATACAAATAAAGCTTACAAGTGATATTTCACTAATATACTATGCCATGAAATATATATATATATATATATATATATATATATATATACATACATATATATATACACAGACACACACAGCCTAGTACAGAAACTACTACACCATGTAATGTATAAAAAGTGAAATTTTGTCCTATTGTCTTTCTATAAAAATCCAGATTACAAGCGAAGATAGTGATCTCTTACATACAAGCATATTGAATACCGGCCGAATCATCTAAAAATTTAAATTTAAATTAATTAATGTTCATTTTTATTTCATAAAAAACACAATTTTCGCTGTACGCTCATTTATGTTCAGCATAACTCCGCAATTACTGCAGAAATGTACACCAATCATAGTACACATATTACTTGCCCTCACAGTGTTTGTTCCCAGATTGTAACACACCACTAGCACTGATGTAGCAGCACAGAGTATTACAGCATAACTCTGGAAAGACTGGAGCAATTGACACAAAGCATGGTACACATCAATTACAATCTGAACAAATACTGTAGAGGAAACACCCCGGGCACTTCTAGGGGTGGGGCAGCAGCACAGACTATATCAGGACATTCATGACATGTCAGTGATGCATAGTTGCCTACCCTCCTGCATTCTGCAGGAGACTCCCTTAAATAGCAGCAATCTCCCTCCCTGCCTCATTAGTTTACCAATCTGCCTCATGTCACCTA
This sequence comes from Crinia signifera, assembly GCF_055691185.1. Lineage (NCBI taxonomy): Eukaryota > Metazoa > Chordata > Amphibia > Anura > Myobatrachidae > Crinia > Crinia signifera. The sequence goes on along the minus strand of NC_139221.1, from coordinate 203,329,062 downwards.
GCCCACAGAGCACTGTTTTTTTGGGGGGAAAATGGAATAAAAGATAGATACAGATTCATCAGCACAATTTCCCAGCACTTTACCAAGTATAGTATCTCTTACTCCAGCTGCGGGCACTTGTGAGGGGATGTGTCTTTGTATCACATCCCCTTGCATGGTTGCAAGGGGATGTGGTGGCGATTCTGCAGGGCAGGCCCTCAAAGACTCGGTAAGCTGCAAGATCGCAGCTTAATGACACAACCAGAACCTGGCCGTAATATACATACATACACATACACACACACTATGCCATACCTTGTGCACTGGTTCCTTTCTTCTTGGACGAGCAAGAAGTACGCTTCCATCTTCTTTTCCCGGTACTTGTGCATCTTCTGTACACTCTGTATCTTCCGAATGGTGGATCTTCTGCAGTAACGCAACCTTTTCTTGCAGCTCTCTTTGGTGCACTTGAAAATCCCCTTGCACTGTGTTTGCAATTTCATCCCACGTCGTGTTCTGGAATCTAGATTGAGAATTTCTTGCCTGTGAACCAAATAAATGTGCAGATTGATGAATTACCTGGTTAATGAGTGTGTCGGTTTCTTCATCTGTGAAGTTTGGTCCCCTGTTGCAGGAGTCTTCTCCGAAGTCAGCTTCGTGGTCTGTCTCTGATGGTTGTTGGACATCTTCAGTCTGTCTCTGCGCTGATTCTTCTTCCTGTGAAGAGAGAGAAAACCTACTTCTTTCTTCTTGGGACATTGGTGAACCCAAAGCTTCAATCTGTCTCGACGCTGATTGTTCTTCCTCTGAGGTTCTCCTTCTTTCTTCCTTGGACATTTCTAAAAGAAAACTGAATAGAGAAATCAAATATGTTATACAATCAAAAAGATACATGAAGATCTACTATTTTACTATAAGTGATAATTTGTCCTTCTGACTGTTTTATATACAAATAAAGCTTACAAGTGATATTTCACTAATATACTATGCCATGAAATATATATATATATATATATATATATATATATACATACATATATATATACACAGACACACACAGCCTAGTACAGAAACTACTACACCATGTAATGTATAAAAAGTGAAATTTTGTCCTATTGTCTTTCTATAAAAATCCAGATTACAAGCGAAGATAGTGATCTCTTACATACAAGCATATTGAATACCGGCCGAATCATCTAAAAATTTAAATTTAAATTAATTAATGTTCATTTTTATTTCATAAAAAACACAATTTTCGCTGTACGCTCATTTATGTTCAGCATAACTCCGCAATTACTGCAGAAATGTACACCAATCATAGTACACATATTACTTGCCCTCACAGTGTTTGTTCCCAGATTGTAACACACCACTAGCACTGATGTAGCAGCACAGAGTATTACAGCATAACTCTGGAAAGACTGGAGCAATTGACACAAAGCATGGTACACATCAATTACAATCTGAACAAATACTGTAGAGGAAACACCCCGGGCACTCCTAGGGGTGGGGCAGCAGCACAGACTATATCAGGACATTCATGACATGTCAGTGATGCATAGTTGCCTACCCTTCTGCATTCTGCAGGAGACTCCCTTAAATAGCAGCAATCTCCCTCCCTGCCTCATTAGTCTACGAATCTGCCTCATGTCACCTAGCCCATAGAGCACTGTTTTTTTGGGGGAAAATGGAATAAGAGATAGATACAGATTCATCAGCACCATTTCCCAGCACTTTACTAAGTATAGTATCTCTTACTCCAGCTGCGGGCACTTGTGAGGTGATGTGTCTTTGTATCACATCCCCTTGCATGGTTGCAAGGGGATGTGGTGGCGATTCAGCAGGGCAGGCCCTCAAAGACTCGGTTAGCTGCAAGATCGCAGCTTAATGACACAACCAGAACCTGGCCCTAATATACATACATATATACACATACACACACACTATGCCATACCTTGTGCACTGGTTCCTTTCTTCTTGGACGAGCAAGAAGTACGCTTCCATCTTCTTTTCCCAATACTTGTGCAGCTTCTTTGCACTATGTATCTTCCGAATGATGGATCTTCTGCAGTAACGCAACCTTTTCTTGCAGCTCTCTTTGGTGCATTTGAAAATCCCCTTGCACTGTGTGTGCAATTTCATCCCACGTCGTGTTCTGGAATCTAGATTGAGAATTTCTTGCCTGTGAACCAAATAAATGTGCAGAGTGATGAATTACCTGGTTAATGAGTGTGTCAGTTTCTTCATCTGTGAAGTTTGGTCCCCTGTTGCAGGAGTCTTCTCCGAAGTCAGCTTCGTGGTCTGTCTCTGATGGTTGTTGGACATCTTCAGTCTGTCTCTGCGCTGATTCTTCTTCCTGTGAAGAGAGAGAAAACCTACTTCTTTCTTCTTGGGACATTGGTGAACCCAAAGCTTCAATCTGTCTCGACGCTGATTGTTCTTCCTCTGAGGTTCTCCTTCTTTCTTCCTTGGACATTTCTAAAAGAAAACTGAATAGAGAAATCAAATATGTTATACAATCAAAAAGATACATGAAGATCTACTATTTTACTATAAGTGATAATTTGTCCTTCTGACTGTTTTATATACAAATAAAGCTTACAAGTGATATTTCACTAATATGCTATGCCATGAAATATATATATATATATATATATATATATATACATACATATATACACAGACACACACAGCCTAGTACAGAAACAACTACACCATGTAATGTATAAAAAGTGAATTTTTGTCCTATTGTCTTTCTATAAAAATCCAGATTACAAGCGAAGATAGTGATCTCTTACATACAAGCGTATTGAATACCGGCCGAATCATCTAAAAATTTCAATTTAAATTAATTAATGTTCATTTTTATTTCATAAAAAACACAATTTTCGCTGTACGCTCATTTATGTTCAGCATAACTCCGCAATTACTGCAGAAATGTACACCAATCATAGTACACATATTACTTGCCCTCACAGTGTTTGTTCCCAGATTGTAACACACCACTAGCACTGATGTAGCAGCACAGAGTATTACAGCATAACTCTGGAAAGACTGGACCAATTGACACAAAGCATGGTACACATCAATTACAATCTGAACAAATACTGTAGAGGAAACACCCCGGGCACTCCTAGGGGTGGGGCAGCAGCACAGACTATATCAGGACATTCATGACATGTCAGTGATGCATAGTTGCCTACCCTCCTGCATTCTGCAGGAGACTCCCTTAAATAGCAGCAATCTCCCTCCCTGCCTCATTAGTCTACCAATCTGCCTTATGTCACCTAGCCCACAGAGCACTGTTTTTTTGGGGGAAAATGGAATAAGAGATAGATACAGATTCATCAGCACCATTTCCCAGCACTTTACCAAGTATAGTATCTCTTACTCCAGCTGCGGGCACTTGTGAGGGGATGTGTCTTTGTATCACATCCCCTTGCATGGTTGCAAGGGGATGTGGTGGCGATTCTGCAGGGCAGGCCCTCAAAGACTCGGTAAGCTGCAAGATCGCAGCTTAATGACACAACCAGAACCTGGCCCTAATATACATACATACATACACATACACACACACTATGCCATACCTTGTGCACTGGTTCCTTTTTTCTTGGACGAGCAAGAAGTACGCTTCCATCTTCTTTTCCCAATACTTGTGCAGCTTCTGTACACTCTGTATTTTCCGAATGGTGGATCTTCTGCAGTAACGCAACCTTTTCTTGCAGCTCTCTTTGGTGCACTTGAAAATCCCCTTGCACTGTGTGTGCAATTTCATCCCACGTCGTGTTCTGGAATCTAGATTGAGAATTTCTTGCCTGTGAACCAAATAAATGTGCAGAGTGATGAATTACCTGGTTAATGAGTGTGTCAGTTTCTTCATCTGTGAAGTTTGGTCCCCTGTTGCAGGAGTCTTCTCCGAAGTCAGCTTCGTGGTCTGTCTCTGATGGTTGTTGGACATCTTCAGTCTGTCTCTGCGCTGATTCTTCTTCCTGTGAAGAGAGAGAAAACCTACTTCTTTCTTCTTGGGACATTGGTGAACCCAAAGCTTCAATCTGTCTCGACGCTGATTGTTCTTCCTCTGAGGTTCTCCTTCTTTCTTCCTTGGACATTTCTAAAAGAAAACTGAATAGAGAAATCAAATATGTTATACAATCAAAAAGATACATGAAGATCTACTATTTTACTATAAGTGATAATTTGTCCTTCTGACTGTTTTATATACAAATAAAGCTTACAAGTGATATTTCACTAATATGCTATGCCATGAAATATATATATATATATATATATATATATATATATACATACATATATACACAGACACACACAGCCTAGTACAGAAACAACTACACCATGTAATGTATAAAAAGTGAATTTTTGTCCTATTGTCTTTCTATAAAAATCCAGATTACAAGCGAAGATAGTGATCTCTTACATACAAGCGTATTGAATACCGGCCGAATCATCTAAAAATTTAAATTTAAATTAATTAATGTTCATTTTTATTTCATAAAAAACACAATTTTCGCTGTACGCTCATTTATGTTCAGCATAACTCCGCAATTACTGCAGAAATGTACACCAATCATAGTACACATATTACTTGCCCTCACAGTGTTTGTTCCCAGATTGTAACACACCACTAGCACTGATGTAGCAGCACAGAGTATTACAGCATAACTCTGGAAAGACTGGACCAATTGACACAAAGCATGGTACACATCAATTACAATCTGAACAAATACTGTAGAGGAAACACCCCGGGCACTCCTAGGGGTGGGGCAGCAGCACAGACTATATCAGGACATTCATGACATGTCAGTGATGCATAGTTGCCTACCCTCCTGCATTCTGCAGGAGACTCCCTTAAATAGCAGCAATCTCCCTCCCTGCCTCATTAGTCTACCAATCTGCCTTATGTCACCTAGCCCACAGAGCACTGTTTTTTTGGGGGAAAATGGAATAAGAGATAGATACAGATTCATCAGCACCATTTCCCAGCACTTTACCAAGTATAGTATCTCTTACTCCAGCTGCGGGCACTTGTGAGGGGATGTGTCTTTGTATCACATCCCCTTGCATGGTTGCAAGGGGATGTGGTGGCGATTCTGCAGGGCAGGCCCTCAAAGACTCGGTAAGCTGCAAGATCGCAGCTTAATGACACAACCAGAACCTGGCCCTAATATACATACATACATACACATACACACACACTATGCCATACCTTGTGCACTGGTTCCTTTTTTCTTGGACGAGCAAGAAGTACGCTTCCATCTTCTTTTCCCAATACTTGTGCAGCTTCTGTACACTCTGTATTTTCCGAATGGTGGATCTTCTGCAGTAACGCAACCTTTTCTTGCAGCTCTCTTTGGTGCACTTGAAAATCCCCTTGCACTGTGTGTGCAATTTCATCCCACGTCGTGTTCTGGAATCTAGATTGAGAATTTCTTGCCTGTGAACCAAATAAATGTGCAGAGTGATGAATTACCTGGTTAATGAGTGTGTCAGTTTCTTCATCTGTGAAGTTTGGTCCCCTGTTGCAGGAGTCTTCTCCGAAGTCAGCTTCGTGGTCTGTCTCTGATGGTTGTTGGACATCTTCAGTCTGTCTCTGCGCTGATTCTTCTTCCTGTGAAGAGAGAGAAAACCTACTTCTTTCTTCTTGGGACATTGGTGAACCCAAAGCTTCAATCTGTCTCGACGCTGATTGTTCTTCCTCTGAGGTTCTCCTTCTTTCTTCCTTGGACATTTCTAAAAGAAAACTGAATAGAGAAATCAAATATGTTATACAATCAAAAAGATACATGAAGATCTACTATTTTACTATAAGTGATAATTTGTCCTTCTGACTGTTTTATATACAAATAAAGCTTACAAGTGATATTTCACTAATATGCTATGCCATGAAATATATATATATATATATATATATATATATATATACATACATATATACACAGACACACACAGCCTAGTACAGAAACAACTACACCATGTAATGTATAAAAAGTGAATTTTTGTCCTATTGTCTTTCTATAAAAATCCAGATTACAAGCGAAGATAGTGATCTCTTACATACAAGCGTATTGAATACCGGCCGAATCATCTAAAAATTTAAATTTAAATTAATTAATGTTCATTTTTATTTCATAAAAAACACAATTTTCGCTGTACGCTCATTTATGTTCAGCATAACTCCGCAATTACTGCAGAAATGTACACCAATCATAGTACACATATTACTTGCCCTCACAGTGTTTGTTCCCAGATTGTAACACACCACTAGCACTGATGTAGCAGCACAGAGTATTACAGCATAACTCTGGAAAGACTGGACCAATTGACACAAAGCATGGTACACATCAATTACAATCTGAACAAATACTGTAGAGGAAACACCCCGGGCACTCCTAGGGGTGGGGCAGCAGCACAGACTATATCAGGACATTCATGACATGTCAGTGATGCATAGTTGCCTACCCTCCTGCATTCTGCAGGAGACTCCCTTAAATAGCAGCAATCTCCCTCCCTGCCTCATTAGTCTACCAATCTGCCTTATGTCACCTAGCCCACAGAGCACTGTTTTTTTGGGGGAAAATGGAATAAGAGATAGATACAGATTCATCAGCACCATTTCCCAGCACTTTACCAAGTATAGTATCTCTTACTCCAGCTGCGGGCACTTGTGAGGGGATGTGTCTTTGTATCACATCCCCTTGCATGGTTGCAAGGGGATGTGGTGGCGATTCTGCAGGGCAGGCCCTCAAAGACTCGGTAAGCTGCAAGATCGCAGCTTAATGACACAACCAGAACCTGGCCCTAATATACATACATACATACACATACACACACACTATGCCATACCTTGTGCACTGGTTCCTTTTTTCTTGGACGAGCAAGAAGTACGCTTCCATCTTCTTTTCCCAATACTTGTGCAGCTTCTGTACACTCTGTATTTTCCGAATGGTGGATCTTCTGCAGTAACGCAACCTTTTCTTGCAGCTCTCTTTGGTGCACTTGAAAATCCCCTTGCACTGTGTGTGCAATTTCATCCCACGTCGTGTTCTGGAATCTAGATTGAGAATTTCTTGCCTGTGAACCAAATAAATGTGCAGAGTGATGAATTACCTGGTTAATGAGTGTGTCAGTTTCTTCTTCTGTGAAGTTTGGTCCCCTGTTGCAGGAGTCTTCTCCGAAGTCAGCTTCGTGGTCTGTCTCTGATGGTTGTTGGACATCTTCAGTCTGTCTCTGCGCTGATTCTTCTTCCTGTGAAGAGAGAGAAAACCTACTTCTTTCTTCTTGGGACATTGGTGAACCCAAAGCTTCAATCTGTCTCGACGCTGATTGTTCTTCCTCTGAGGTTCTCCTTCTTTCTTCCTTGGACATTTCTAAAAGAAAACTGAATAGAGAAATCAAATATGTTATACAATCAAAAAGATACATGAAGATCTACTATTTCACTATAAGTGATAATTTGTCCTTGTGACTGTTTTATATACAAATAAAGCTTACAAGTGATATTTCACTAATATGCTATGCCATGAATTATATATATATATATATATATATATATATATATATATACATATTTACACAGACACACACAGCCTAGTACAGACACTACTACACCATGTAATGTATAAAAAGTGAAATTTTGTCCTATTGTCTTTCTATAAAAATCCAGATTACAAGCGAAGATAGTGATCTTTTACATACAAGCGTATTGAATACCAGCCAAATCAACTCTAAAAATTAAAATTTAAATGAATTACTGTTCATTTTTATTTCATAAAAAAACACAATTTTCGCTGTACGCTCATTTATGTTCCAGCATAACTCCGCAATTACTGCAGAAATGTACACCAATCATAGTACACATATTACTTGCCCCCACAGTGTTTGTTCCCAGATTGTAACACACCACTAGCACTGATGTAGCAGCACAGAGTATTACAGCATAACTCTGGAAAGACTGGAGCAATTGACACAAAGCATGGTACACATCAATTACAATCTGAACAAATACTGTAGAGGAAACACCCCGGGCACTTCTAGGGGTGGGGCAGCAGCACAGACTATATCAGGACATTCATGACATGTCAGTGATGCATAGTTGCCTACCCTCCTGCATTCTGCAGGAGACTCCCTTAAATAGCAGCAATCTCCCTCCCTGCCTCATTAGTTTACCAATCTGCCTCATGTCACCTAGCCCACAGAGCACTGTTTTTTTGGGGGGAAAATGGAATAAAAGATAGATACAGATTCATCAGCACAATTTCCCAGCACTTTACCAAGTATAGTATCTCTTACTCCAGCTGCGGGCACTTGTGAGGGGATGTGTCTTTGTATCACATCCCCTTGCATGGTTGCAAGGGGATGTGGTGGCGATTCTGCAGGGCAGGCCCTCAAAGACTCGGTAAGCTGCAAGATCGCAGCTTAATGACACAACCAGAACCTGGCCGTAATATACATACATACACATACACACACACTATGCCATACCTTGTGCACTGGTTCCTTTCTTCTTGGACGAGCAAGAAGTACGCTTCCATCTTCTTTTCCCGGTACTTGTGCATCTTCTGTACACTCTGTATCTTCCGAATGGTGGATCTTCTGCAGTAACGCAACCTTTTCTTGCAGCTCTCTTTGGTGCACTTGAAAATCCCCTTGCACTGTGTTTGCAATTTCATCCCACGTCGTGTTCTGGAATCTAGATTGAGAATTTCTTGCCTGTGAACCAAATAAATGTGCAGATTGATGAATTACCTGGTTAATGAGTGTGTCGGTTTCTTCATCTGTGAAGTTTGGTCCCCTGTTGCAGGAGTCTTCTCCGAAGTCAGCTTCGTGGTCTGTCTCTGATGGTTGTTGGACATCTTCAGTCTGTCTCTGCGCTGATTCTTCTTCCTGTGAAGAGAGAGAAAACCTACTTCTTTCTTCTTGGGACATTGGTGAACCCAAAGCTTCAATCTGTCTCGACGCTGATTGTTCTTCCTCTGAGGTTCTCCTTCTTTCTTCCTTGGACATTTCTAAAAGAAAACTGAATAGAGAAATCAAATATGTTATACAATCAAAAAGATACATGAAGATCTACTATTTTACTATAAGTGATAATTTGTCCTTCTGACTGTTTTATATACAAATAAAGCTTACAAGTGATATTTCACTAATATACTATGCCATGAAATATATATATATATATATATATATATATACATACATATATATATACACAGACACACACAGCCTAGTACAGAAACTACTACACCATGTAATGTATAAAAAGTGAAATTTTGTCCTATTGTCTTTCTATAAAAATCCAGATTACAAGCGAAGATAGTGATCTCTTACATACAAGCATATTGAATACCGGCCGAATCATCTAAAAATTTAAATTTAAATTAATTAATGTTCATTTTTATTTCATAAAAAACACAATTTTCGCTGTACGCTCATTTATGTTCAGCATAACTCCGCAATTACTGCAGAAATGTACACCAATCATAGTACACATATTACTTGCCCTCACAGTGTTTGTTCCCAGATTGTAACACACCACTAGCACTGATGTAGCAGCACAGAGTATTACAGCATAACTCTGGAAAGACTGGAGCAATTGACACAAAGCATGGTACACATCAATTACAATCTGAACAAATACTGTAGAGGAAACACCCCGGGCACTCCTAGGGGTGGGGCAGCAGCACAGACTATATCAGGACATTCATGACATGTCAGTGATGCATAGTTGCCTACCCTTCTGCATTCTGCAGGAGACTCCCTTAAATAGCAGCAATCTCCCTCCCTGCCTCATTAGTCTACGAATCTGCCTCATGTCACCTAGCCCATAGAGCACTGTTTTTTTGGGGGGAAATGGAATAAGAGATAGATACAGATTCATCAGCACCATTTCCCAGCACTTTACTAAGTATAGTATCTCTTACTCCAGCTGCGGGCACTTGTGAGGTGATGTGTCTTTGTATCACATCCCCTTGCATGGTTGCAAGGGGATGTGGTGGCGATTCAGCAGGGCAGGCCCTCAAAGACTCGGTTAGCTGCAAGATCGCAGCTTAATGACACAACCAGAACCTGGCCCTAATATACATACATATATACACATACACACACACTATGCCATACCTTGTGCACTGGTTCCTTTCTTCTTGGACGAGCAAGAAGTACGCTTCCATCTTCTTTTCCCAATACTTGTGCAGCTTCTTTGCACTATGTATCTTCCGAATGATGGATCTTCTGCAGTAACGCAACCTTTTCTTGCAGCTCTCTTTGGTGCATTTGAAAATCCCCTTGCACTGTGTGTGCAATTTCATCCCACGTCGTGTTCTGGAATCTAGATTGAGAATTTCTTGCCTGTGAACCAAATAAATGTGCAGAGTGATGAATTACCTGGTTAATGAGTGTGTCAGTTTCTTCATCTGTGAAGTTTGGTCCCCTGTTGCAGGAGTCTTCTCCGAAGTCAGCTTCGTGGTCTGTCTCTGATGGTTGTTGGACATCTTCAGTCTGTCTCTGCGCTGATTCTTCTTCCTGTGAAGAGAGAGAAAACCTACTTCTTTCTTCTTGGGACATTGGTGAACCCAAAGCTTCAATCTGTCTCGACGCTGATTGTTCTTCCTCTGAGGTTCTCCTTCTTTCTTCCTTGGACATTTCTAAAAGAAAACTTAATAGAGAAATCAAATATGTTATACAATCAAAAAGATACATGAAGATCTACTATTTTACTATAAGTGATAATTTGTCCTTCTGACTGTTTTATATACAAATAAAGCTTACAAGTGATATTTCACTAATATGCTATGCCATGAAATATATATATATATATATATATATATATATATATATATATATATATATACATACATATATACACAGACACACACAGCCTAGTACAGAAACAACTACACCATGTAATGTATAAAAAGTGAATTTTTGTCCTATTGTCTTTCTATAAAAATCCAGATTACAAGCGAAGATAGTGATCTCTTACATACAAGCGTATTGAATACCGGCCGAATCATCTAAAAATTTAAATTTAAATTAATTAATGTTCATTTTTATTTCATAAAAAACACAATTTTCGCTGTACGCTCATTTATGTTCAGCATAACTCCGCAATTACTGCAGAAATGTACACCAATCATAGTACACATATTACTTGCCCTCACAGTGTTTGTTCCCAGATTGTAACACACCACTAGCACTGATGTAGCAGCACAGAGTATTACAGCATAACTCTGGAAAGACTGGACCAATTGACACAAAGCATGGTACACATCAATTACAATCTGAACAAATACTGTAGAGGAAACACCCCGGGCACTCCTAGGGGTGGGGCAGCAGCACAGACTATATCAGGACATTCATGACATGTCAGTGATGCATAGTTGCCTACCCTCCTGCATTCTGCAGGAGACTCCCTTAAATAGCAGCAATCTCCCTCCCTGCCTCATTAGTCTACCAATCTGCCTTATGTCACCTAGCCCACAGAGCACTGTTTTTTTGGGGGAAAATGGAATAAGAGATAGATACAGATTCATCAGCACCATTTCCCAGCACTTTACCAAGTATAGTATCTCTTACTCCAGCTGCGGGCACTTGTGAGGGGATGTGTCTTTGTATCACATCCCCTTGCATGGTTGCAAGGGGATGTGGTGGCGATTCTGCAGGGCAGGCCCTCAAAGACTCGGTAAGCTGCAAGATCGCAGCTTAATGACACAACCAGAACCTGGCCCTAATATACATACATACATACATACACATACACACACACTATGCCATACCTTGTGCACTGGTTCCTTTTTTCTTGGACGAGCAAGAAGTACGCTTCCATCTTCTTTTCCCAATACTTGTGCAGCTTCTGTACACTCTGTATTTTCCGAATGGTGGATCTTCTGCAGTAACGCAACCTTTTCTTGCAGCTCTCTTTGGTGCACTTGAAAATCCCCTTGCACTGTGTGTGCAATTTCATCCCACGTCGTGTTCTGGAATCTAGATTGAGAATTTCTTGCCTGTGAACCAAATAAATGTGCAGAGTGATGAATTACCTGGTTAATGAGTGTGTCAGTTTCTTCATCTGTGAAGTTTGGTCCCCTGTTGCAGGAGTCTTCTCCGAAGTCAGCTTCGTGGTCTGTCTCTGATGGTTGTTGGACATCTTCAGTCTGTCTCTGCGCTGATTCTTCTTCCTGTGAAGAGAGAGAAAACCTACTTCTTTCTTCTTGGGACATTGGTGAACCCAAAGCTTCAATCTGTCTCGACGCTGATTGTTCTTCCTCTGAGGTTCTCCTTCTTTCTTCCTTGGACATTTCTAAAAGAAAACTGAATAGAGAAATCAAATATGTTATACAATCAAAAAGATACATGAAGATCTACTATTTTACTATAAGTGATAATTTGTCCTTCTGACTGTTTTATATACAAATAAAGCTTACAAGTGATATTTCACTAATATGCTATGCCATGAAATATATATATATATATATATATATATACATACATATATACACAGACACACACAGCCTAGTACAGAAACAACTACACCATGTAATGTATAAAAAGTGAATTTTTGTCCTATTGTCTTTCTATAAAAATCCAGATTACAAGCGAAGATAGTGATCTCTTACATACAAGCGTATTGAATACCGGCCGAATCATCTAAAAATTTAAATTTAAATTAATTAATGTTCATTTTTATTTCATAAAAAACACAATTTTCGCTGTACGCTCATTTATGTTCAGCATAACTCCGCAATTACTGCAGAAATGTACACCAATCATAGTACACATATTACTTGCCCTCACAGTGTTTGTTCCCAGATTGTAACACACCACTAGCACTGATGTAGCAGCACAGAGTATTACAGCATAACTCTGGAAAGACTGGACCAATTGACACAAAGCATGGTACACATCAATTACAATCTGAACAAATACTGTAGAGGAAACACCCCGGGCACTCCTAGGGGTGGGGCAGCAGCACAGACTATATCAGGACATTCATGACATGTCAGTGATGCATAGTTGCCTACCCTCCTGCATTCTGCAGGAGACTCCCTTAAATAGCAGCAATCTCCCTCCCTGCCTCATTAGTCTACCAATCTGCCTTATGTCACCTAGCCCACAGAGCACTGTTTTTTTGGGGGAAAATGGAATAAGAGATAGATACAGATTCATCAGCACCATTTCCCAGCACTTTACCAAGTATAGTATCTCTTACTCCAGCTGCGGGCACTTGTGAGGGGATGTGTCTTTGTATCACATCCCCTTGCATGGTTGCAAGGGGATGTGGTGGCGATTCTGCAGGGCAGGCCCTCAAAGACTCGGTAAGCTGCAAGATCGCAGCTTAATGACACAACCAGAACCTGGCCCTAATATACATACATACATACACATACACACACACTATGCCATACCTTGTGCACTGGTTCCTTTTTTCTTGGACGAGCAAGAAGTACGCTTCCATCTTCTTTTCCCAATACTTGTGCAGCTTCTGTACACTCTGTATTTTCCGAATGGTGGATCTTCTGCAGTAACGCAACCTTTTCTTGCAGCTCTCTTTGGTGCACTTGAAAATCCCCTTGCACTGTGTGTGCAATTTCATCCCACGTCGTGTTCTGGAATCTAGATTGAGAATTTCTTGCCTGTGAACCAAATAAATGTGCAGAGTGATGAATTACCTGGTTAATGAGTGTGTCAGTTTCTTCTTCTGTGAAGTTTGGTCCCCTGTTGCAGGAGTCTTCTCCGAAGTCAGCTTCGTGGTCTGTCTCTGATGGTTGTTGGACATCTTCAGTCTGTCTCTGCGCTGATTCTTCTTCCTGTGAAGAGAGAGAAAACCTACTTCTTTCTTCTTGGGACATTGGTGAACCCAAAGCTTCAATCTGTCTCGACGCTGATTGTTCTTCCTCTGAGGTTCTCCTTCTTTCTTCCTTGGACATTTCTAAAAGAAAACTGAATAGAGAAATCAAATATGTTATACAATCAAAAAGATACATGAAGATCTACTATTTCACTATAAGTGATAATTTGTCCTTGTGACTGTTTTATATACAAATAAAGCTTACAAGTGATATTTCACTAATATGCTATGCCATGAATTATATATATATATATATATATATATATATATACATATTTACACAGACACACACAGCCTAGTACAGACACTACTACACCATGTAATGTATAAAAAGTGAAATTTTGTCCTATTGTCTTTCTATAAAAATCCAGATTACAAGCGAAGATAGTGATCTTTTACATACAAGCGTATTGAATACCAGCCAAATCAACTCTAAAAATTAAAATTTAAATGAATTACTGTTCATTTTTATTTCATAAAAAAACACAATTTTCGCTGTACGCTCATTTATGTTCCAGCATAACTCCGCAATTACTGCAGAAATGTACACCAATCATAGTACACATATTACTTGCCCCCACAGTGTTTGTTCCCAGATTGTAACACACCACTAGCACTGATGTAGCAGCACAGAGTATTACAGCATAACTCTGGAAAGACTGGAGCAATTGACTCAAAGCATGGTACACATCAATTACAATCTGAACAAATACTGTAGAGGAAACACCCCGGGCACTCCTATGGGTGGGGCAGCAGTACAGACTATATCAGGACATTCATGATATGTCAGTGATGCATAGTTGCCTACCCTCCTGCATTCTGCAGGAGACTCCCTTAAATAGCAGCAATCTTCCTCCCTGCCTCATTAGTCTACCAATCTGCCTCATGTCGTCTAGCCCACAGAACACTGTTTTTTGGGGAAAAATGAAATAAGAGATAGATACAGATTCATCAGCACCATTTCCCAGCACTTTCCCAAGTATAGTATCTCTAACTCAAGCTGCGGGCACTTGTGAGGGGATGTGTCTTTGTATCACATCCCCTTGCATGGTTGCAAGGGGATGTGGTGGCGATTCGGCAGGGCAGGCCCTCAAAGACTCGGTAAACTGCAAGATCGCAGCTTAATGACACAACCAGAACCTGGCCCTAATATACATACATATATACACATACACACACACACTATGCCATACCTTGTGCACTGGTTCCTTTCTTCTTGGACGAGCAAGAAGTACGCTTCCATCTTCTTTTCCCAATACTTGTGCAGCTTCTGTACACTCTGTATCTTCCGAATGATGGATCTTTTGCAGTAACGCAACCTTTTCTTGCAGCTTTCTTTGGTGCAGTTGAAAATCCCCTTGCACTGTGTGTGCAATTTCATCCCATGTCGTGTTCTGGAATCTTGATTGAGAATTTCTTGCCTGTGAACCAAATAAATGTGCAGAGTGATGAATTACCTGGTTAATGAGTGTGTCAGTTTCTTCTTCTGTGAAGTTTGGTCCCCTGTTGCAGGAGTCTTCTCCGAAGTCAGTTTCGTGGTCTGTCTCTGATGGTTGTTGGACATCTTCAGTCTGTCTCTGCGCTGATTCTTCTTCCTGTGAAGAGAGAGAAAACCTACTTCTTTCTTCTTGGGACATTGGTGAACCCAAAGCTTCAATCTGTCTCGACGCTGATTGTTCTTCCTCCGAGGTTCTCCTTCTTTCTTCCTTGGACATTTCTAAAAGAAAACTGAATAGAGAAATCAAATATGTTATACAATCAAAAAGATACATGAAGATCTACTATTTTACTATAAGTGATAATTTGTCCTTCTGACTGTTTTATATACAAATAAAGCTTACAAGTGATATTTCACTAATATGCTATGCCATGAAATATATATATATATATATATATATATATACATATATACACAGACACACACAGCCTAGTACAGACACTACTACACCATGTAATGTATAAAAAGTGAAATTTTGTCCTATTGTCTTTCTATAAAAATCCAGATAACAAGCAAAGATAGTGATCTCTTACATACAAGCGTATTGAATACCGGCCGAATCATCTAAAAATTTAAATTTAAATTAATTACTGTTCATTTTTATTTCATAAAAAACACAATTTTCGCTGTACGCTCATTTATGTTCAGCATAACTCCGCAATTACTGCAGAAATGTACACCAATCATAGTACACATATTACTTGCCCTCACAGTGTTTGTTCCCAGATTGTAACACACCACTAGCACTGATGTAGCAGCACAGAGAATTACAGCATAACTCTGGAAAGACTGGAGCAATTGACACAAAGCATGGTACACATCAATTACAATCTGAACAAATACTGTAGAGGAAACACCCCGGGCACTTCTAGGGGTGGGGCAGCAGCACAGACTATATCAGGACATTCATGACATGTCAGTGATGCATAGTTGCCTACCCTCCTGCATTCTGCAGGAGACTCCCTTAAATAGCAGCAATCTCCCTCCCTGCCTCATTAGTCTACCAATCTGCCTCATGTCACCTAGCCCACAGAGCACTGTTTTTTTGGGGGGAAAATGGAATAAGAGATAGATACAGATTCATCAGCACCATTTCCCAGCACTTTACCAAGTATAGTATCTCTTACTCCAGCTGCGGGCACTTGTGAGGTGATGTGTCTTTGTATCACATCCCCTTGCATGGTTGCAAGGGGATGTGGTGGCGATTCTGCAGGGCAGGCCCTCAAAGACTCGGTAAGCTGCAAGATCGCAGCTTAATGACACAACCAGAACCTGGCCGTAATATACATACATACACATACACACACACTATGCCATACCTTGTGCACTGGTTCCTTTCTTCTTGGACGAGCAAGAAGTACGCTTCCATCTTCTTTTCCCGGTACTTGTGCAGCTTCTGTACACTCTGTATCTTCCGAATGGTGGATCTTCTGCAGTAACGCAACCTTTTCTTGCAGCTCTCTTTGGTGCACTTGAAAATCCCCTTGCACTGTGTTTGCAATTTCATCCCACGTCGTGTTCTGGAATCTAGATTGAGAATTTCTTGCCTGTGAACCAAATAAATGTGCAGATTGATGAATTACCTGGTTAATGAGTGTGTCGGTTTCTTCATCTGTGAAGTTTGGTCCCCTGTTGCAGGAGTCTTCTCCGAAGTCAGCTTCGTGGTCTGTCTCTGATGGTTGTTGGACATCTTCAGTCTGTCTCTGCGCTGATTCTTCTTCCTGTGAAGAGAGAGAAAACCTACTTCTTTCTTCTTGGGACATTGGTGAACCCAAAGCTTCAATCTGTCTCGACGCTGATTGTTTTTCCTCTGAGGTTCTCCTTCTTTCTTCCTTGGACATTTCTAAAAGAAAACTGAATAGAGAAATCAAATATGTTATACAATCAAAAAGATACATGAAGATCTACTATTTTACTATAAGTGATAATTTGTCCTTCTGACTGTTTTATATACAAATAAAGCTTACAAGTGATATTTCACTAATATGCTATGCCATGTTATATATATATATTATATATATATATATATATATATATATATATATATATATACTGTATATACACACAGACACACACAGCCTAGTACAGACACTACTAAACCATGTAATGTATAAAAAGTGAAATTTTGTCCTATTGTCTTTCTATAAAAATCCAGATTACAAGCAAAGATAGTGATCTTTTACATACAAGCGTATTGAATACCGGCCGAATCATCTAAAAATTTAAATTTAAATTAATTACTGTTCATTTTTATTTCATTAAAAAACTAAATTTTCGCTGTATGCTCATTTATGTTCAGCATAACTCCGCAATTACTGCAGAAATGTACACCAATCATAGTACACATATTACTTGCCCTCACAGTGTTTGTTCCCAGATTGTAACACACCACTATCACTGATGTAGCAGCACAGAGTATTACAGCATAACTCTGGAAAGACTGGAGCAATTGACACAAAGCATGGTACACATCAATTACAATCTGAACAAATACTGTAGAGGAAACACCCCGGGCACTCCTAGGGGTGGGGCAGCAGCACAGACTATATCAGGACATTCATGACATGTCAGTGATGCATAGTTGCCTACCCTCCTGCATTCTGCAGGAGACTCCCTTAAATAGCAGCAATCTCCCTCCCTGCCTCATTAGTCTACCAATCTGCCTCATGTCACCTAGCCCACAGAGCACTGTTTTTTTGGGGGAAAATGGAATAAGAGATAGATACAGATTCATCAGCACCATTTCCCAGCACTTTACCAAGTATAGTATCTCTTACTCCAGCTGCGGGCACTTGTGAGGGGATGTGTCTTTGTATCACATCCCCTTGCATGGTTTCAAGGGGATGTGGTGGCGATTCTGCAGGGCAGGCCCTCAAAGACTCGGTAAGCTGCAAGATCGCAGCCTAATGACACAACCAGAACCTGGCCCTAATATACATACATACATACACATACACACACACTATGCCATACCTTGTGCACTGGTTCCTTTTTTCTTGGACGAGCAAGAAGTACGCTTCCATCTTCTTTTCCCAATACTTGTGCAGCTTCTGTACACTCTGTATCTTCCGAATGGTGGATCTTCTGCAGTAACGCAACCTTTTCTTGCAGCTCTCTTTGGTGCACTTGAAAATCCCCTTGCACTGTGTGTGCAATTTCATCCCACGTCGTGTTCTGGAATCTAGATTGAGAATTTCTTGCCTGTGAACCAAATAAATGTGCAGAGTGATGAATTACCTGGTTAATGAGTGTGTCGGTTTCTTCATCTGTGAAGTTTGGTCCCCTGTTGCAGGAGTCTTCTCTGGAGTCAGCTTTGTGGTCTGTCTCTGATGGTTGTTGGACATCTTCTGTCAGTCTCTGCGCTGATTCTTCTTCCTGTGAAGAGAGAGAAAACCTACTTCTTTCTTCGTGGGACATTGGTGAGCCCAAAGCTTCAATCTGTCTCGACGCTGATTGTTCTTCCTCTGAGGTTCTCCTTCTTTCTTCCTTGGACATTTCTAAAAGAAAACTGAATAAAGAAATCAAATATGTTATACAATCAAAAAGATTCATGAAGATCTACTATTTTACTATAAGTGATAATTTGTCCATGTGACTGTTTTATATACAAATCCAGCTTACAAGTGATATTTCACTAATATGCTATGCCATGTATTATATATATATATATATATATATATATATATATATATATATATATATATACTGTATATACACACAGACACACACAGCCTAGTACAGACACTACTACACCATGTAATGTATAAAAAGTTAAATTTTGTCCTATTGTCTTTCTATTAAAATCCAGATTACAAGCGAAGATAGTGATCTTTTACATACAAGCGTATTGAATACCGGCGGAATAACTCTAAAAATTTAAATTTAAATGAATTACTGTTCATTTTTATTTCATTAAAAAACACAATTTTCGCTGTATGCTCATTTATGTTCAGAATAACTCCGCAATTATTACTGCAGATATGTACACCAATCATAGTACACATATTACTTGCCCTAACAGTGTTTGTTCCCAGATTGTAACACACCACTAGCACTGATGTAGCAGCACAGAGTATTACAGCATAACTCTGGAAAGACTGGAGCAATTGACTTAAAGCATGGTACACATCAATTACAATCTGAACAAATACTGTAGAGGAAACACCCCGGGCACTCCTATGGGTGGGGCAGCAGTACAGACTATATCAGGACATTCATGATATGTCAGTGATGCATAGTTGCCTACCCTCCTGCATTCTGCAGGAGACTCCCTTAAATAGCAGCAATCTTCCTCCCTGCCTCATTAGTCTACCAATCTGCCTCATGTCGTCTAGCCCACAGAACACTGTTTTTTGGGGAAAAATGAAATAAGAGATAGATACAGATTCATTAGCACCATTTCCCAGCACTTTCCCAAGTA
This sequence comes from Crinia signifera, assembly GCF_055691185.1. Taxonomy (NCBI): domain Eukaryota; kingdom Metazoa; phylum Chordata; class Amphibia; order Anura; family Myobatrachidae; genus Crinia; species Crinia signifera. The sequence continues at coordinate 203,309,304 of NC_139221.1, read as the reverse complement.
TAGTATCTTTTACTCAAGCTGCGGGCACTTGTGAGGGGATGTGTCTTTGTATCACATCCCCTTGCATGGTTGCAAAGGGATGTGGTGGCGATTCAGCAGGGCAGGCCCTCAAAGACTCGGTAAGCTCCAAGATCGCAGCTTAATGACACAACCAGAACCTGGCCCTAATATACATACATACATACACATACACACACACTATGCCATACCTTGTGCACTGGTTCCTTTCTTCTTGGACGAGCAAGAAGTACGCTTCCATCTTCTTTTCCCAATACTTGTGCAGCTTCTGTACACTCTGTATCTTCCGAATGGTGGATCTTCTGCAGTAACGCAACCTTTTCTTGCAGCTCTCTTTGGTGCACTTGAAAATCCCCTTGCACTGTGTGTGCAATTTCATCCCACGTCGTGTTCTGGAATCTAGATTGAGAATTTCTTGCCTGTGAACTAAATAAATGTGCAGAGTGATGAATTACCTGGTTAATGAGTGTGTCGGTTTCTTCATCTGTGAAGTTTGGTCCCCTTTTGCAGGAGTCTTCTCTGGAGTCAGCTTCGTGGTCTGTCTCTGATGGTTGTTGGACATCTTCTGTCTGTCTCTGCGCTGATTCTTCTTCCTGTGAAGAGAGAGAAAACCTACTTCTTTCTTCGTGGGACATTGGTGAGCACAAAGCTTCAATCTGTCTCGTCGCTGATTGTTCTTCCTCTGAGGGTCTCCTTCTTTCTTCCTGGGACATTTCTAAAAGAAAACTGAATAAAGAAATCAAATATGTTATAAAGCTTACAAGTGATATTTCACTAATATGCTATGCCATGAATTATATATATATATACATATTTACACAGACACACACAGCCTAGTACAGACCCTACTACACCATGTAATGTATAAAAAGTGAAATTTTGTCCTATTGTCTTTCTATAAAAATCCAGATTACAAGCGAAGATAGTGATCTTTTACATACAAGCGTATTGAATACCAGCCAAATCAACTCTAAAAATTAAAATTTAAATGAATTACTGTTCATTTTTATTTCATAAAAAAACACAATTTTCGCTGTACGCTCATTTATGTTCCAGCATAACTCCGCAATTACTGCAGAAATGTACACCAATCATAGTACACATATTACTTGCCCCCACAGTGTTTGTTCCCAGATTGTAACACACCACTAGCACTGATGTAGCAGCACAGAGTATTACAGCATAACTCTGGAAAGACTGGAGCAATTGACTCAAAGCATGGTACACATCAATTACAATCTGAACAAATACTGTAGAGGAAACACCCCGGGCACTCCTATGGGTGGGGCAGCAGCAGGGGCGGATTGGGGACTAAAAGTGGCCCTGGAATATTTCTGGAAGTGGCCTCATGTGGGCGGCAACAATTCAATAATGGGTGGAGCCAACATAACAGTAGGCGGGATTACCACATCACTATACTTTGACAGGCAAAACTAAAGCATCAATAGTGTCTGAATATCAGATTGATTAATATTAACTTTTGTTTGTTGGTGACACTGTAAAATGTCACTCACATAAGTCACTCAGATGGATGGATATGTCATGGTATCTCAGCATCGGCTGGATTAAATGAACACAGCAGTCCTCCCTCAAAGGTGCACTACCACTATCTACCCATGCACACTAGAGAAACAACATACAGGCCCTAAAACGTACCCACTAATTTGTAACAAAACTACACACTATGTGTTTGTATCATTAAGTAAGCAACCTACAGTAACAATGCAATTTTCAAAAAGTGTCCACAATATTGGCCACCACTGTAACTTAACTGAGTGATGCAATTCTCCATGCATCCTTATTTTCTATTTTTTTTTTAAAACCATAACATAATGAACAGGAGCTACAACTATAGCTTGGTCCAGAAAACAAGCTACATATATAGGACAAATGCTATCTTTATAAATTATTATGTTGTAAAAGGGCCTAAAAAGCAAAAAAAATTGCAATTAAATAAGGCATGGATAATATGCCAGTACATATAAATGCACATATGTTCCGCAGCGCTGTACAGAGACCATTATTACCAGTTATATTATATAGTGCACACATATTCCACAGCGCTGTACAGAGATTATTATTACCAGTTATAATATATAGCGCACACATATTCCGCAGCGCTGTACAGAGACCATTATTACCAGTTATATTATATAGTGCACACATATTCCGCAGCGCTATACAGAGATTATTATTACCAGTTATTATATAGCGCACACATATTCCGCAGCGCTGTACAGAGACTATTATTACCAGTTATTATATAGCGCACACATATACTGCAGCGCTGTACAGAGAATATTATTACCAGTTATTATATAGTGCACACATATTCCGCAGCACTGTACAGAGACTATTACCAGTTATTATATAGCGCACACATATGCTGCAGCGCTGTACAGAGAATATTATTACCAGTTATTTATATAGCACACAAATATTCCGCTGCGCTGTACAGAGACTATTATTACTAGTTATTATATAGCGCTCACATATACTGCAGCGCTGTACAGAGAATATTATTACCAGTTATTATATAGTGCACACATATTCCGCAGCACTGTACAGAGACTATTACCAGTTATTATTGTATATAGCGCACACATATTCTGCAGCGCTATACAGAGGATATTATTACCAGTTATTTATATAGCGCACACATATTCCACAGCGCTGTACAGAGAATATTATTACCAGGTATATTATATAACGCACACATATTCCGCTGCGCTGTACAGAGACTATTATTACCAGTTATTGATATAGCGCACACATATTCCGCAGTGCTGTATAGAGACTATTATTACCAGTTATGTTATATAGTGCACACATATTCCGCAGCGCTGTACAGAGAATATTATTACCAGTTATTTATATAGCACACACATATTCCGCAACGCTGTACAGAGACTATTATCACCAGTTATATAGTGCACACATATTCTACAGCGCTGTACAGAGAATATTATTACCAGTTATATAATATAGCGCACACATATTCCGCAACGTTGTACAGAGACTATTATTACCAGTTATATAGTGCACACATATTCTACAGCGCTGTACAGAGAATATTATTACCAGTTATTTATATAGCGCACACATATTCTGCACCAATGTACAGAGACTATTAGTACCAGTTATATTATATAGTGCACACATATTCCGCAGCGCTGTACAGAGACTATTATTACCAGTTATATTATATAGTGCACACATATTCTGCAGCGCTGTACAGAGAACATTATTACCAGTTATTTATATAGCGCACACATATTCCGCATCGCTGTACAGAGAGCATTATTACCAGTTATATTATATATATATATAGTTATATAGTGCACACAGTGGACATACTGAGGGTAGCTCTGCTTGGAGAGAGCCAGGCTCTCAGAGACGGGAGGTGGCAGGGCCAAGCCACTATCCAGCAGTGACAGTCAGCAAGGGGACAGACTTCACTGGGCTGAACCTGAGTCTGCCAGTAATGATGCCGCGGCCGCCTACTGCTCAACTGAGCCGGCCTGAGCCGAGGTGAGCAGCCAGAGCTGGCCTTACCCAATTTGATGCCCTAGGCAAAATTTTTGGCGGGCAGCTGGATGTCAGCTGCCCGCCAACTCCCCCCCCGAGCGGACACACATATGTAAGGTTGCTCAACCTTACATATATGGGTGCACCTTCAACATCTTTCGATGGTTGGCGACCATTGAAAGATGTGGGAGGGTCCCAGTGGCATGCGAATTGATGTTTATGTCAAACATCCATTCGCATGCTGTGTGAAGGAACGATGAGAAATGTACACTGACACAGACATGATCGCACACAGATACACGCTGAAAGACACACGGATGCTGACACAGATACAAGGCACCGCTGGGTGGGAGAGAGGTAGCTGCCAGGTAGTGGGATAGCGGAAGGAGGGGAGAGAGATGGGATGCAGTCACAATCCCGGCAGCCGGAATCCTGACTGCCAAAATCCTGGCACTTTGTCCCTCTGTGCGTGTCCACGACACCCATAGAGGGAGAATAAATTAGTGTGCCGAGCATAGGGAGGCACCGGGCCCGCAAGGGGGGGAGGGCGAACCACTTCCCCCCTTTTGGAGATTTCGACGGTCGGGATCTGGTGCCGGGATTTCATACCAATCCCACAGAGATACTGCAGTCAGTCTGAAATCAATGGGGCGGTGACAGCGGTGGATGGGCGGGTAAGAGGTAGAGACCACGGGGGCGACAGTGATGGCTGGGTGGGAGAGAGGTAAGGTAGAGATCATGGGGGGCAACAGCTGTTGTTAGGTGGGAGAGATGTAGAGACCACTGGGAACAACAGCAGTGGCTGGGTGGGAGAGAGGTAGAGACCTTGGGGGGTGACAGTGATAGGAGAATGGAATTTGGGGTACAAGAGATATCTAAAATATGCAATATATACAGTGTGTGTAATATAAATATATATATATATATATATATATATATATATTGCACACATGCATGCAAACACACAGACCCTATATGTCTTTGGAAAAAAACACACACACACACACACACACACACTTGTACTTTAGCTTACTGTAGTAGAAAACCAGGATGTTAAAGTGTTAAATCTGTCTGGCTCTCCGTCTTCCGTGCAGCAGCAGCATGTAGAGGGGTGGGCTAGTAATTGGAGTGCAGGGGGAAGCGTTCCGTGCTTAGTAGCAGGAACAGAAAGCAGCAGGGAGATGCTGACTTTTACTGCCAGCCTGTGCGGACGAGCAGGGGAGGCACTGCGGGGAAAGAGAGATCAGCTTCCGGATTGAAATCTTATGCTTCCGGCGCTGCACTCATACACACTGTGGCAAGTGCAGCAGCCGGACCAGCAATAGCAGGACAGCAGAGATGATGCCTCTCCTGCCCAGCGCCTCCATGGTTGAGTGGGCGGGTGAGGTGTCAGTCAGAAGCTCAGAGCCCGCACGACTGACACTTGACATTTGACAGCAGCCGGCTCTGTGAGCAGCTGCTGTATATTTGTGCTCTCTGCTGCCCCTGCTGCCTGCAGCTATAAATTCGGCCTCATTACCATCGGCCTCCCGGGAAAGTTCCCGGTAGATATAATGGCCAATCCGCCCCTGGGCAGCAGTACAGACTATATCAGGACATTCATGATATGTCAGTGATGCATCGTTGCCTACCCTCCTGCATTCTGCAGGAGACTCCCTTAAATAGCAGCAATCTTCCTCCCTGCCTCATTAGTCTACCAATCTGCCTCATGTCGTTTAGCCCACAGAACACTGTTTTTTGGGGAAAAATGAAATAAGAGATAGATACAGATTCATCAGCACCATTTCCCAGCACTTTCCCAAGTATAGTATCTCTAACTCAAGCTGCGGGCACTTGTGAGGGGATGTGTCTTTGTATCACATCCCCTTGCATGGTTGCAAGGGGATGTGGTGGCGATTCAGCAGGGCAGGCCCTCAAAGACTCGTTAAGCTCCAAGATCGCAGCTTAATGACACAACCAGAACCTGGCCCTAATATACATACATACATACATACACATACACACACACTATGCCATACCTTGTGCACTGGTTCCTTTCTTCTTGGACGAGCAAGAAGTACGCTTCCATCTTCTTTTCCCAATACTTGTGCAGCTTCTGTACACTCTGTATCTTCCGAATGATGGATCTTCTGCAGTAACGCAACCTTTTCTTGCAGCTCTCTTTGGTGCACTTGAAAATCCCCTTGCACTGTGTGTGCAATTTCATCCCACGTCTTGTTCTGGAATCTTGATTGAGAATTTCTTGCCTGTGAACCAAATAAATGTGCAGAGTGATGAATTACCTGGTTAATGAGTGTGTCAGTTTCTTCTTCTGTGAAGTTTGGTCCCCTGTTGCAGGAGTCTTCTCCGAAGTCAGCTTCGTGGTCTGTCTCTGATGGTTGTTGGACATCTTCAGTCTGTCTCTGCGCTGATTCTTCTTCCTGTGAAGAGAGAGAAAACCTACTTCTTTCTTCTTGGGACATTGGTGAACCCAAAGCTTCAATCTGTCTCGACGCTGATTGTTCTTCCTCTGAGGTTCTCCTTCTTTCTTCCTTGGACATTTCTAAAAGAAAACTGAATAGAGAAATCAAATATGTTATACAATCAAAAAGATACATGAAGATCTACTATTTTACTATAAGTGATAATTTGTCCTTGTGGCTGTTTTATATACAAATAAAGCTTACAAGTGATATTTCACTAATATGCTATGCCATGAATTATATATATATATATATTTATACCTATATACACAGACACACACAGCCTAGTACAGACACTACTACATCATGTAATGTATAAAAAGTAAAATTTTGTCCTATTGTCTTTCTATAAAAATCCAGATTACAAGCGAAGATAGTGATCTCTTACATACAAGCGTATTGAATACCGGCCGAATCAACTCTAAAAATTTAAATTTAAATTAAATACTGTTCATTTTTAGTTCATAAAAAACACAATTTTCGCTGTACGCTCATTTATGTTCAGCATAACTCCGCAACTACTGCAGAAACGTACACCAATCATAGTACACATATTACTTGCCCTCACAGTGTTTGTTCCCAGATTGTAACACACCACCATCACTGATGTAGCAGCACAGAGTATTACAGCATAACTCTGGAAAGACTGGAGCAATTGACTCAAAGCATGGTACACATCAATTACAATCTGAACAAATACTGTAGAGGAAACACCCCGGGCACTCCTAGGGGTGGGGCAGCAGCACAGACTATATCAGGACATTCATGATATGTCAGTGATGCATAGTTGCCTACCCTCCTGCATTCTGCAGGAGACTCCCTTAAATAGCAGCAATCTCCCTCCCTGCCTCATTAGTCTACCAATCTGCCTCATGTCACCTAGCCCACAGAGCACTGTTTTTTTGGAAAAATGGAATAAGAGATAGATACAGATTCATCAGCACCATTTCCCTGCACTTTACCAAGTATAGTATCTCTTACTCCAGCTGCGGGCACTTGTGAGGGGATGTGTCTTTGTATCACATCCCCTTGCATGGTTGCAAGGGGATGTGGTGGTGATTCAGCAGGGCAGGCCCTCAAAGACTCGGTAAGCTGCAAGATCGCAGCTTAATGACACAACCAGAACCTTGCCCTAATATACATACATACATACACATACACACACACTATGCCATACCTTGTGCACTGGTTCCTTTCTTCTTGGACGAGCAAGAAGTACGCTTCCATCTTCTTTTCCCAATACTTGTGCAGCTTCTGTACACTTTGTATCTTCCGATTGATGGGTCTTCTGCAGTAACGCAACCTTTTCTTGCAGCTCTCTTTGGTGCACTTGAAAATCCCCTTGCACTGTGTGTGCAATTTCATCCCACGTCGTGTTCTGGAATCTTGATTGAGAATTTCTTGCCTGTGAACCAAATAAATGTGCAGAGTGATGAATTACCTGGTTAATGAGTGTGTCAGTTTCTTCTTCTGTGAAGTTTGGTCCCCTGTTGCAGGAGTCTTCTCCGAAGTCAGCTTCGTGGTCTGTCTCTGATGGTTGTTGGACATCTTCAGTCTGTCTCTGCGCTGATTCTTCTTCCTGTGAAGAGAGAGAAAACCTACTTCTTTCTTCTTGGGACATTGGTGAACCCAAAGCTTCAATCTGTCTCGACGCTGATTGTTCTTCCTCTGAGGTTCTCCTTCTTTCTTCCTTGGACATTTCTAAAAGAAAACTGAATAGAGAAATCAAATATGTTATACAATCAAAAAGATACATGAAGATCTACTATTTTACTATAAGTGATAATTTGTCCTTGTGACTGTTTTATATACAAATAAAGCTTACAAGTGATATTTCACTAATATGCTATGCCATGAATTATATATATATATATATATATATATATATATATATACATATTTACACAGACACACACAGCCTAGTACAGACACTACTACACCATGTAATGTATAAAAAGTGAAATTTTGTCCTATTGTCTTTCTATAAAAATCCAGATTACAAGCGAAGATAGTGATCTTTTACATACAAGCGTATTGAATACCAGCCAAATCAACTCTAAAAATTAAAATTAAAATGAATTACTGTTCATTTTTATTTCATAAAAAAACACAATTTTCGCTGTACGCTCATTTATGTTCCAGCATAACTCCGCAATTACTGCAGAAATGTACACCAATCATAGTACACATATTACTTGCCCCCACAGTGTTTGTTCCCAGATTGTAACACACCACTAGCACTGATGTAGCTGCACAGAGTTTTACAGCATAACTCTGGAAAGACTGGAGCAATTGACTCAAAGCATGGTACACATCAATTACAATCTGAACAAATACTGTAGAGGAAACACCCCGGGCACTCCTATGGGTGGGGCAGCAGTACAGACTATATCAGGACATTCATGATATGTCAGTGATGCATAGTTGCCTACCCTCCTGCATTCTGCAGGAGACTCCCTTAAATAGCAGCAATCTTCCTCCCTGCCTCATTAGTCTACCAATCTGCCTCATGTCGTCTAGCCCACAGAACACTGTTTTTTGGGGAAAAATGAAATAAGAGATAGATACAGATTCATCAGCACCATTTCCCAGCACTTTCCCAAGTATAGTACACTCTGTATCTTCCGAATGATGGATCTTCTGCAGTAACGCAACCTTTTCTTGCAGCTCTCTTTGGTGCAGTTGAAAATCCCCTTGCACTGTGTGTGCAATTTCATCCCACGTCGTGTTCTGGAATCTAGATTGAGAATTTCTTGCCTGTGAACCAAATAAATGTGCAGAGTGATGAATTACCTGGTTAATGAGTGTGTCAGTTTCTTCTTCTGTGAAGTTTGGTCCCCTGTTGCAGGAGTCTTCTCCGAAGTCAGTTTCGTGGTCTGTCTCTGATGGTTGTTGGACATCTTCAGTCTGTCTCTGCGCTGATTCTTCTTCCTGTGAAGAGAGAGAAAACCTACTTCTTTCTTCTTGGGACATTGGTGAACCCAAAGCTTCAATCTGTCTCGACGCTGATTGTTCTTCCTCTGAGGCAGAGCCGAATTTCCCATTAGGCACGTGAGGCACCGGCCTAGGGGAGGCACATGTTTGGGGGCGGCACTTGGATGCCTGTGATAAGCATCTGCATTCTGCAGGAGACTCCCTTAAATAGCAGCAATCTCCCTCCCTGCCTCATTAGTCTACCAATCTGCCTCATGTCACCTAGCCCATAGAGCACTGTTTTTTTTGGGGAAAATGGAATAAGAGATAGATACAGATTCATCAGCACCATTTCCCAGCACTTTACCAAGTATAGTATCTCTTACTCCAGCTGCGGGCACTTGTGAGGTGATGTGTCTTTGTATCACATCCCCTTGCATGGTTGCAAGGGGATGTGGTGGCGATTCAGCAGGGAAGGCCCTCAAAGACTCGGTTAGCTGCAAGATCGCAGCTTAATGACACAACCAGAACCTGGCCCTAATATACATACATATATACACATACACACACACTATGCCATACCTTGTGCACTGGTTCCTTTCTTCTTGGACGAGCAAGAAGTACGCTTCCATCTTCTTTTCCCAATACTTGTGCAGCTTCTTTGCACTATGTATCTTCCGAATGATGGATCTTCTGCAGTAACGCAACCTTTTCTTGCAGCTCTCTTTGGTGCATTTGAAAATCCCCTTGCACTGTGTGTGCAATTTCATCCCACGTCGTGTTCTGGAATCTAGATTGAGAATTTCTTGCCTGTGAACCAAATAAATGTGCAGAGTGATGAATTACCTGGTTAATGAGTGTGTCAGTTTCTTCATCTGTGAAGTTTGGTCCCCTGTTGCAGGAGTCTTCTCCGAAGTCAGCTTTGTGGTCTGTCTCTGATGGTTGTTGGACATCTTCAGTCTGTCTCTGCGCTGATTCTTCTTCCTGTGAAGAGAGAGAAAACCTACTTCTTTCTTCTTGGGACATTGGTGAACCAAAAGCTTCAATCTGTCTCGACGCTGATTGTTCTTCCTCTGAGGTTCTCCTTCTTTCTTCCTTGGACATTTCTAAAAGAAAACTGAATAGAGAAATCAAATATGTTATACAATCAAAAAGATACATGAAGATCTACTATTTTACTATAAGTGATAATTTGTCCTTCTGACTGTTTTATATACAAATAAAGCTTACAAGTGATATTTCACTAATATGCTATGCCATGAAATAAATATATATATATATATATATATATATATATATATACATACATATATACACAGACACACACAGCCTAGTACAGACACTACTACACCATGTAATGTATAAAAAGTGAAATTTTGTCCTATTGTCTTTCTATAAAAATCCAGATTACAAGCAAAGATAGTGATCTCTTACATACAAGCGTATTGAATACCGGCCGAATCATCTAAAAATTTAAATTTAAATTAATTACTGTTCATTTTTATTTCATAAAAAACACAATTTTCGCTGTACGCTCATTTATGTTCAGCATAACTCCGCAATTACTGCAGAAATGTACACCAATCATAGTACACATATTACTTGCCCTCACAGTGTTTGTTCCCAGATTGTAACACACCACTAGCACTGATGTAGCAGCACAGAGTATTACAGCATAACTCTGGAAAGACTGGAGCAATTGACACAAAGCATGGTACACATCAATTACAATCTGAACAAATACTGTAGAGGAAACACCCCGGGCACTTCTAGGGGTGGGGCAGCAGCACAGACTATATCAGGACATTCATGACATGTCAGTGATGCATAGTTGCCTACCCTCCTGCATTCTGCAGGAGACTCCCTTAAATAGCAGCAATCTCCCTCCCTGCCTCATTAGTTTACCAATCTGCCTCATGTCACCTAGCCCACAGAGCACTGTTTTTTTGGGGGGAAAATGGAATAAAAGATAGATACAGATTCATCAGCACAATTTCCCAGCACTTTACCAAGTATAGTATCTCTTACTCCAGCTGCGGGCACTTGTGAGGGGATGTGTCTTTGTATCACATCCCCTTGCATGGTTGCAAGGGGATGTGGTGGCGATTCTGCAGGGCAGGCCCTCAAAGACTCGGTAAGCTGCAAGATCGCAGCTTAATGACACAACCAGAACCTGGCCGTAATATACATACATACACATACACACACACTATGCCATACCTTGTGCACTGGTTCCTTTCTTCTTGGACGAGCAAGAAGTACGCTTCCATCTTCTTTTCCCGGTACTTGTGCAGCTTCTGTACACTCTGTATCTTCCGAATGGTGGATCTTCTGCAGTAACGCAACCTTTTCTTGCAGCTCTCTTTGGTGCACTTGAAAATCCCCTTGCACTGTGTTTGCAATTTCATCCCACGTCGTGTTCTGGAATCTAGATTGAGAATTTCTTGCCTGTGAACCAAATAAATGTGCAGATTGATGAATTACCTGGTTAATGAGTGTGTCGGTTTCTTCATCTGTGAAGTTTGGTCCCCTGTTGCAGGAGTCTTCTCCGAAGTCAGCTTCGTGGTCTGTCTCTGATGGTTGTTGGACATCTTCAGTCTGTCTCTGCGCTGATTCTTCTTCCTGTGAAGAGAGAGAAAACCTACTTCTTTCTTCTTGGGACATTGGTGAACCCAAAGCTTCAATCTGTCTCGACGCTGATTGTTCTTCCTCTGAGGTTCTCCTTCTTTCTTCCTTGGACATTTCTAAAAGAAAACTGAATAGAGAAATCAAATATGTTATACAATCAAAAAGATACATGAAGATCTACTATTTTACTATAAGTGATAATTTGTCCTTCTGACTGTTTTATATACAAATAAAGCTTACAAGTGATATTTCACTAATATACTATGCCATGAAATATATATATATATATATATATATATACATACATATATATATACACAGACACACACAGCCTAGTACAGAAACTACTACACCATGTAATGTATAAAAAGTGAAATTTTGTCCTATTGTCTTTCTATAAAAATCCAGATTACAAGCGAAGATAGTGATCTCTTACATACAAGCATATTGAATACCGGCCGAATCATCTAAAAATTTAAATTTAAATTAATTAATGTTCATTTTTATTTCATAAAAAACACAATTTTCGCTGTACGCTCATTTATGTTCAGCATAACTCCGCAATTACTGCAGAAATGTACACCAATCATAGTACACATATTACTTGCCCTCACAGTGTTTGTTCCCAGATTGTAACACACCACTAGCACTGATGTAGCAGCACAGAGTATTACAGCATAACTCTGGAAAGACTGGAGCAATTGACACAAAGCATGGTACACATCAATTACAATCTGAACAAATACTGTAGAGGAAACACCCCGGGCACTCCTAGGGGTGGGGCAGCAGCACAGACTATATCAGGACATTCATGACATGTCAGTGATGCATAGTTGCCTACCCTTCTGCATTCTGCAGGAGACTCCCTTAAATAGCAGCAATCTCCCTCCCTGCCTCATTAGTCTACGAATCTGCCTCATGTCACCTAGCCCATAGAGCACTGTTTTTTTGGGGGAAAATGGAATAAGAGATAGATACAGATTCATCAGCACCATTTCCCAGCACTTTACTAAGTATAGTATCTCTTACTCCAGCTGCGGGCACTTGTGAGGTGATGTGTCTTTGTATCACATCCCCTTGCATGGTTGCAAGGGGATGTGGTGGCGATTCAGCAGGGCAGGCCCTCAAAGACTCGGTTAGCTGCAAGATCGCAGCTTAATGACACAACCAGAACCTGGCCCTAATATACATACATATATACACATACACACACACTATGCCATACCTTGTGCACTGGTTCCTTTCTTCTTGGACGAGCAAGAAGTACGCTTCCATCTTCTTTTCCCAATACTTGTGCAGCTTCTTTGCACTATGTATCTTCCGAATGATGGATCTTCTGCAGTAACGCAACCTTTTCTTGCAGCTCTCTTTGGTGCATTTGAAAATCCCCTTGCACTGTGTGTGCAATTTCATCCCACGTCGTGTTCTGGAATCTAGATTGAGAATTTCTTGCCTGTGAACCAAATAAATGTGCAGAGTGATGAATTACCTGGTTAATGAGTGTGTCAGTTTCTTCATCTGTGAAGTTTGGTCCCCTGTTGCAGGAGTCTTCTCCGAAGTCAGCTTCGTGGTCTGTCTCTGATGGTTGTTGGACATCTTCAGTCTGTCTCTGCGCTGATTCTTCTTCCTGTGAAGAGAGAGAAAACCTACTTCTTTCTTCTTGGGACATTGGTGAACCCAAAGCTTCAATCTGTCTCGACGCTGATTGTTCTTCCTCTGAGGTTCTCCTTCTTTCTTCCTTGGACATTTCTAAAAGAAAACTGAATAGAGAAATCAAATATGTTATACAATCAAAAAGATACATGAAGATCTACTATTTTACTATAAGTGATAATTTGTCCTTCTGACTGTTTTATATACAAATAAAGCTTACAAGTGATATTTCACTAATATGCTATGCCATGAAATATATATATATATATATATATATATACATACATATATACACAGACACACACAGCCTAGTACAGAAACTACTACACCATGTAATGTATAAAAAGTGAATTTTTGTCCTATTGTCTTTCTATAAAAATCCAGATTACAAGCGAAGATAGTGATCTCTTACATACAAGCGTATTGAATACCGGCCGAATCATCTAAAAATTTAAATTTAAATTAATTAATGTTCATTTTTATTTCATAAAAAACACAATTTTCGCTGTACGCTCATTTATGTTCAGCATAACTCCGCAATTACTGCAGAAATGTACACCAATCATAGTACACATATTACTTGCCCTCACAGTGTTTGTTCCCAGATTGTAACACACCACTAGCACTGATGTAGCAGCACAGAGTATTACAGCATAACTCTGGAAAGACTGGACCAATTGACACAAAGCATGGTACACATCAATTACAATCTGAACAAATACTGTAGAGGAAACACCCCGGGCACTCCTAGGGGTGGGGCAGCAGCACAGACTATATCAGGACATTCATGACATGTCAGTGATGCATAGTTGCCTACCCTCCTGCATTCTGCAGGAGACTCCCTTAAATAGCAGCAATCTCCCTCCCTGCCTCATTAGTCTACCAATCTGCCTTATGTCACCTAGCCCACAGAGCACTGTTTTTTTGGGGGAAAATGGAATAAGAGATAGATACAGATTCATCAGCACCATTTCCCAGCACTTTACCAAGTATAGTATCTTTTACTCCAGCTGCGGGCACTTGTGAGGGGATGTGTCTTTGTATCACATCCCCTTGCATGGTTGCAAGGGGATGTGGTGGCGATTCTGCAGGGCAGGCCCTCAAAGACTCGGTAAGCTGCAAGATCGCAGCTTAATGACACAACCAGAACCTGGCCCTAATATACATACATACATACACATACACACACACTATGCCATACCTTGTGCACTGGTTCCTTTTTTCTTGGACGAGCAAGAAGTACGCTTCCATCTTCTTTTCCCAATACTTGTGCAGCTTCTGTACACTCTGTATTTTCCGAATGGTGGATCTTCTGCAGTAACGCAACCTTTTCTTGCAGCTCTCTTTGGTGCACTTGAAAATCCCCTTGCACTGTGTGTGCAATTTCATCCCACGTCGTGTTCTGGAATCTAGATTGAGAATTTCTTGCCTGTGAACCAAATAAATGTGCAGAGTGATGAATTACCTGGTTAATGAGTGTGTCGGTTTCTTCATCTGTGAAGTTTGTTCCCCTTTTGCAGGAGTCTTCTCTGGAGTCAGCTTCGTGGTCTGTCTCTGATGGTTGTTGGACATCTTCTGTCTGTCTCTGCGCTGATTTTTCTTCCTGTGAAGAGAGAGAAAACCTACTTCTTTCTTCTTGGGACATTGTTGAACCCAAAGCTTCAATCTGTCTTGACGCTGATTGTTCTTCCTCTGAGGGTCTCCTTCTTTCTTCCTGGGACATTTCTAAAAGAAAACTGAATAGAGAAATCAAATATGTTATACAATCAAAAAGATTCATGAAGATATACTATTTTACTATAAGTGATCATTTGTCCATGTGACTGTTTTATATACAAATCCAGCTTACAAGTGATATTTCACTAATATGCTATGCCATGTTATATATATATATATATATATATATATATATACTGTATATACACACAGACACACACAGCCTAGTACAGACACTACTACACCATGTAATGTATAAAAAGTGAAATTTTGTCCTATTGTCTTTCTATAAAAATCCAGATTACAAGCAAAGATAGTGATCTTTTACATACAAGCGTATTGAATACCGGCGGAATAACTCTAAAAATTTAAATTTAAATGAATTACTGTTCATTTTTATTTCATTAAAAAACTAAATTTTTGCTGTATGCTCATTTATGTTCAGAATAACTCCGCAATTATTACTGCAGAAATGTACACCAATCATAGTACACATATTACTTGCCCTAACAGTGTTTGTTCCCAGATTGTAACACACCACTAGCACTGATGTAGCAGCACAGAGTATTACAGCATAACTCTGGAAAGACTGGAGCAACTGACTCAAAGCATGGTACACATAAATTACAATCTGAACAAATACTGTAGAGGAAACACCCCGGGCACTTCTAGGGGTGGGGCAGCAGCACAGACTATATCAGGACATTCATGACATGTCAGTGATGCATAGTTGCCTACCCTCCTGCATTCTGCAGGAAACTCCCTTAAATAGCAGCAATCTCCCTCCCTGCCTCATTAGTCTACCAATCTGCCTCATGTCGCCTAGCCCACAGAACACTGTTTTTGGGGAAAAATGGAATAAGAGATAGATACAGATTCATCAGCACCATTTCCCAGCACTTTACCAAGTATAGTATCTCTTACTCCAGCTGCGGGCACTTGTGAGGTGATGTGTCTTTGTATCACATCCCCTTGCATGGTTGCAAGGGGATGTGGTGGCGATTCAGCAGGGCAGGCCCTCAAAGACTCGGTAAGCTGCAAGATCGCAGCTTAATGACACAACCAGAACCTGGCCCTAATATACATACATACATACACATACACACACACTATGCCATACCTTGTGCACTGGTTCATTTCTTCTTGGACGAGCAAGAAGTACCCTTCCATCTTCTTTTCCCAATACTTGTGCAGCTTCTGTACACTCTGTATCTTCCGAATGGTGGATCTTCTGCAGTAACGCAACCTTTTCTTGCAGCTCTCTTTGGTGCACTTGAAAATCCCCTTGCACTGTGTGTGCAATTTCATCCCACGTCGTGTTCTGGAATCTAGATTGAGAATTTCTTGCCTGTGAACCAAATAAATGTGCAGAGTGATGAATTACCTGGTTAATGAGTGTGTCGGTTTCTTCATCTGTGAAGTTTGGTCCCCTTTTGCAGGAGTCTTCTCTGGAGTCAGCTTCGTGGTCTGTCTCTGATGGTTGTTGGACATCTTCTGTCTGTCTCTGCGCTGATTCTTCTTCCTGTGAAGAGAGAGAAAACCTACTTCTTTCTTCGTGGGACATTGGTGAGCCCAAAGCTTCAATCTGTCTCG
Source organism: Crinia signifera (assembly GCF_055691185.1). Taxonomy (NCBI): domain Eukaryota; kingdom Metazoa; phylum Chordata; class Amphibia; order Anura; family Myobatrachidae; genus Crinia; species Crinia signifera. The sequence goes on along the minus strand of NC_139221.1, from coordinate 203,292,793 downwards.
TCGCTGATTGTTCTTCCTCTAAGGGTCTCCTTCTTTCTTCCTGGGACATTTCTAAAAGAAAACTGAATAAAGAAATCAAATATGTTATACAATCAAAAAGATTCATGAAGATCTACTATTTTACTATAAGTGATAATTTGTCCATGTGACTGTTTTATATACAAATCCAGCTTACAAGTGATATTTCACTAATATGCTATGCCATGTAATATATATATATATATATATATATATATATATATATATATATACTGTATATACACACAGACACACACAGCCTAGTACAGACACTACTACACCATGTAATGTATAAAAAGTTAAATTTTGTCCTATTGTCTTTCTATAAAAATCCAGATTACAAGCGAAGATAGTGATCTTTTACATACAAGCGTATTGAATACCGGCGGAATAACTCTAAAAATTTAAATTTAAATAAAGTACTGTTCATTTTTATTTCATTAAAAAACACAGTTTTCGCTGTATGCTCATTTATGTTCAGAATAACTCCGCAATTATTACTGCAGATATGTACACCAATCATAGTACACATATTACTTGCCCTAACAGTGTTTGTTTCCAGATTGTAACACACCACTAGCACTGATGTAGCAGCACAGAGTATTACAGCATAACTCTGGAAAGACTGGAGCAATTGACTCAAAGCATGGTACACATCAATTACAATCTGAACAAATACTGTAGAGAAAACACCCCGGGCACTCCTAGGGGTGGGGCAGCAGCACAGACTATATCAGGACATTCATGATATGTCAGTGATGCATAGTTGTCTACCCTCCTGCATTCTGCAGGAAACTCCCTTAAATAGCAGCAATCTCCATCCCTGCCTCATAAGTTAACCAATCTGCCTCATGTCACCTAGCCCACAGAGCACTGTTTTTTTGGGAAAAATGGAATAAGAGATAGATACAGATTCATCAGCACCATTTCCCTGCACTTTACCAAGTATAGTATCTCTTACTCCAGCTGCGGGCACTTGTGAGGTGATGTGTCTTTGTATCACATCCCCTTGCATGGTTGCAAGGGGATGTGGTGGCGATTCAGCAGGGCAGGCCCTCAAAGACTCGGTAAGCTGCAAGATCGCAGCTTAATGACACAACCAGAACCTGGCCCTAATATACATACATACATACACATACACACACACTATGCCATACCTTGTGCACTGGTTCCTTTCTTCTTGGACGAGCAAGAAGTACGCTTCCATCTTCTTTTCCCAATACTTGTGCAGCTTATGTACACTCTGTATCTTCCGAATGGTGGATCTTCTGCAGTAACGCAACCTTTTCTTGCAGCTCTCTTTGGTGCACTTGAAAATACCCTTGCACTGTGTGTGCAATTTCATCCCACGTCGTGTTCTGGAATCTAGATTGAGAATTTCTTGCCTGTGAACCAAATAAATGTGCAGAGTGATGAATTACCTGGTTAATGAGTGTGTCGGTTTCTTCATCTGTGAAGTTTGGTCCCCTTTTGCAGGAGTCTTCTCTGGAGTCAGCTTCGTGGTCTGTCTCTGATGGTTGTTGGACATCTTCTGTCTGTCTCTGCGCTGATTCTTCTTCCTGTGAAGAGAGAGAAAACCTACTTCTTTCTTCGTGGGACATTGGTGAGCCCAAAGCTTCAATCTGTCTCGACGCTGATTGTTCTTCCTCTGAGGGTCTCCTTCTTTCTTCCTGGGACATTTCTAAAAGAAAACTGAATAAAGAAATCAAATATGTTATACAATCAAAAAGATTCATGAAGATCTACTATTTTACTATAAGTGATAATTTGTCCATGTGACTGTTTTATATACAAATCCAGCTTACAAGTGATATTTCATTAATATGCTATGCCATGTATTATATATATATATATATATATATATATATATATATACTGTATATACACACAGACACACACAGCCTAGTACAGACACTACTACACCATGTAATGTATAAAAAGTTAAATTTTGTCCTATTGTCTTTCTATAAAAATCCAGATTACAAGCGAAGATAGTGATCTTTTACATACAAGCGTATTAAATACCTGCGGAATAACTCTAAAAATTTAAATTTAAATGAATTACTGTTCATTTTTATTTCATTAAAAAACACAATTTTCGCTGTATGCTCATTTATGTTCAGAATAACTCCGCAATTATTACTGCAGATATGTACACCAATCATAGTACACATATTACTTGCCCTAACAGTGTTTGTTCCCAGATTGTAACACACCCCTAGCACTGATGTAGCAGCACAGAGTATTACAGCATAACTCTGGAAAGACTGGAGCAATTGACTCAAAGGGCAGTATTCAATGTGAAATTTTCTCCGTGCATGGCGAGAGATTTTTTCTCTCGCCATGCACTCTCCGTGTTCCGGAGCCTCCTGCTCCCCCTATTCAACGTGTTAAAGACTCGCCGCCACTCGCGGCGAGTCTTAACCCCTGCAGCGGACGAGCGTCCGCGGCAGGGAGCTGTCAGGGAGCCGGGGGACGTAGCAGCCAAGAGAGATTAAAGTCTCTCTTGGCTGCTGCAGGGGATATGGGGAGAGGAGCAGGGCTCCCCTGGACCCAGGCAGCACAGGCTGCCCCCCCTATAGCCAGCGGGGGACCCAGTATTCACTGTACCCGAACGTGCATCGGGTGCAGTGAATATATGAATATCTAATGAGCGGCTCGAGCGCTCCGGCCCCCTGCTGGCTGCACTGTGTAAAAACAAAAAAAAAAAAAAAATGTAAACAAATATTTTTTTAAAAATTAAATATATATTCATGTGCTATAGGCACATGAATAAAAATAACATGGCCCTTCACAGAAAAAAAAACCTGATTTTTTGACACCAAAATTAAAAAAAACACCCTTTTAGTTTAAAAGTTCACATTCCTGCTCTCCATCAAAAGATGGAGAATTTCTACACGGAGAGAGACGGCGAGAATCACTTAGAAAGACGGAGAATATTTCACATTGAATAGGGTGGCTCGCCTTTGGAGAAAAAAAACCTCTCTCCACCGCGTGAAAAGCACAAACTCTCCAGAAATCACAGCGAATTTTTCTCATTGAATACTGCCCAAAGCATGGTACACATCAATTACAATCTGAACAAATACTGTAGAGGAAACACCCCGGGCACTCCTAGAGGTGGGGCAGCAGCACAGACTATATCAGGACATTCATGATATGTCAGTGATGCATAGTTGCCTACCCTCCTGCATTCTGCAGGAGACTCCCTTAAATAGCAGCAATCTTCCTCCCTGCCTCATTAGTCTACCAATCTGCCTCATGTCGCCTAGCCCACAGAACACTGTTTTTGGGGAAAAATGGAATAAGAGATAGATACAGATTCATCAGCACCATTTCCCTGCACTTTACCAAGTATAGTATCTCTTACTCCAGCTGTGGGCACTTGTGAGGGGATGTGTCTTTGTATCACATCCCCTTGCATGGTTGCAAGGGGATGTGGTGGCGATTCAGCAGGGCAGGCCCTCAAAGACTCGGTAAGCTCCAAGATCGCAGCTTAATGACACAACCAGAACCTGGCCCTAATATACATACATACATACATACACATACACACACACTATGCCATACCTTGTGCACTGGTTCCTTTCTTCTTGGACGAGCAAGAAGTACGCTTCCATCTTCTTTTCCCAATACTTGTGCAGCTTCTGTACACTCTGTATCTTCCGAATGATGGGTCTTCTGCAGTAACGCAACCTTTTCTTGCAGCTCTCTTTGGTGCACTTGAAAATCCCCTTGCACTGTGTGTGCAATTTCATCCCACGTCGTGTTCTGGAATCTTGATTGAGAATTTCTTGCCTGTGAACCAAATAAATGTGCAGAGTGATGAATTACCTGGTTAATGAGTGTGTCAGTTTCTTCTTCTGTGAAGTTTGGTCCCCTGTTGCAGGAGTCTTCTCCGAAGTCAGCTTCGTGGTCTGTCTCTGATGGTTGTTGGACATCTTCAGTCTGTCTCTGCGCTGATTCTTCTTCCTGTGAAGAGAGAGAAAACCTACTTCTTTCTTCTTGGGACATTGGTGAACCCAAAGCTTCAATCTGTCTCGACGCTGATTGTTTTTCCTCTGAGGTTTTCCTTCTTTCTTCCTTGGACATTTCTAAAAGAAAACTGAATAGAGAAATCAAATATGTTATACAATCAAAAAGATACATGAAGATCTACTATTTTACTATAAGTGATAATTTGTCCTTGTGACTGTTTTATATACAAATAAAGCTTACAAGTGATATTTCACTAATATGCTATGCCATGAAATATATATATATATATATATATATATATATATATATATATATATATATATACACAGACACACACAGCCAAGTACAGACACTACTACACCATGTAATGTATAAAAAGTGAAATTTTGTCCTATTGTCTTTCTATAAAAATCCAGATAACAAGCAAAGATAGTGATCTCTTACATACAAGCGTATTGAATACCGGCCGAATCATCTAAAAATTTAAATTTAAATTAATTACTGTTCATTTTTATTTCATAAAAAACACAATTTTCGCTGTACGCTCATTTATGTTCAGCATAACTCCGCAATTACTGCAGAAATGTACACCAATCATAGTACACATATTACTTGCCCTCACAGTGTTTGTTCCCAGATTGTAACACACCACTAGCACTGATGTAGCAGCACAGAGTATTACAGCATAACTCTGGAAAGACTGGAGCAATTGACACAAAGCATGGTACACATCAATTACAATCTGAACAAATACTGTAGAGGAAACACCCCGGGCACTTCTAGGGGTGGGGCAGCAGCACAGACTATATCAGGACATTCATGACATGTCAGTGATGCATAGTTGCCTACCCTCCTGCATTCTGCAGGAGACTCCCTTAAATAGCAGCAATCTCCCTCCCTGCCTCATTAGTCTACCAATCTGCCTCATGTCACCTAGCCCACAGAGCACTGTTTTTTTGGGGGGAAAATGGAATAAGAGATAGATACAGATTCATCAACACCATTTCCCTGCACTTTACCAAGTATAGTATCTCTTACTCCAGCTGTGGGCACTTGTGAGGGGATGTGTCTTTGTATCACATCCCCTTGCATGGTTGCAAGGGGATGTGGTGGCGATTCAGCAGGGCAGGCCCTCAAAGACTCGGTAAGCTCCAAGATCGCAGCTTAATGACACAACCAGAACCTGGCCCTAATATACATACATACATACATACACATACACACACACTATGCCATACCTTGTGCACTGGTTCCTTTCTTCTTGGACGAGCAAGAAGTACGCTTCCATCTTCTTTTCCCAATACTTGTGCAGCTTCTGTACACTCTGTATCTTCCGAATGATGGGTCTTCTGCAGTAACGCAACCTTTTCTTGCAGCTCTCTTTGGTGCACTTGAAAATCCCCTTGCACTGTGTGTGCAATTTCATCCCACGTCGTGTTCTGGAATCTTGATTGAGAATTTCTTGCCTGTGAACCAAATAAATGTGCAGAGTGATGAATTACCTGGTTAATGAGTGTGTCAGTTTCTTCTTCTGTGAAGTTTGGTCCCCTGTTGCAGGAGTCTTCTCCGAAGTCAGCTTCGTGGTCTGTCTCTGATGGTTGTTGGACATCTTCAGTCTGTCTCTGCGCTGATTCTTCTTCCTGTGAAGAGAGAGAAAACCTACTTCTTTCTTCTTGGGACATTGGTGAACCCAAAGCTTCAATCTGTCTCGACGCTGATTGTTTTTCCTCTGAGGTTCTCCTTCTTTCTTCCTTGGACATTTCTAAAAGAAAACTGAATAGAGAAATCAAATATGTTATACAATCAAAAAGATACATGAAGATCTACTATTTTACTATAAGTGATAATTTGTCCTTGTGACTGTTTTATATACAAATCCAGCTTACAAGTGATATTTCACTAATATGCTATGCCATGAAATATATATATATATATATATATATATATATATACATACATATATACACAGACACACACAGCCTAGTACAGACACTACTACACCATGTAATGTACAAAAAGTGAAATTTTGTCCTATTGTCTTTCTATAAAAATCCAGATTACAAGCGAAGATAGTGATCTCTTACATACAAGCGTATTGAATACCGGCCGAATCATCTAAAAATTTAAATTTAAATTAATTACTGTTCATTTTTATTTCATAAAAAACACAATTTTCGCTGTACGCTCATTTATGTTCAGCATAACTCCGCAATTACTGCAGAAATGTACACCAATCATAGTACACATATTACTTGCCCTCACAGTGTTTGTTCCCAGATTGTAACACACCACTATCACTGATGTAGCAGCACAGAGTATTACAGCATAACTCTGGAAAGACTGGAGCAATTGACACAAAGCATGGTACACATCAATTACAATCTGAACAAATACTGTAGAGGAAACACCCCGGGCACTCCTAGGGGTGGGGCAGCAGCACAGACTATATCAGGACATTCATGACATGTCAGTGATGCATAGTTGCCTACCCTCCTGCATTCTGCAGGAGACTCCCTTAAATAGCAGCAATCTCCCTCCCTGCCTCATTAGTCTACCAATCTGCCTCATGTCACCTAGCCCACAGAGCACTGTTTTTTTGGGGGAAAATGGAATAAGAGATAGATACAGATTCATCAGCACCATTTCCCAGCACTTTACCAAGTATAGTATCTCTTACTCCAGCTGCGGGCACTTGTGAGGGGATGTGTCTTTGTATCACATCCCCTTGCATGGTTGCAAGGGGATGTGGTGGCGATTCTGCAGGGCAGGCCCTCAAAGACTCGGTAAGCTGCAAGATCGCAGCTTAATGACACAACCAGAACCTGGCCCTAATATACATACATACATACACATACACACACACTATGCCATACCTTGTGCACTGGTTCCTTTCTTCTTGGACGAGCAAGAAGTACGCTTCCATCTTCTTTTCCCAATACTTGTGCAGCTTCTTTGCACTATGTATCTTCCAAATGATGGATCTTCTGCAGTAACGCAACCTTTTCTTGCAGCTCTCTTTGGTGCACTTGAAAATCCCCTTGCACTGTGTGTGCAATTTCATCCCACGTCGTGTTCTGGAATCTTGATTGAGAATTTCTTGCCTGTGAACCAAATAAATGTGCAGAGTGATGAATTACCTGGTTAATGAGTGTGTCGGTTTCTTCATCTGTGAAGTTTGGTCCCCTGTTGCAGGAGTCTTCTCTGGAGTCAGCTTTGTGGTCTGTCTCTGATGGTTGTTGGACATCTTCAGTCTGTCTCTGCGCTGATTCTTCTTCCTGTGAAGAGAGAGAAAACCTACTTCTTTCTTCTTGGGACATTGGTGAGCCCAAAGCTTCAATCTGTCTCGACGCTGATTGTTCTTCCTCTGAGGTTCTCCTTCTTTCTTCCTTGGACATTTCTAAAAGAAAACTGAATAGAGAAATCAAATATGTTATACAATCAAAAAGATACATGAAGATCTACAATTTTACTATAAGTGATAATTTGTCGTTGTGACTGTTTTATATACAAATAAAGCTTACAAGTGATATTTCACTAATATGCTATGCCATGAATTTTTTTATATATATATATATATATATATATATATACAGTATATATATATATACATATTTACACAGACACACACAGCCTAGTACAGACACTACTACACCATGTAATGTATAAAAAGTGAAATTTTGTCCTATTGTCTTTCTATAAAAATCCAGATTACAAGCGAAGATAGTGATCTTTTACATACAAGCGTATTGAATACCAGCCAAATCTACTTTAAAAATTAAAATTTAAATGAATTACTGTTCATTTTTATTTCATAAAAAAACACAATTTTCGCTGTACGCTCATTTATGTTCCAGCATAACTCCGCAATTACTGCAGAAATGTACACCAATCATAGTACACATATTACTTGCCCCCACAGTGTTTGTTCCCAGATTGTAACACACCACTAGCACTGATGTAGCAGCACAGAGTATTACAGCATAACTCTGGAAAGACTGGAGCAATTGACTCAAAGCATGGTACACATCAATTACAATCTGAACAAATACTGTAGAGGAAACACCCCGGGCACTCCTATGGGTGGGGCAGCAGTACAGACTATATCAGGACATTCATGATATGTCAGTGATGCATAGTTGCCTACCCTCCTGCATTCTGCAGGAGACTCCCTTAAATAGCAGCAATCTTCCTCCCTGCCTCATTAGTCTACCAATCTGCCTCATGTCGTCTAGCCCACAGAACACTGTTTTTTGGGGAAAAATGAAATAAGAGATAGATACAGATTCATCAGCACCATTTCCCAGCACTTTCCCAAGTATAGTATCTCTTACTCAAGCTGCGGGCACTTGTGAGGGGATGTGTCTTTGTATCACATCCCCTTGCATGGTTGCAAAGGGATGTGGTGGCGATTCAGCAGGGCAGGCCCTCAAAGACTCGGTAAGCTCCAAGATCGCAGCTTAATGACACAACCAGAACCTGGCCCTAATATACATACATACATACACATACACACACACTATGCCATACCTTGTGCACTGGTTCCTTTCTTCTTGGACGAGCAAGAAGTACGCTTCCATCTTCTTTTCCCAATACTTGTGCAGCTTCTGTACACTCTGTATCTTCCGAATGATGGATCTTCTGCAGTAACGCAACCTTTTCTTGCAGCTCTCTTTGGTGCACTTGACAATCCCCTTGCACTGTGTATGCAATTTCATCCCACGTCGTGTTCTGGAATCTTGATTGAGAATTTCTTGCCTGTGAACCAAATAAATGTGCAGAGTGATGAATTACCTGGTTAATGAGTGTGTCAGTTTCTTCTTCTGTGAAGTTTGGTCCCCTGTTGCAGGAGTCTTCTCCGAAGTCAGCTTCGTGGTCTGTCTCTGATGGTTGTTGGACATCTTCAGTCTGTCTCTGCGCTGATTCTTCTTCCTGTGAAGAGAGAGAAAACCTACTTCTTTCTTCTTGGGACATTGGTGAACCCAAAGCTTCAATCTGTCTCGACGCTGATTGTTCTTCCTCTGAGGTTCTCCTTCTTTCTTCCTTGGACATTTCTAAAAGAAAACTGAATAGAGAAATCAAATATGTTATACAATCAAAAAGATACATGAAGATCTACTATTTTACTATAAGTGATAATTTGTCCTTGTGGCTGTTTTATATACAAATAAAGCTTACAAATGATATTTCACTAATATGCTATGCCATGAATTATATATATATATATATATATATATTTATACCTATATACACAGACACACACAGCCTAGTACAGACACTACTACATCATGTAATGTATAAAAAGTGAAATTTTGTCCTATTGTCTTTCTATAAAAATCCAGATTACAAGCGAAGATAGTGATCTCTTACATACAAGCGTATTGAATACCGGCCGAATCAACTCTAAAAATTTAAATTTAAATTAAATACTGTTCATTTTTAGTTCATAAAAAACACAATTTTCGCTGTACGCTCATTTATGTTCAGCATAACTCCGCAACTACTGCAGAAATGTACACCAATCATAGTACACATATTACTTGCCCTCACAGTGTTTGTTCCCAGATTGTAACACACCACCATCACTGATGTAGCAGCACAGAGTATTACAGCATAACTCTGGAAAGACTGGAGCAATTGACTCAAAGCATGGTACACATCAATTACAATCTGAACAAATACTGTAGAGGAAACACCCCGGGCACTCCTAGGGGTGGGGCAGCAGCACAGACTATATCAGGACATTCATGATATGTCAGTGATGCATAGTTGCCTACCCTCCTGCATTCTGCAGGAGACTCCCTTAAATAGCAGCAATCTCCCTCCCTGCCTCATTAGTCTACCAATCTGCCTCATGTCACCTAGCCCACAGAGCACTGTTTTTTTTGGAAAAATGGAATAAGAGATAGATACAGATTAATCAGCACCATTTCCCTGCACTTTACCAAGTATAGTATCTCTTACTCCAGCTGCGGGCACTTGTGAGGGGATGTGTCTTTGTATCACATCCCCTTGCATGGTTGCAAGGGGATGTGGTGGCGATTCAGCAGGGCAGGCCTTTAAAGACTCGGTAAGCTGCAAGATCGCAGCTTAATGACACAACCAGAACCTTGCCCTAATATACATACATACATACACATACACACACACTATGCCATACCTTGTGCACTGGTTCCTTTCTTCTTGGACGAGCAAGAAGTACGCTTCCATCTTCTTTTCCCAATACTTGTGCAGCTTCTGTACACTTTGTATCTTCCGATTGATGGGTCTTCTGCAGTAACGCAACCTTTTCTTGCAGCTCTCTTTGGTGCACTTGAAAATCCCCTTGCACTGTGTGTGCAATTTCATCCCACGTCGTGTTCTGGAATCTTGATTGAGAATTTCTTGCCTGTGAACCAAATAAATGTGCAGAGTGATGAATTACCTGGTTAATGAGTGTGTCAGTTTCTTCATCTGTGAAGTTTGGTCCCCTGTTGCAGGAGTCTTCTCCGAAGTCAGCTTCGTGGTCTGTCTCTGATGGTTGTTGGACATCTTCAGTCTGTCTCTGCGCTGATTCTTCTTCCTGTGAAGAGAGAGAAAACCTACTTCTTTCTTCTTGGGACATTGGTGAACCCAAAGCTTCAATCTGTCTCGACGCTGATTGTTCTTCCTCTGAGGGTCTCCTTCTTTCTTCCTTGGACATTTCTAAAAGAAAACTGAATAGAGAAATCAAATATGTTATACAATCAAAAAGATACATGAAGATCTACTATTTTACTATAAGTGATAATTTGTCCTTGTGACTGTTTTATATACAAATAAAGCTTACAAGTGATATTTCACTAATATGCTATGCCATGAATTATATATATATATATATATATATATATATATATATATATACATATTTACACAGACACACACAGCCTAGTACAGACCCTACTACACCATGTAATGTATAAAAAGTGACATTTTGTCCTATTGTCTTTCTATAAAAATCCAGATTACAAGCGAAGATAGTGATCTTTTACATACAAGCGTATTGAATACCAGCCAAATCAACTCTAAAAATTAAAATTTAAATGAATTACTGTTCATTTTTATTTCATAAAAAAACACAATTTTCGCTGTACGCTCATTTATGTTCCAGCATAACTCCGCAATTACTGCAGAAATGTACACCAATCATAGTACACATATTACTTGCCCCCACAGTGTTTGTTCCCAGATTGTAACACACCACTAGCACTGATGTAGCAGCACAGAGTATTACAGCATAACTCTCGAAAGACTGGAGCAATTGACACAAAGTATGGTACACATCAATTACAATCTGAACAAATACTGTAGAGGAAACACCCCGGGCACTCCTATGGGTGGGGCAGCAGTACAGACTATATCAGGACATTCATGATATGTCAGTGATGCATAGTTGCCTACCCTCCTGCATTCTGCAGGAGACTCCCTTAAATAGCAGCAATCTTCCTCCCTGCCTCATTAGTCTACCAATCTGCCTCATGTCGTCTAGCCCACAGAACACTGTTTTTTGGGGAAAAATGAAATAAGAGATAGATACAGATTCATCAGCACCATTTCCCAGCACTTTCCCAAGTATAGTATCTCTTACTCAAGCTGCGGGCACTTGTGAGGGGATGTGTCTTTGTATCACATCCCCTTGCATGGTTGCAAGGGGATGTGGTGGCTATTCAGCAGGGCAGGCCCTCAAAGACTCGGTAAGCTCCAAGATCGCAGCTTAATGACACAACCAGAACCTGGCCCTAATATACATACATACATACACATACACACACACTATGCCATACCTTGTGCACTGGTTCCTTTCTTCTTGGACGAGCAAGAAGTACGCTTCCATCTTCTTTTCCCAATACTTGTGCAGCTTCTGTACACTCTGTATCTTCCGAATGATGGATCTTCTGCAGTAACGCAACCTTTTCTTGCAGCTCTCTTTGGTGCACTTGAAAATCCCCTTGCACTGTGTGTGCAATTTCATCCCACGTCGTGTTCTGGAATCTTGATTGAGAATTTCTTGCCTGTGAACCAAATAAATGTGCAGAGTGATGAATTACCTGGTTAATGAGTGTGTCAGTTTCTTCTTCTGTGAAGTTTGGTCCCCTGTTGCAGGAGTCTTCTCCGAAGTCAGCTTCGTGGTCTGTCTCTGATGGTTGTTGGACATCTTCAGTCTGTCTCTGCGCTGATTCTTCTTCCTGTGAAGAGAGAGAAAACCTACTTCTTTCTTCTTGGGACATTGGTGAACCCAAAGCTTCAATCTGTCTCGACGCTGATTGTTTTTCCTCTGAGGTTCTCCTTCTTTCTTCCTTGGACATTTCTAAAAGAAAACTGAATAGAGAAATCAAATATGTTATACAATCAAAAAGATACATGAAGATCTACTATTTTACTATAAGTGATAATTTGTCCTTGTGACTGTTTTATATACAAATCCAGCTTACAAGTGATATTTCACTAATATGCTATGCCATGAAATATATATATATATATATATATATATATATACATACATATATACACAGACACACACAGCCTAGTACAGACACTACTACACCATGTAATGTATAAAAAGTGAAATTTTGTCCTATTGTCTTTCTATAAAAATCCAGATTACAAGCGAAGATAGTGATCTCTTACATACAAGCGTATTGAATACCGGCCGAATCATCTAAAAATTTAAATTTAAATTAATAACTGTTCATTTTTATTTCATAAAAAACACAATTTTCGCTGTACGCTCATTTATGTTCAGCATAACTCCGCAATTACTGCAGAAATGTACACCAATCATAGTACACATATTACTTGCCCTCACAGTGTTTGTTCCCAGATTGTAACACACCACTATCACTGATGTAGCAGCACAGAGTATTACAGCATAACTCTGGAAAGACTGGAGCAATTGACACAAAGCATGGTACACATCAATTACAATCTGAACAAATACTGTAGAGGAAACACCCCGGGCACTCCTATGGGTGGGGCAGCAGTACAGACTATATCAGGACATTCATGATATGTCAGTGATGCATAGTTGCCTACCCTCCTGCATTCTGCAGGAGACTCCCTTAAATTGCAGCACTCTTCCTCCCTGCCTCATTAGTCTACCAATCTGCCTCATGTCGTCTAGCCCACAGAACACTGTTTTTTGGGGAAAAATGAAATAAGAGATAGATACAGATTCATCAGCACCATTTCCCAGCACTTTCCCAAGTATAGTATCTCTTACTCAAGCTGCGGGCACTTGTGAGGGGATGTGTCTTTGTATCACATCCCCTTGCATGGTTGCAAAGGGATGTGGTGGCGATTCAGCAGGGCAGGCCCTCAAAGACTCGGTAAGCTCCAAGATCGCAGCTTAATGACACAACCAGAACCTGGCCCTAATATACATACATACATACACATACACACACACTATGCCATACCTTGTGCACTGGTTCCTTTCTTCTTGGACGAGCAAGAAGTACGCTTCCATCTTCTTTTCCCAATACTTGTGCAGCTTCTGTACACTCTGTATCTTCCGAATGATGGATCTTCTGCAGTAACGCAACCTTTTCTTGCAGCTCTCTTTGGTGCACTTGAAAATCCCCTTGCACTGTGTGTGCAATTTCATCCCACGTCGTGTTCTGGAATCTTGATTGAGAATTTCTTGCCTGTGAACCAAATAAATGTGCAGAGTGATGAATTACCTGGTTAATGAGTGTGTCAGTTTCTTCTTCTGTGAAGTTTGGTCCCCTGTTGCAGGAGTCTTCTCCGAAGTCAGCTTCGTGGTCTGTCTCTGATGGTTGTTGGACATCTTCAGTCTGTCTCTGCGCTGATTCTTCTTCCTGTGAAGAGAGAGAAAACCTACTTCTTTCTTCTTGGGACATTGGTGAACCCAAAGCTTCAATCTGTCTCGACGCTGATTGTTCTTCCTCTGAGGTTCTCCTTCTTTCTTCCTTGGACATTTCTAAAAGAAAACTGAATAGAGAAATCAAATATGTTATACAATCAAAAAGATACATGAAGATCTACTATTTTACTATAAGTGATAATTTGTCCTTGTGGCTGTTTTATATACAAATAAAGCTTACAAGTGATATTTCACTAATATGCTATGCCATGAATTATATATATATATATATATATATATATTTATACCTATATACACAGACACACACAGCCTAGTACAGACACTACTACATCATGTAATGTATAAAAAGTGAAATTTTGTCCTATTGTCTTTCTATAAAAATCCAGATTACAAGCGAAGATAGTGATCTCTTACATACAAGCGTATTGAATACCGGCCGAATCAACTCTAAAAATTTAAATTTAAATTAAATACTGTTCATTTTTAGTTCATAAAAAACACAATTTTCGCTGTACGCTCATTTATGTTCAGCATAACTCCGCAACTACTGCAGAAATGTACACCAATCATAGTACACATATTACTTGCCCTCACAGTGTTTGTTCCCAGATTGTAACACACCACCATCACTGATGTAGCAGCACAGAGTATTACAGCATAACTCTGGAAAGACTGGAGCAATTGACTCAAAGCATGGTACACATCAATTACAATCTGAACAAATACTGTAGAGGAAACACCCCGGGCACTCCTAGGGGTGGGGCAGCAGCACAGACTATATCAGGACATTCATGATATGTCAGTGATGCATAGTTGCCTACCCTCCTGCATTCTGCAGGAGACTCCCTTAAATAGTAGCAATCTCCCTCCCTGCCTCATTAGTCTACCAATCTGCCTCATGTCACCTAGCCCACAGAGCACTGTTTTTTTTTTGAAAAATGGAATAAGAGATAGATACAGATTCATCAGCACCATTTCCCTGCACTTTACCAAGTATAGTATCTCTTACTCCAGCTGCGGGCACTTGTGAGGGGATGTGTCTTTGTATCACATCCCCTTGCATGGTTGCAAGGGGATGTGGTGGCGATTCAGCAGGGCAGGCCCTCAAAGACTCGGTAAGCTGCAAGATCGCAGCTTAATGACACAACCAGAACCTTGCCCTAATATACATACATACATACACATACACACACACTATGCCATACCTTGTGCACTGGTTCCTTTCTTCTTGGACGAGCAAGAAGTACGCTTCCATCTTCTTTTCCCAATACTTGTGCAGCTTCTGTACACTTTGTATCTTCCGATTGATGGGTCTTCTGCAGTAACGCAACCTTTTCTTGCAGCTCTCTTTGGTGCACTTGAAAATCCCCTTGCACTGTGTGTGCAATTTCATCCCACGTCGTGTTCTGGAATCTTGATTGAGAATTTCTTGCCTGTGAACCAAATAAATGTGCAGAGTGATGAATTACCTGGTTAATGAGTGTGTCAGTTTCTTCATCTGTGAAGTTTGGTCCCCTGTTGCAGGAGTCTTCTCCGAAGTCAGCTTCGTGGTCTGTCTCTGATGGTTGTTGGACATCTTCAGTCTGTCTCTGTGCTGATTCTTCTTCCTGTGAAGAGAGAGAAAACCTACTTCTTTCTTCTTGGGACATTGGTGAACCCAAAGCTTCAATCTGTCTCGACGCTGATTGTTCTTCCTCTGAGGTTCTCCTTCTTTCTTCCTTGGACATTTCTAAAAGAAAACTGAATAGAGAAATCAAATATGTTATACAATCAAAAAGATACATGAAGATCTACTATTTTACTATAAGTGATAATTTGTCCTTGTGACTGTTTTATATACAAATAAAGCTTACAAGTGATATTTCACTAATATGCTATGCCATGAATTTTATATATATATATATATATATATATATATACATATTTACACAGACACACACAGCCTAGTACAGACACTACTACACCATGTAATGTATAAAAAGTGAAATTTTGTCCTATTGTCTTTCTATAAAAATCCAGATTACAAGCGAAGATAGTGATCTTTTACATACAAGCGTATTGAATACCAACCAAATCAACTCTAAAAATTTAAATTTAAATGAATTACTGTTCATTTTTATTTCATAAAAAAACACAATTTTCGCTGTACGCTCATTTATGTTCCAGCATAACTCCGCAATTACTGCAGAAATGTACACCAATCATAGTACACATATTACTTGCCCCCACAGTGTTTGTTCCCAGATTGTAACACACCACTAGCACTGATGTAGCAGCACAGAGTATTACAGCATAACTCTGGAAAGACTCGAGCAATTGACTCAAAGCATGGTACACATCAATTACAATCTGAACAAATACTGTAGTGGAAACACCCCGGGCACTCCTATGGGTGGGGCAGCAATACAGACTATATCAGGACATTCATGATATGTCAGTGATGCATAGTTGCCTACCCTCCTGCATTCTGCAGGAGACTCCCTTAAATAGCAGCAATCTTCCTCCCTGCCTCATTAGTCTACCAATCTGCCTCATGTCGTCTAGCCCACAGAACACTGTTTTTTGGGGAAAAATGAAATAAGAGATAGATACAGATTCATCAGCACCATTTCCCTGCACTTTCCCAAGTATAGTATCTCCTACTCAAGCTGCGGGCACTTGTGAGGGGATGTGTCTTTGTATCACATCCCCTTGCATGGTTGCAAAGGGATGTGGTGGCGATTCAGCAGGGCAGGCCTTAAAAGACTCGGTAAGCTCCAAGATCGCAGCTTAATGACACAACCAGAACCTGGCCCTAATATACATACATACATACACATACACACACACTATGCCATACCTTGTGCACTGGTTCCTTTCTTCTTGGACGAGCAAGAAGTACGCTTCCATCTTCTTTTCCCAATACTTGTGCAGCTTCTGTACACTCTGTATCTTCCGAATGATGGATCTTCTGCAGTAACGCAACCTTTTCTTGCAGCTCTCTTTGGTGCACTTGAAAATCCCCTTGCACTGTGTGTGCAATTTCATCCCACGTCGTGTTCTGGAATCTTGATTGAGAATTTCTTGCCTGTGAACCAAATAAATGTGCAGAGTGATGAATTACCTGGTTAATGAATGTGTCAGTTTCTTCTTCTGTGAAGTTTGGTCCCCTGTTGCAGGAGTCTTCTCCGAAGTCAGCTTCGTGGTCTGTCTCTGATGGTTGTTGGACATCTTCAGTCTGTCTCTGCGCTGATTCTTCTTCCTGTGAAGAGAGAGAAAACCTACTTCTTTCTTCTTGGGACATTGGTGAACCCAAAGCTTCAATCTGTCTCGACGCTGATTGTTCTTCCTCTGAGGTTCTCCTTCTTTCTTCCTTGGACATTTCTAAAAGAAAACTGAATAGAGAAATCAAATATGTTATACAATCAAAAAGATACATGAAGATCTACTATTTTACTATAAGTGATAATTTGTCCTTGTGGCTGTTTTATATACAAATAAAGCTTACAAGTGATATTTCACTAATATGCTATGCCATGAATTGTATATATATATATATATATATATTTATACCTATATACACAGACACACACAGCCTAGTACAGACACTACTACATCATGTAATGTATAAAAAGTGAAATTTTGTCCTATTGTCTTTCTATAAAAATCCAGATTACAAGCGAAGATAGTGATCTCTTACATACAAGCGTATTGAATACCGCCCGAATCAACTCTAAAAATTTAAATTTAAATTAAATACTGTTCATTTTTAGTTCATAAAAAACACAATTTTCGCTGTACGCTCATTTATGTTCAGCATAACTCCGCAACTACTGCAGAAATGTACACCAATCATAGTACACATATTACTTGCCCTCACAGTGTTTGTTCCCAGATTGTAACACACCACCATCACTGATGTAGCAGCACAGAGTATTACAGCATAACTCTGGAAAGACTGGAGCAATTGACTCAAAGCATGGTACACATCAATTACAATCTGAACAAATACTGTAGAGGAAACACCCCGGGCACTCCTAGGGGTGGGGCAGCAGCACAGACTATATCAGGACATTCATGATATGTCAGTGATGCATAGTTGCCTACCCTCCTGCATTCTGCAGGAGACTCCCTTAAATAACAGCAATCTCCCTCCCTGCCTCATTAGTCTACCAATCTGCCTCATGTCACCTAGCCCACAGAGCACTGTTTTTTTTGGAAAAATGGAATAAGAGATAGATACAGATTCATCAGCACCATTTCCCTGCACTTTACCAAGTATAGTATCTCTTACTCCAGCTGCGGGCACTTGTGAGGGGATGTGTCTTTGTATCACATCCCCTTGCATGGTTGCAAGGGGATGTGGTGGCGATTCAGCAGGGCAGGCGCTCAAAGACTCGGTAAGCTGCAAGATCGCAGCTTAATGACACAACCAGAACCTTGCCCTAATATACATACATACATACACATACACACACACTATGCCATACCTTGTGCACTGGTTCCTTTCTTCTTGGACGAGCAAGAAGTACGCTTCCATCTTCTTTTCCCAATACTTGTGCAGCTTCTGTACACTTTGTATCTTCCGATTGATGGGTCTTCTGCAGTAACGCAACCTTTTCTTGCAGCTCTCTTTGGTGCACTTGAAAATCCCCTTGCACTGTGTGTGCAATTTCATCCCACGTCGTGTTCTGGAATCTTGATTGAGAATTTCTTGCCTGTGAACCAAATAAATGTGCAGAGTGATGAATTACCTGGTTAATGAGTGTGTCAGTTTCTTCATCTGTGAAGTTTGGTCCCCTGTTGCAGGAGTCTTCTCCGAAGTCAGCTTCGTGGTCTGTCTCTGATGGTTGTTGGACATCTTCAGTCTGTCTCTGCGCTGATTCTTCTTCCTGTGAAGAGAGAGAAAACCTACTTCTTTCTTCTTGGGACATTGGTGAACCCAAAGCTTCAATCTGTCTCGACGCTGATTGTTCTTCCTCTGAGGTTCTCCTTCTTTCTTCCTTGGACATTTCTAAAAGAAAACTGAATAGAGAAATCAAATATGTTATACAATCAAAAAGATACATGAAGATCTACTATTTTACTATAAGTGATAATTTGTCCTTGTGACTGTTTTATATACAAATAAAGCTTACAAGTGATATTTCATTAATATGCTATGCCATGAATTATATATATATATATATATATATATATACATATTTACACAGACACACACAGCCTAGTACAGACACTACTACACCATGTAATGTATAAAAAGTGAAATTTTGTCCTATTGTCTTTCTATAAAAATCCAGATTACAAGCGAAGATAGTGATCTTTTACATACAAGCGTATTGAATACCAGCCAAATCAACTCTAAAAATTAAAATTTAAATGAATTACTGTTCATTTTTATTTCATAAAAAAACACAATTTTCACTGTACGCTCATTTATGTTCCAGCATAACTCCGCAATTACTGCAGAAATGTACACCAATCATAGTACACATATTACTTGCCCCCACAGTGTTTGTTCCCAGATTGTAACACACCACTAGCACTGATGTAGCAGCACAGAGTATTACAGCATAACTCTGGAAAGACTGGAGCAATTGACACAAAGCATGGTACACATCAATTACAATCTGAACAAATACTGTAGAGGAAACACCCCGGGCACTCCTATGGGTGGGGCAGCAGTACAGACTATATCAGGACATTCATGATATGTCAGTGATGCATAGTTGCCTACCCTCCTGCATTCTGCAGGAGACTCCCTTAAATAGCAGCAATCTTCCTCCCTGCCTCATTAGTCTACCTATCTGCCTCATGTCGTCTAGCCCACAGAACACTGTTTTTTGGGGAAAAATGAAATAAGAGATAGATACAGATTCATCAGCACCATTTCCCAGCACTTTCCCAAGTATAGTATCTCTTACTCAAGCTGCGGGCACTTGTGAGGGGATGTGTCTTTGTATCACATCCCCTTGCATGGTTGCAAGGGGATGTGGTGGCGATTCAGCAGGGCAGGCCCTCAAAGACTCGGTAAGCTCCAAGATTGCAGCTTAATGACACAACCAGAACCTGGCCCTAATATACATACATACATACACATACACACACACTATGCCATACCTTGTGCACTGGTTCCTTTCTTCTTGGACGAGCAAGAAGTATGCTTCCATCTTCTTTTCCCAATACTTGTGCAGCTTCTGTACACTCTGTATCTTCCGAATGATGGATCTTCTGCAGTAACGCAACCTTTTCTTGCAGCTCTCTTTGGTGCAGTTGAAAATCCCCTTGCACTTTGTGTGCAATTTCATCCCACGTCGTGTTCTGGAATCTTGATTGAGAATTTCTTGCCTGTGAACCAAATAAATGTGCAGAGTGATGAATTACCTGGTTAATGAGTGTGTCAGTTTCTTCTTCTGTGAAGTTTGATCCCCTGTTGCAGGAGTCTTCTCCGAAGTCAGTTTCGTGGTCTGTCTCTGATGGTTGTTGGACATCTTCAGTCTGTCTCTGCGCTGATTCTTCTTCCTGTGAAGAGAGAGAAAACCTACTTCTTTCTTCTTGGGACATTGGTGAACCCAAAGCTTCAATCTGTCTCGACGCTGATTGTTCTTCCTCTAAGGTTCTCCTTCTTTCTTCCTTGGACATTTCTAAAAGAAAACTGAATAGAGAAATCAAATATGTTATACAATCAAAAAGATACATGAAGATCTACTATTTTACTATAAGTGATAATTTGTCCTTGTGACTGTTTTATATACAAATAAAGCTTACAAGTGCTATTTCACTAATATGCTATGCCATGAATTATATATATATATATATATATATATATATATATATATATATATATATATATATATATATATATATATATATATTTATACCTATATACACAGACACACACAGCCTAGTACAGACACTACTACACCATGTAATGTATAAAAAGTTAAATTTTGTCCTATTGTCTTTCTATAAAAATCCAGATTACAAGCGAAGATAGGGATCTCTTACATACAAGCGTATTGAATACCGGCCGAATCAACTCTAAAAATTTAAATTTAAATTAAATACTGTTCATTTTTAGTTCATAAAAAACACAATTTTCGCTGTACGCTTTTTATGTTCAGCATAACTCCGCAACTACTGCAGAAATGTACACCAATCATAGTACACATATTACTTGCCCTCACAGTGTTTGTTCCCAGATTGTAACACACCACCATCACTGATGTAGCAGCACAGAGTATTACAGCATAACTCTGGAAAGACTGGAGCAATTGACACAAAGCATGGTACACATCAATTACAATCTGAACAAATACTGTAGAGGAAACACCCCGGGCACTCCTAGGGGTGGGGAAGCAGCACAGACTATATCAGGACATTCATGATATTTCAGTGATGCATAGTTGCCTACCCTCCTGCATTCTGCAGGAGACTCCCTTAAATAGCAGCAATCTCCCTCCCTGCCTCATTAGTCTACCAATCTGCCTCATGTCACCTAGCCCACAGAGCACTGTTTTTTTTGGGAAAAAAAGAATAAGAGATAGATACAGATTCATCAGCACCATTTCCCAGCACTTTCCCAAGTATAGTATCTCTTACTCCAGCTGCGGGCACCTGTGAGGGGATGTGTCTTTGTATCACATCCCCTTGCATGGTTGCAAGGGGATGTGGTGGCGATTCAGCAGGGCAGGCCCTCAAAGACTCGGTAAGCTGCAAGATCGCAGCTTAATGACACAACCAGAACCTGGCCCTAAAATACATACATACACATACACACACACTATGCCATACCTTGTGCACTGGTTCCTTTCTTCTTGGACGAGCAAGAAGTACGCTTCCATCTTCTTTTCCCAATATTTGTGCAGCTTCTGTACACTCTGTATCTTCCGAATGGTGGATCTTCTGCAGTAACGCAACCTTTTCTTGCAGCTCTCTTTGGTGCACTTGAAAATCCCCTTGCACTGTGTGTGCAGTTTCATCCCACGTTGTGTTCTGGAATCTTGATTGAGAATTTCTTGCCTGTGAACCAAATAAATGTGCAGAGTGATGAATTACCTGGTTAATGAGTGTGTCGGTTTTTTCATCTGTGAAGTTTGGTCCCCTGTTGCAGGAGTCTTCTCTGGAGTCAGCTTTGTGGTCTGTCTCTGATGGTTGTTGGACATCTTCACTCTGTCTCTGCGCTGATTCTTCTTCCTGTGAAGAGAGAGAAAACCTACTTCTTTCTTCTTGGGACATTGGTGAGCCCAAAGCTTCAATCTGTCTCGACGCTGATTGTTCTTCCTCTGAGGGTCTCCTTCTTTCTTCCTGGGACATTTCTAAAAGAAAACTGAATAGAGAAATTAAATATGTTATACAATCAAAAAGATTCATGAAGATCTACTATTTTACCATAAGTGATAATTTGTCCATGTGACTGTTTTTATATACAAATCCAGCTTACAAGTGATATTTCACTAATATGCTATGCCATGAATTATATATATATATATATATATATATATATATATATATACATATTTACACAGACACACACAGCCTAGTACAGACACTACTACACCATGTAATGTATAAAAAGTTAAATTTTGTCCTATTGTCTTTCTATAAAAATCCAGATTACAAGCGAAGATAGTGATCTTTTACATACAAGCGTATTGAATACCGGCGGAATAACTCTAAAAATTTAAATTTAAATGAATTACTGTTCATTTTTATTTCATTAAAAAACACAATTTTCGCTGTATGCTCATTTATGTTCAGCATAACTCCGCAATTATTACTGCAGATATGTACACCAATCATAGTACACATATTACTTGCCCTAACAGTGTTTGTTCCCAGATTGTAACACACCACTAGCACTGATGTAGCAGCACAGAGTATTACAGCATAACTCTGGAAAGACTGGAGCAACTGACTCAAAGCATGGTACACATCAATTACAATCTGAACAAATACTGTAGAGGAAACACCCCGGGCACTCCTAGGGGTGGGGCAGCAGCACAGACTATTTTAGGACATTTATGATATGTCAGTGATGCATAGTTGCCTACCCTCCTGCATTCTGCAGGAAACTCCCTTAAATAGCAGCAATCTCCCTCCCTGCCTCATTAGTCTACCAATCTGCCTCATGTCGCCTAGCCCACAGAACACTGTTTTTGGGGAAAAATGGAATAAGAGATAGATACAGATTCATCAGCACCATTTCCCAGCACTTTACCAAGTATAGTATCTCTTACTCCAGCTGCGGGCACTTGTGAGGGGATGTGTCTTTGTATCACATCCCCTTGCATGTTTGCAAGGGGATGTAATGGCGATTCAGCAGGGCAGGCCCTCAAAGACTCGGTTAGCTGCAAGATCGCAGCTTAATGACACAACCAGAACCTGGCCCTAATATACATACATATATACACATACACACACACTATGCCATACCTTGTGCACTGGTTCCTTTCTTCTTGGACGAGCAAGAAGTACAGATGGGTCTTGTCCCATCCTTGCTGGCGGGTCGCCAGAACGTACGCGCTGGCGACCCGCCAGCAGCCTCGCCAGCGAGGAGACTGAGACGCGCGTGCGTCTCACGCGCACGCGCGTCTCAGTCTCCGTCGCTAGCGCGACGGAAACCCTGTCCGTCTCCGCCTCAGGGAGACGGACAGGGTTAGGGGGGGTTAGGGGGGGGTGCGGGCAGGCGGCGGGGACCCCGGGTTACCGCCGGCAAGCCGGCGGGGACCCGGGGGAACGGATCGAAGCGCCGTCGGAAGGGGACGCGCGCGCCACTCGTGCGCGCGCGTCCCCTTCTCACCATCGCCATGGCGCTGGCGGGGGATGGCGGCTGGCGACGCCAGCGCCATCCCCTGCAAAGATGGGACAAGACCCATCTGTACGCTTCCATCTTCTTTTCCCAATACTTGTGCAGCTTCTTTGCACTATGTATCTTCCGAATGATGGATCTTCTGCAGTAACGCAACCTTTTCTTGCAGCTCTCTTTGGTGCACTTGAAAATCCCCTTGCACTGTGTGTGCAATTTCATCCCACGTCGTGTTCTGGAATCTTGATTGAGAATTTCTTGCCTGTGAACCAAATAAATGTGCAGAGTGATGAATTACCTGGTTAATGAGTGTGTCGGTTTCTTCATCTTTGAAGTTTGGTCCCTTGTTGCAGGAGTCTTCTCTGGAGTCAGCTTCGTGGTCTGTCTCTGATGGTTGTTGGACATCTTCACTCTGTCTCTGCGCTGATTCTTCTTCCTGTGAAGAGAGAGAAAACCTACTTCTTTCTTCTTAGGACATTGGTGAGCCCAAAGCTTCAATCTGTCTCGACGCTGATTGTTCTTCCTCTGAGGGTCTCCTTCTTTCTTCCTGGGACATTTCTAAAAGAAAACTGAATAGAGAAATTAAATATGTTATACAATCAAAAAGATTCATGAAGATCTACTATTTTACCATAAGTGATAATTTGTCCTTGTGACTGTTTTATATACAAATAAAGCTTACAAGTGATATTTCACTAATATGCTATGCCATGAATTATATATATATATATATATATACATATTTACACAGACACACACAGCCTAGTACAGACACTACTACACCATGTAATGTATAAAAAGTGAAATTTTGTCCTATTGTCTTTCTATAAAAATCCAGATTACAAGCGAAGATAGTGATCTTTTACATACAGGCGTATTGAATACCAACCAAATCAACTCTAAAAATTAAAATTTAAATGAATTACTGTTCATTTTTTTTCATAAAAAAACACAATTTTTGCTGTACGCTCATTTATGTTCCAGCATAACTTCGCAATTACTGCAGAAATGTACACCAATCATAGTACACATATTACTTGCCCCCACAGTGTTTGTTCCCAGATTGTAACACACCACTAGCACTGATTTAGCAGCACAGAGTATTACAGCATAACTCTGGAAAGACTGGAGCAATTGACTCAAAGCATGGTACACATCAATTACAATCTGAACAAATACTGTAGAGGAAACACCCCGGGCACTCCTATGGGTGGGGCAGCAGTACAGACTATATCAGGACATTCATGATATGTCAGTGATGCATAGTTGCCTACCCTCCTGCATTCTGCAGGAGACTCCCTTAAATAGCAGCAATCTTCCTCCCTGCCTCATTAGTCTACCAATCTGCCTCATGTCGTCTAGCCCACAGAACACTGTTTTTTGGGGAAAAATGAAATAAGAGATAGATACAGATTCATCAGCACCATTTCCCAGCACTTTCCCAAGTATAGTATCTCTTACTCAAGCTGCGGGCACTTGTGAGGGGATGTGTCTTTGTATCACATCCCCTTGCATGGTTGCAAGGGGATGTGGTGGCGATTCAGCAGGGCAGGCCCTCAAAGACTCGGTAAGCTCCAAGATCGCAGCTTAATGACACAACCAGAACCTGGCCCTAATATACATACATACATACACACACACACTATGCCATACCTTGTGCACTGGTTCCTTTCTTCTTGGACGAGCAAGAAGTACGCTTCCATCTTCTTTTCCCAATACTTGTGCAGCTTCTGTACACTCTGTATCTTCCGAATGATGGATCTTCTGCAGTAACGCAACCTTTTCTTGCAGCTCTCTTTGGTGCACTTGAAAATCCCCTTGCACTGTGTGTGCAATTTCATCCCACGTCGTGTTCTGGAATCTTGATTGAGAATTTCTTGCCTGTGAACCAAATAAATGTGCAGAGTGATGAATTACCTGGTTAATGAGTGTGTCAGTTTCTTCTTCTGTGAAGTTTGGTCCCCTGTTGCAGGAGTCTTCTCTGGAGTCAGCTTTGTGGTCTGTCTCTGATGGTTGTTGGACATCTTCAGTCTGTCTCTGCGCTGATTCTTCTTCCTGTGAAGAGAGAGAAAACCTACTTCTTTCTTCTTGGGACATTGGTGAACCCAAAGCTTCAATCTGTCTCAACGCTGATTGTTTTTCCTCTGAGGTTCTCCTTCTTTCTTCCTTGGACATTTCTAAAAGAAAACTGAATAGAGAAATCAAATATGTTATACAATCAAAAAGATACATGAAGATCTACTATTTTACTATAAGTGATAATTTGTCCTTGTGACTGTTTTATATACAAATAAAGCTTACAAGTGATATTTCACTAATATGCTATGCCATGAAATATATATATATATATATATATATATATATATACATACATATATACACAGACACACACAGCCTAGTACAAACACTACTACACCATGTAATGTATAAAAAGTGAAATTTTGTCCTATTGTCTTTCTATAAAAATCCAGATTACAAGCGAAGATAGTGATCTCTTACATACAAGCGTATTGAATACCGGCCGAATCATCTAAAAATTTAAATTTAAATTAATTACTGTTCATTTTTATTTCATAAAAAACACAATTTTCGCTGTACGCTCATTTATGTTCAGCATAACTCCGCAATTACTGCAGAAATGTACACCAATCATAGTACACATATTACTTGCCCTCACAGTGTTTGTTCCCAGATTGTAACACACCACTAGCACTGATGTAGCAGCACAGAGTATTACAGCATAACTCTGGAAAGACTGGAGCAATTGACTCAAAGCATGGTACACATCAATTACAATCTGAACAAATACTGTAGAGGAAACACCCCAGGCACTCCTAGGGGTGGGGCAGCAGCACAGACTATATCAGGACATTCATGATATGTCAGTGATGCATAGTTGCCTACCCTCCTGCATTCTACAGGAGACTCCCTTAAATAGCAGCAATCTCCCTCCCTGCCTCATTAGTCTACCAATCTGCCTCATGTCACCTAGCCCACAGAGCACTGTTTTTTTGGGAAAAATGGAATAAGAGATAGATACACAGATTCATCAGCACCATTTCCCAGCACTTTACCAAGTATAGTATCTCTACTCCAGCTGTGGGCACTTGTGAGGGGATGTGTCTTTGTATCACATCCCCTTGCATGGTTGCAAGGGGATGTGGTGGCGATTCAGCAGGGCAGGACCTCAAAGACTCGGTAAGCTGCAAGATCGCAGCTTAATGACACAACCAGAACCTGGCCCTAATATAATACATACATACACATACACACACACTATGCCATACCTTGTGCACTGGTTCCTTTCTTCTTGGACGAGCAAGAAGTACGCTTCCATCTTCTTTTCCCAATACTTGTGCAGCTTCTGTACACTCTGTATCTTCCGATTGATGGATCTTCTGCAGTAACGCAACCTTTTCTTGCAGCTCTCTTTGGTGCACTTGAAAATCCCCTTGCACTGTGTGTGCAATTTCATCCCATGTCATGTTCTGGAATCTTGATTGAGAATTTCTTGCCTGTGAACCAAATAAATGTGCAGAGTGATGAATTACCTGGTTAATGAGTGTGTCGGTTTCTTCATCTGTGAAGTTTGGTCCCCTGTTGCAGGAGTCTTCTCCGGAGTCAGCTTCGTGGTCTGTCTCTGATGGTTGTTGGACATCTTCAGTCTGTCTCTGCGCTGATTCTTCTTCCTGTGAAGAGAGAGAAAACCTACTTCTTTCTTCTTGGGACATTGGTGAACCCAAAGCTTCAACCTGTCTCGACGCTGATTGTTCTTCCTCTGAGGGTCTCCTTTTTTCTTCCTGGGACATTTCTAAAAGAGAACTGCATAGAGAAATCAAATATGTAATACAATCAAAAAGATTCATAAAGATATACTATTTTACTATAAGTGATAATTTGTCCTTGTGACTGTTTTTATATACAAATCCAGTTTACAAGTGATATTTCACTAATATGCTATGCCATATATTATATATATATTATTATTATTATTATTATTATTATTATTATTATAATTTTATTTATAAGGCGCCACAAGTGTTTCGCAGCGCCGTACAAAGGAACAATACAGGGAGACAAAGCTTGGCATAACATTGAATAAATAACTAGAATACAGTACAAATAAAGAGCGCCACAGTTCAATACACATTACAGCTTGGATATAAGTAGTGAGGACTCGATCAACATACAACTAGAGGCTAGAAGCCAATGATGGAGATGAGTATGCGGACAAAGATGGTCACTGAGTGTTGGAGTATAGGAGAGCTGTGAGTGACATGTGAAGAGCAGAGGGCTTTGACAACAGGAGGGAAGAGGGCCCTACTCGGAGGATCTTACAATCTAGTAGGAAGGGGAGACTGACAGATTACAAGAGGTGCAAGCAAGTGGGTGGTGGTTAGATAGCAGGATGTAAACAGGCAAGGGGTCGGAGAACCATCTGGTTTATGCAGTGGAAGGGTATGCTTTGATGAATAGGTGAGTTTTCAGTGCCCGTTTGAAGCTTTGCAAGGTCGGGGAGAGTCTAATGGAGCGAGGGAGTGCGTTCCACTGAAGGGGTGCAGCACGGGCAAAGTCCTGTACTCTAGCATGGGAAGCAGTGATCAGGGTGGAGGAGAGATGATAGTCGTCAGCCGACCGTAGAGGGCGGGAGGGTGTATGAATGGAGATGAGGTTAGAGATATATGGAGCAATGGAATTAGAGATGGCCCTGTATGTGAGTGTGAGGTGTTTGAAGAGGATTCTGTAGGGGAATGGAAGCCAGTACAGATTTTGTTGAAGGGGAGTGGCAGAATTAGAGCGGCGGGAGAGGAAGATAAGCCTGGCTGCAGCATTGAGGACAGATTGGAGAGGAGCCAGTTGGGATTGAGCGAGGCCGGTGAGGAGAACATTGCAGTAGTCGAGCCGTGAGATGACCAATGAGTGGAAGATCAGCTTAGTTGCACTCTGTGAGAGAAAGGGCCTGATGCGAGTAATGTTGCATAACTGGAACCGGCAAGAATGGGCCAGGGCTTGGATGTGACACCCAGGCAGCGGAGTTGGGGAACAGGGGAGATGATGGTGTTGTTAACAGTGATAGAGATATTAGTAGGGGGCATAGCTCTGGGTGGGGGAAAGATAAAGAGTTCGGTTTTGACCATATTCAGCTTCAAAAATCGCTCAGACATCCAGGTGGAGATGGCAGAGAGGCAGTTGGAAACCTGAGAGAAAACAGTGGGGGATAGATCAGGGGAGGAGAGGTAGATTTGGGTCTCATCCGCATAGAGGTGATATTGGAGGCCAAAGGAGTTAATGAGTGCACCCAGAGAGGAGGTGTACAGAGAGAACAGAAGGGGGCCAAGGACGGAACCACCCCGACAGGAAGGATAGAAGGTGGTGAGGTAGAGCCAGAGGCAGAGACTGAGAAGGAATGGTTGGAGAGGTAAGAGGAAAACCAGTTGAAGACTGTGCCAGAGAGGCCAATGTTTTGGAGTGTGTGGAGGAGGAGAGGGTGATCCACAGTGTCAATAGCAGCAGATAGGTCCAAAAGGATAAGCAGGGAGAAGTGACCCTTGGATTTGGCTGACAGCAGGTCATTGGTGACTTTCACTAATGCAGTCTCAGTGGAATGAAGTGGGCGAAAGCCAGATTGAAGGGGATCAAGGATGGAGTGGTCAGACAAGTAGCTGGTAAGACGCCTGTAAACCAGCCATTCTAGTATTTTAGAGGCAAATGGGAGAAGAGAGATAGGGCGGTAGCTTGTGGGAGATAAAGGGTCCAGGTTTGGTTTTTTAAGAAAAGGTGAGACCAGAGCATGTTTGAAGGGTGAGGGAAAGATGCCAGTAGAAAGAGATAGGTTAAAGAGGTAAGCAAGGTGGGAGCAGCAAGTGGGGGAGAGGGAACTGAGGAGACGGGAGGGGAGAGGGTCCAAGGGACAAGTAGAGGGGGGAGAGGATGAGATGAGGGAGCGGACTTCCTCAGCTGTAGTAGGGCAGAAGGATGACAGAGTGGGGTAGTTGGGAGGGGAGGATGATTGGGGTGGGTGGGCAGCAGAGGAGGTATGGGAGGAGATATGATGTCGGATTATCTCGATTTTAGAGAGGAAGAAGGAGGCAAAGTCAGTGGCAGTGAGGGATGAAGGGAGGAGGGGTGGTGCAGGGCGAAGTAGAGTGTTGAAAGTTTCAAAGAGACTTCGGGGATTGGAGGAATGGGAAGAGATGAGAGATTTGAAGAAAGATTGTTTGGCAGAGGAGAGAGCAGCGCTGTTGGAGGAGAGAATAAACTTGAAATGGAGGAAGTCTGCCAGAGAGTGAGATTTCCTCCTGAGGCGTTCAGCAGAGCGTGCACATTTTTGCAAGAATCGTGTTATTTTGTTGTGCCAGGGTTGGGGTTCAGAGCGTCGGAGGGTGACAGTGTGGAGGGGGGCTACAGAGTCTAGAGCAGAGGTGAGAGAAGAGTAATAGAAAGAGGCAGCCTGGTTGGGGCAAGTCATGGTTGAAAGAGGAAAGAGGAAAGTCTCCAGGGAAGACAGGACAGTAGGGTCAAGAGACCCGAGGTTACGTCTGGTGACTGTGGGTCTGGGCAATGAGGGGAGAGGGGAGGATGAGAGGGTGAAAGAGAGCAGATTGTGGTCAGAGAGTGGGAAGGAAGAATTAGAGAAATCAGAGAGATTACAATGGTGGGTGAAGACTAGGTCAAGGGAGTGTCCAAGATTATGAGTGGGGGTGGAGGTCCATTGAGGTGGTAAGGTCAAGCAGATTAGAGGAGGCAGCATTATTGATTTCAATAGGAATGTTAAAGTCACCGAGGATGATAGAGGGGAGGTCAGAGGCAAGAAAGTGTGGAAGCCATGCAGCAAAGTTATCAAGGAAAGGGGAGCAGGGGCCAGGGGGGCGGTAGATTACAGCCACAAGGAGGTGAATAGGGTAGAAGAGGCGGATAGTGGCCCTTATTCTGATTGACGCGTACTTTACCGCATACTTTCGGATCGCGTATTTACGGCGTCTGCGCATGCGTGGAGAACGCCACGCGCATGTGCCACGCCTTGACTCCGTACCAGTTCGGCCAAATCCCGTCCAAAACTGTTCCCCGCAATCAGTCGGGAAATATGGGCGTATTATGGGCGTCATGCGGAATGACACATGGGCGTAGTTTCAAAGTGGGCAAAACGGGGCGGAAACATGGGCGGATACGGGGGAGTACACTTATGTTGGGGGGCGTACATTCGGATAGCACTCCGAATGCACGCGATCAAAAAGGGCAGAAATGTGCGGTGTCCACAAGTGTACTATTGCTTTGCGGACACCACTCGTTCATGCGGTAGGCGAACGGACCGCCTAATGACTACAAGCATTAACACCTGAACCCAATAGAATCTACTCCTTTACTCATTACTCACTAATAGGCCGCTTGTCAGTGCTTTAATTGAAACCATTGCTGCTTCAAGGAAACCTTAGTAATCCCCCACATATGCTGTACTTGTCACACACTTAAAAACTGCTAACAATGGACATGACTGAATCTTAATACTATCAATACACATGTGTATTCGACATGTACTCATGAAACCACACATTTTTGGTAAAGTAAACAAATTTATTTCTATACATGTCACAGTCAATGCCACTGTGATGCAATGACCAAAAAATACAAAATACCAAAAATAAACAACATGGCAGGAATGTCCCAAAATAAATAATAATACAAAACAAATATAATTGCACACAGATGGACTCCAGCACCTCCTATGTGCCACTGCACATGCAGCCAGTGGGAAATGAGGAGGCTGCTGGCCCTTCTACAGCAGGGCAACCTGCACCTGACCATTCTACAGCAGGGCAACCTACACCTGGCCCTTCTGCAGCAGGCCAACCTGCAGCTGGCTCATATGCACCATCAGCAGAATTGTTTGGAACACAACCGGGGACTTCACAAGATAGTACCATGGCCATCACTTCAAGTACAGCTGACAGTAATGGCAGGCAAAAGAGGGCAACAGGGGAACCAAAAAGGACATATGAAGCAAGGGCTCATCTGGTTACCCTCAGCACGTGATTGGACACAAGAAGCTGACACACACAGCACAATGGAAGATTTGGGACCACATAACGGTGGAGATTAATGCAGCCACAAGTTCATTTGCGACCACGTTTGGCCTTGGTAGGCTCCTTGGCCTGTGCAGCAGCTCTTCGGCCACGGCCAGATGCTGGGGCAGGTGGAGCAGATGATGTTGAGGGGTTGGCTGGTCTACCCCTCCTGCCAGCAGGGAGTGTTGCCGGTGGTAATGCACCAGAAACGGATGACATTAGGACCCTGTTGCTGGTAACCAGCTCCACCATAAGCTCATTATGGTGGAGGAGGAGATCATTTTGGCGGGTGGCTTGCTCGGCCAGCACCTGAGCACTTGCAGCCATGGCCTGATGTGACTCAGCCATGGCCTGCATGCTCGCAGCGATGGCCTGCTGGGTGCTGACCAAGCTCGCCAGGATCTCCTCGGTCCTACGCATCCGTTCTGATGCCAAGTCTCCCTGCTGGTTGATGTCCCCAAGCATGTTGGCCAAGGCGGCCAAATCGGCTTGGGCCGATGGCTGCTGCTGCACAGGCCTACCCCTGGGGCCAGGTGGCACGGACTCCTCCACCTCCTGAGCAGAGTCGTCACCAAGCGGTGGGGTGTCTGTGGAAAAAGATAAACACAATTAGGAGACATTCTAAGATAATTACTTGCACAAGTTTATGGCATGACCAATATTTACCTTCCAGAAAAGACGCAAACACTTCAGCTGGGGCCTCGCTATCCATCGTGCTCACCCCCCTGATCTCCTCAACTGATATACAGCTCTCGGCCATCAACTCCAGGGGGGTGAGCTCTAGCCCTGATGGCATGGGCCCGGCCCCAGATGTGTTCCCACCGCTTGGTCATCTTCCTCTTCAGGTTGGTTTTGAAGTCCTGCCACCTGCAATGTAAGTTGACATATTAATACATGTCACTCCAGATGTTAGCTGTTGCAGCCATTGCTCTGTGCTACATATTACGACATGTGATTAATGTCCAAAAGATAATATTACATGCAACTATGATATCAACCGTTACAATACACATTCACAATCACCCTACTATAACTCGCACCAAAATAACATGGCAATAATGTCTGTGTATCGTAACAACCTCACGGGCCATTTGCAAAATCCATCTAAGCATCAATTCAAACATTACTTGGCTATTACTGGGCACATGTATCACAAAACAACTTGCCTCTTCTTCACATGGTCCGTCTCACGAACTTGTGGCGCTACTTCATTAATTTCTGCCGTTATCTGTTCCCAAATCTTCCATCTGCGTGTGTGTGTCAGCTTCTCCGATGGACACTCAATCCAATCACGTGCTCGGGGAACCAGGATGGCAAGCTCCTGTGCTTCATATGCCTTATTTTTTTTTGGTGGTTCCTCTGTTGCCCTGGCTCTCCCCTTGGCACGTCCTTGGCCACGCCCCCTGTCACGTGTCGCTGCACTTGAAGTGCTGGCCATGGTACTACCTTGTGAAGTCCCCGGTTGTGTTCCAAACAATTCTGCTGATGGTGCATATGAGCCAGCTGCAGGTTGGCCTGCTGCAGAAGGGCCAGGTGTAGGTTGCCCTGCTGTAGAATGGTCAGGTGCAGGTTGCCCTGCTGTAGAAGGGCCAGCAGCCTCCTCATTACCCACTGCCTGCATGTGCAGTGGCACATAGGTGGTGCTGGAGTCCATCTGGTCAAATAGTTGCTGCAGATCTGGGTCCACCTCTGGTTGTGATCCAGACATGTTAGCAACAACATGGTCACCTTCTAATACACCTTTATATACTGTTTGTGTATCCTGTTTGGCGGACATCAGCGGCAGCTGCGTTCCGTGCGTGAGCGTACGTTGCTGTTTTTTCGCGCCGCATACGGTGGCGGAAATTCCATTGTGTAAAACCTGGCGAAAGTTCTACATGAAATACTGGTCACCAATGCTAACATTGCATAGAATCTTCTGATACACCTGTGACTATTGCACAATACACATGCTATTTGCTAGCATGACATGACATTTGATTCATGACTACTGTGGTATTGTGGCGTTTGATTGCAAGCTAAAAGTAGCCCAATCCCTTAGATAATCCAGGCCACAAGTCATGCAATACTCATCTCTACTGTTATAGACCACACATGTGAGAGGCCTATAAATAGTGACTTGCTGCTAGAATCATTTGTCTCCAGATCTGGACTTGTCAGGGTCTAAGGTAAGGTCTTCCATGCTCCTTGTAGATATGATATCCATTAACATTTATTTAATATATCCATTATATCTTCATTATTGTAGTTGATTTACATTGAGTACATTGATTTATTCTCTAATGTGTTGGGGATTTTTTCCTGTGTTGATGTATGATTTGATGTATGATTTGTTTGCAGATATATATATATATATATATATATCTATATATATGATATTTGAATTTATCAACATGTTTCAACATTTCAAGGAGCAGGCAGGCAGGCAGGCAGGCAGGCAGGGCTGGTGTATAATGCTGGTCTCAGGATACCTGCAAGTATGTGTATGTGTCTTTTAAACATAAATGTACGCATACACATAGATGCATAGAGTAAGTAATGCTAACTACAGCTATGCGTTGCTAAGCTATAGCACGCGTTGCTTGGCGGAGCGAGGCGTCATTGGATTTGCTAAGTGCATACACACTGTGTTTTATATATATCAGATTTGTTCATTGCCATACATCAGCACTACTGTTTTGAAGGCATGCGAATTTGTCACCATTTGTGTTGGCGCAGAGACGCTGTTCATGTAAAGATGAACAATAAAGTTATTAACACAAATAACTGTGATAAACCAATGCCACCACCTGATTGGTTGATAGATGCCATTGTTAACATGGCGGAGACAAGAAGGGCAGACCCCTTTTCACATGCGGAGCTGAGGGTTCTGGTCTCCGTCATGGAGACAAGGCTGGGCCGTGCGGGGCCCTTTATCAGTAACCGCCATAAGCGGAGGGCCTATGCTGCGGCAGGGCGCCGTATTTACGCCCGCACTCGGGTGCGGAGGTCCATCGGGCAGCTCGAGCGGCGGTGGTCGGACCTCCGCAGGCGCCAGCCCCAGCTGTTACAGCAAATCAGGGGCGAAATTGCTGATTGTGAGTATTTTAGCTATGAAATTTCGCACTTACAACATAGCATATATAAACAATAAAATGTGTCTCATGATAAGTGGGTGTCCATGGGTTTAAAAGTCCATAGACTGTTATGTGTGCTTCTTCCTGGTTAACATGCATTCATGTGGCTTTTATATGTAATGACATAGCATTGAGGATTCTGATGCATACAATGTGCCAGATCTAATATGTGTTACACATTGATAAATGCCAGGGTTGTAATGTTTGAACAAATTACTAACAATCACATAATAATTTAAATGTCACATTTTGGAGTCCATTAACAGTAAGGACCTACTTTCCTGCATCGTTTGCCATCATTATCACCCTTCCATGTATGTCTTGTTATGGATTAATACATGTGCCCCAATGACCCGACATTGACCATGATTTTTTTTTCTACCACACAGCACGAGCCCGAGCCCGACAGGCCCGTGAAGAGGCCGAGGCAGCCCTGGCCCAGGAGGAGGCCCAAGACCCTGAGGAGGAGGTGGCGGCAAGGGTGGAGGAGGAGGACGTGGAGGAGGAGGAAATGTTGGAGGAGCAAGTGGAGGAGATGGTGGAGGAGATGGTGGAGGAGGTGGTGGAGGAGGAGGAGGTGCCTGAGGAGGTGGTGGTGGAGGAGGTGGAAGAGGAGTTGGTGGTAGAGGAGGAGGTGTTGGTGGCGGAGGAGGAGGTGGAGGAGGAGGTGGTGGTGGTGGAGGAGGAGGTGGAGGAGGAGGTGGTGGTGGTGGAGGAGGTGGTTGTGGCGGAGGAGGTGGACGAGGTCATGGTGGCGGAGGAGCTTGCGGAGGAGGGGGCTGAGGAGGCCACGGTTGCCCCAGAGGATTCCGATTCCGAGGGGGAGGAGGCGTGCCAGGCCCCGGAGTCCCATGAGATCGGTATGTTTACATAATGCATCATTCATGAAGTAGTTGTACTGGTATTTGTTATGTAGCACTGGTGATTAAAAATTTTGTTCCAATACTATTCATATAGACCCCAAAGTGGGTAGCTACAGATACAGGTACGGGTTAGATGGGGTGTCCAAGGCATCCCTTTCATCCAGGACACCTCTCAATTACACAGGTTTGTGGGATGGGTTGGAGCTCCATTTTGACTGCCACATAACCGTTGTAGTTAAACAGGATCCTGGAGTAAAGGGATGAGTGGATCATTTGTGGATTAAATTCACCTGCTGCAAGCGTAGATTATGACCCATCAAATAGTGGAATCTATATTGTTGGTGAATGTTATTTATAAACTCTAGGATGTATGCTATAAATGGAGTATGGGCCGGCCTACCTTGGAATGGAGTCACAAGTTGCCAGTGTCCCAGGAGCCTCCTCTACCTAAACACCCCCTGTAGTTCAGATTGTTTTTTTGCCGTCACAGAATTGTAGGGTGGTTTAGACAGAATTATGATTTTGAGGATGTGTACTGTGCATTCCTGACATTTGCATAACTCCCATGCCACGAACCATCACTGAACTTAGACTGAGCAGATTGTGACAAGTTCTTATTGACGGAGGCCATGACATGCTTGTCATTGGTTAGTCATGGGTGGGTTGTGACTGAGAAGAAACACTATGACTGTTATGTCTTCTGCAGAGTAAAGGGTAGAGGGAAAAAAAGACAGTATGTAGTAAATAAGTTTGCATGTATGTATATATGTATGTGTCATATCTATTTATCTATGTGTGTCTCTATCTCTCTACATAGATATATATATATATACACATGTCACCTAGCATTTGTGCAATTTATGTAGCAGTATGTGAAATGTATGCATGAATATCATGACTAATTTTTGCCCCTTTGACATGCCCACAGATGACACCACACCGGCAGATGAGGGAGTTATTGGGGCCCTCCTGCGGGCGGAGCACCATTTGAGGCTCGTACTAGCAGATCTGCAGGACCTTCGCGATCTCCTGATATAATTTATAATTTTATATTTTGTGATTGACATGTTAATTTTGGTTTATAATAAATGTTTTATGCAAGATCACAGTTGTTGGTTTTCTTTGCACATTAAACAGTATATGTGTAGATTGTTTATAATCTTTTACACAGGGTCTAATACAAACCATTGCACTTAAATTGCTGTAAGGGTTAATGTGTGCAATGCATGTGTTAGGCATGCTTGTAAGGATATATTGGCATCTAATTGATTCCAATTCAAAATAAGCAGTTTTTTATGAGGATAGGTAATTGAATAAGTGGGTCATGTGATGTATTGCAGAAGATACATAATAGTGGGTTGTTTGGCGTAAATACTCCGCTTACGGGCGGTAGCACCGCTTGGCTCCCGTTCGGATGCGGTATTTCCGAGCATACTCTGTAATACTCTGTAATACCGTGCAGAATCGGAGTGTTTCTCCCGCACACGCATGGTTTGTATGTCGTCCGTAAACACGCCCTGTTCTTAAAGAGTGAGTCCGTCCGAATGCGGAGGACACGTGGGCGTTTCTACGGACGATGGCCGCACGCGGCAAAACACCGTGGCGTGCGGACCGCTCCGTAAGAATGCGGGAATATCCGCACCGATCAGAATAAGGGCCAGTGTGTACCTCAAAGGTGGAGAATGTAAGGGAGGGCTAAGGTGGGATGGCGCGGAAGGTGCAGTTGGGGGAGAGGAGGATGCCCACTCCTCCACCCTGGTGGCCATCAGGTCTGACCGAGTGTGTGAAGGAGAGGCCTCCATAAGAGAGGGCAGCAGGGGAGGTAGTGTCAGAGGAGGAGAGCCAGGTTTCAGTGATGGCGAGAAGGTAAAAAAAGTGGGAGATAAAGAGGTCGTGGATAGTTGGGAGCTTGTTGCAGACTGATCGAGCATTCCAGAGAGCACAGGAGAAAGGAAGGGAGGGGACAGGTGAGATAGTAATTAGGTTGTGTGGGTTGTGGGTGCGTGTGAGAGGTGTGGAAGTTGAGAGGGGGTGAGACCTGACAGCGAGGATTGGTATGGGACCATATTTCTGTGTAAAGTTGTTCAGAGTAGTGATATAGAATGAGGTTGGAGTGGCCTAGAATGAGTAGTGAGAAGGTGATATACTGGAAGCGTGGAGAGCCTACAGGAAGTATAGGTAATGTATAGTATATATATAATATATATATATATATATATATATATATATATACACACCACCTAAAACAGATAGAGGGGGCGCTTCATGGTGTATTAACGTTTATTAAAAAACGTGGAAATCACTTTATTTAAAATTTCTCCCACGGAGAAGATAATGCCCGTACCGAATATTTCATCCGGTGTGGGCTAAAATACCACAAGATTTGTCACATAATCCACTGGCTCAACAGCATGCCCAGAATGTGCAGTGTACAACTCACGATACCGGGAGGGACACACCAGCAGGCACGATCGTTCCACAACACACCGGCGCCTCAGCGTCTTAGCAGCGGGCTAGAGACCAGCAGGTTCAAGGATGCATCACACAGACCATGCCCCTTCGCGTTTCGTCAATGGACTTCGTCAGTGGGGTGGTCTGTGTGACGCCGCATCACATATTTATACCAGTATACAGGTGTAAGTCATTAGAGCTTCCCTGTTTCTCATGTATGGGGCGTTCACACCTGCAGTTATTCCGTAACCAAGAGCGGCATTAGCAGTGATGATCAGCGGTATTTAATTGACGGACTCATGTTGTTAAAAAATTTTAAACTTTTTTAAACAAACAATATAAAATCGCAATAATATTCTTTAGAATGAATGGAATAGGAGTGAGTGTTTTAAAGTGCTAGTTCACCTAAAATTAATTTTGTATTTATTAGTACCCTCCCGTCTCCGCCAGAAATAGATTGCGGCAGACTGCATAATGAACAATTTATATATTATCAGAGGGGTTATTATCGAGAATTCTTAGTAAGAATATAAGAGAATTATTAGAACAATTAAAATGATAATTATAAAAATAAATAAACGAGTACAGATTCCTTACTAACCAGAAGAGGTATATGTATATATTAGATTTTCTTAACCCCTTCCCGACATTTGACGTATATATACGTCATGGCCGGGATGTACTTCCCGACACATGACGTATATATACGTCATGGCTTTAAACTGTCACCGCGTCTATAGACGCGGTGACAGTTTGGAGATGTCTGCTGTCCCTGACAGCAGACATCCCCCCTCGCCGCCCAGGGGGGGCAGGGATGCCCCCCCCGGTCGGCGATCGCTGCGATTGGCTGTTCAAAAGTGAACAGCCAATTGCAGCGTTTTCTGTGTTACCGGCGGCTAAGCCGCTCGGTAACACAGAGATCGGTGGTGATCGGTGCTGTTAAGTACAGCACCGATCACCACCGATCGGCAGCCCACCCTTCCACCCACCCGCGGCAGCCTCTCTCCCACCCGGCAGCCTCCCTCCCACCCAGCCAGCAGCCGCAGCGCCAGCCCCCCTCCCACCCCCCCGCCAGCCGCAGCACAGCAGCAAACGTTTATAAATTATAAATTAAATGAACTAATATATATATATATATATATGTGTGTATATATATATATATATATATATATACACATATATATATATATATATGTGTGTATATATATATATATATACACACACACATATATATATATATATATATATACAGTGATCGGTGCTGTTAAGTACAGCACCGATCACCACCGATCGCCAGCCCCCCCCCCCCCCCCTCCCACCCGGCAGCCCCCCCTCCCGCCCACCCGGCTGCCGCAGCGCCAGCACCGCTCCCACCCCCCCACCAGCCGCAGCGCCAGCCCCCTCCCAAAGCTGGTGAGCAAAATGGGGTCACATGTGGGGGGGTTCCACTGTATTGGTGCTTCGGGGCTCTTGCTAATGCGACATAGCACCCACCATTCATTCCACCACCAAATATCACTCCTTCCCTTCTGAGTCCTGCCATGCACCCAAATGGTATTTTTTGGTCACATATGAGGCATTGCCGTACTCGGGAGAAATTGGGGCACAGATTTTGGGGTGCTTTGTCTCCTTCATTCCTTGCGAAAATGAAAAATTTTGAGCCAGAACTGCATTTTTGTGTAAAAAATTACATTTTTTTACACAAAAATGCAGATCTGGCTCAAAATTTTTCATTTTCGCAAGGAATGAAGGAGACAAAGCACCCCAAAATCTGTGCCCCAATTTTTCCCGAGTATGGCAATGCCTCACATGTGACCAAAAAATACCAGTTGGGTGCATGGCAGGACTCAGAAGGGAAGGAGTGATATTTTGATTTTGCAGCACAGATTCTGGTTGAATGACCCCTGAAGCACCCATACAGTGGAACCCCCCCACAAGTGACCCCATTTTGCAAACTACACCCTTCAGGGAATTCATCAGGGGGTATAGTGTACATTTCAAACCCCCAGGGGTTTCACCAATTTTGATACAACTGAGCTGTGAAAATGAAAAATTTAATTTTTTCATTTTCACAGCCCAGTTGTATCAAAATTGGTGAAACCCCTGGGGGTTTGAAATGTACACTATACCCCTAGATGAATTCCCTGAGGTGTGTAGTTTGCAAAATGGGGTCACTTGTGGGGGGGTTCCTAACTTTTAGCATCTTATGGTGCCTAGAAACCTACATGGTGCCTAAAAAATAATCTCATAAAAAAGAGGCTCCAAAATCAAGTAGGTGCTCCTTCTATTATGAAGCCTGTGGTTTGGTCAACGTGCACACTAGGGCCACATATAGGATATTTATGAAAACAAAAGAATTGGGGGAATCAATTTTTAGTCACATTTCTCTAGTAAAATGTACTGTGTTCCTTAGAAAAATGTATTAAAATTGCAAATCTGCAAAAAAAATAAATTTTGAAATTTCACCTACACTTTGTTTTAATTCCTGTGAAACACCTAAAGGGTTAACAAACTTCCAAAATGCTGTTTTGAATACTGTGAGGGTCGCAGTTTTTGAAATGGCATCATTTATGGGGGTGTCTCACATACAAGTCCCTCAAAGTCTCATCAGAACTGAACTGGTCCCTAAAAAAATCAGTGTTTGAAATTTTCTTGAAAATTTGAGAATTTGCTATTCATATT
Organism: Crinia signifera; assembly: GCF_055691185.1. Taxonomy (NCBI): domain Eukaryota; kingdom Metazoa; phylum Chordata; class Amphibia; order Anura; family Myobatrachidae; genus Crinia; species Crinia signifera. The sequence goes on along the minus strand of NC_139221.1, from coordinate 203,251,976 downwards.
TTAAGCCTCCTAGTGTCCAAAAATTTAAAAGGAAGTTGAAATAATGATGGAAACATAAAGTAGACATATGGTCTATGTTAGTTATTAACTATTTTGAGTGGTATGATTATTTGTCTCACAAGCAGAAAATTTAACATTTTGCAAATTGCTAAATTTTCCATTTTTTTGCGACATTTTGGTATTTTTCACAAAAAAACACAGACTGTATCGACCCAAATTTACCACTAACTTGAAGTACAATGTGTCACGAGAAAACAATCTCAAAATCACTGGGATAAGTAAAAGCAAAAAAAAGTTATCCCCATTTAAGTGATACATGTCAGATTTGAAAAAAAGGGCTCTGTCAGGAAGGCAAAAACTGGCTGTGTCAGGAAGGGGTTAAAGGGACTTCACCTTCATCATCGTCTCCCATATTATGAGAAACTGGGATTCTCTTTACATATAAAACATACAATGACAGTAAATACATTGCCACGGATAGAACTCTTACTTGGGATTAGTATTAAATACACAGAGATACATTTGAGAATTGATAATTATTCTGATACATTTTGTAAGTGTTTTAGCCTCTTTGCAAACGTAACTGATGCGGCTCTTAGCAACATGTCATTAGATGTAATCAAATCTCTTCATAAACCTAACAGTTGCGGCCGTTTTTATTTGGCAGCATGTCATCAGCGATAGTGGGCTGAGCAAACATCATTTATAGGATATTTAGCCACTACAAATCAGACAGGTTTAACGGAGCTTTTTCATATATGAATTAATTACAATTATTTACAATTTTTTAGCAGCTTTCCACACACTATGGTATCGGACCACAAACATTTCCAACGATACACTAAAGCAAATCGATTGCAGGGGATACAGGAGAATTCATCGATGGTATTCACAATAATCTTAGATGTTAATTCTCTGCAATCGATTTGCTTTAGTGTATCGTTGGAAATGTTTGTGGTCCGATACCATAGTGTGTGGAAAGCTGCTAAAAAATTGTAAATAATTGTAATTAATTCATATATGAAAAAGCTCCGTTTAACCTGTCTGATTTGTAGTGGCTAAATATCCTATAAATGATGTTTGCTCAGCCCACTATCGCTGATGACATGCTGCCAAATAAAAACGGCCGCAACTGTTAGGTTTATGAAGAGATTTGATTACATCTAATGACATGTTGCTAAGAGCCGCATCAGTTACATTTGCAAAGAGGCTAAAACACTTACAAAATGTATCAGAATAATTATCAATTCTCAAATGTATCTCTGTGTATTTAATACTAATCCCAAGTAAGAGTTCTATCCGTGGCAATGTATTTACTGTCATTGTATGTTTTATATGTAAAGAGAATCCCAGTTTCTCATAATATGGGAGACGATGATGAAGGTGAAGTCCCTTTAAGAAAATCTAATATATACATATACCTCTTCTGGTTAGTAAGGAATCTGTACTCGTTTATTTATTTTTATAATTATCATTTTAATTGTTCTACTAATTCTCTTATATTCTTACTAAGAATTCTCGATAATAACCCCTCTGATAATATATAAATTGTTCATTATGCAGTCTGCCACAATCTATTTCTGGCGGAGACGGGAGGGTACTAATAAATACAAAATTAATTTTAGGTGAACTAGCACTTTAAAACACTCACTCCTATTCCATTCATTCTAAAGAATATTATTGCGATTTTATATTGTTTGTTTAAAAAAGTTTAAAAATTTTTAACAACATGAGTCCGCCAATTAAATACCGCTGGTGATCACTGCTAATGCCGCTCTTGGTTACGGAATAACTGAAGGTGTGAACGCCCCATACATGAGAAACAGGGAAGCTCTAATGACTTACACCTGTATACTGGTATAAATATGTGATGCGGCGTCACACAGACCACCCCACTGACGAAGTCCATTGACGAAACGCGTAGGGGCGTGGTCTGTGTGACGCATCCTTGAACCTGCTGGTCTCTAGCCCGCTGCTAAGACGCTGAGGCGCCGGTGTGTTGTGGAACGATCGTGCCTGCTGGTGTGTCCCTCCCGGTATCGTGAGTTGTACACTGCACATTCTGGGCATGCTGTTGAGCCAGTGGATTATGTGACAAATCTTGTGGTATTTTAGCCCACACCGGATGAAATATTGGGTACGGGCATTATCTTCTCCGTGGGAGAAATTTTAAATAAAGTGATTTCCACGTTTTTTAATAAACGTTAATACACCATGAAGCGCCCCCTCTATCTGTTTTAGGTGGTGTGTACATTGAAGGACCCGTGGGAATCAGGTCATTTGGAGGGGAGCTGCACCTACTACATTTGGATTGGTGTGGATTTTCAAAAGAACTTTATAATTCCTTGAAGGGAACGGACTTTATTAGTGTCAGCGCACCTATATATTTGCACTGTATCTGTGTTATTTTTTCCCATTTATAGGTTGCTGCAGTTAAATTTGCACTAGTGTCCGTGTTTTATATAAGTGGAAAACGTGTTTCGTAATACTGATTATCGTAGGAAAAGGAGTGAGGAGTGTGCTAGAATTTTTAATGAAGATATTAGTGACCCCATAAGGGTAGAGAATCCAATTAGAGGTAATGAGGACCTCATGATAAATTTAGAACGTCTCTTAATTAAAGAAACAAAAACATGGTGGGACATCACTGGTCTAGAGAGCTATATTAAATGTGGGAGGATTCCCAGAGGCCTCAGACTAAGTAAAAATCCCACCATGGGTCATGATAACGAGAAGTTTCTTGCTGACTGGTATAAGATACTTGACCAGTGCTCCCTAGAGCTGATGCAATTATTGGTTAATGAAAAAAGAAAAATTTTAGTTCAGGTTGAGCAGGATCTTGAAAAACTAAACGGAGATTTAAATGAATTTAAAGAGACAGAATCTTTTAAAACCAAAAAACATTATATAGACAGTAAAGTTCTCAAAATTGAGGACAAAGTAATTGAGACTAAGAAAAGCAAATTTAAAAGGGACAGAGAGGATTATCAGAATAATCAAGTCAGAACATGGCATGTAGAGCGCGGGCGTGCTAGAGAAGAACGCCGCACCTACCAAAATAATTATGGGAGGAATGATCAGTGGCAAAATCAGTCATCCCAGAGATATCAAGTGAGAGATAGGTCATCTAATAAATATAGACCAAGAGACAGATCCAATAATAACGATTGGAAGTATCCGAAAAAAACTTCCCATTATAATACTAATAAAAACTACTACCAACCAAGAGGGGTAGCGGTTAATAATCGTTATGAAAGGCTCAGGTCTACAAACACAGAGGTTTTTTTAGACCAACGAGAGAGATTAAATCTGTCTCAAAGAAACCCTCAGTTGCTAGAGGCCCCTCCCCCATCTCCCGGAGGTCGAAAACGAAGGCTCCCAGAAAGAGAGGAAAGAGAGCTTCCAAGAAGGGAGTCCAAAATGAGACACCTGCGGTAAATGATCTCGATTGAGGCATCTATAATCTCTCAAAAAGAGTGTTAAATGATAAAGAGAAAAGAGTGTTACAAAAGGGGTTATCCTTTGCTCCATCAAAAAAAGCCAACAAGTTTGACTTGTATATTGATTTAAATTTGTATGTGAGGAAACTCACATTAAAGAGACACTTTCTTAGGAAGTCCGATGCTACGTTGAGAAATTGGGATGACACCCATAGTCTAAGTAAAAATAACTCAGGGTTGAAATGTAAATCCACCTTTTACCCCCTTGAATCTAGGGGTGCACATATAGAAATGTTTTCCCAATTGGTGAAAAAAGAAATTGACCAGCTTAAAATCACAGAGGGGAGGAGAAACCTCTCACCTGCTGAGTCGAAAGCCCTGAAGGGTTTAGCTGACGACACCAGCATTGTCATTAAAAATGCTGACAGGGGGGGGGGATAGTTATAATGGACCGGGAAATGTATGTTGGGGAGGCTTATAGATTATTGAATGATCAAGATTCCTATAAAAAACTCCCTCGGGATCCTACAGAAATATTCAAAAAAGAACTTGAAACACTGTTAGGTGAAGGTTTGAGATCCAAAAGTATCAATGCAGAGTAGTACAAATATCTATTGAATGAAACCCCCAGAACGGCAACGTTCTACCATATCCCTAAAATACACAAAAATGTCACCTGCCCCCCCGGTCGACCAATTGTGAGTGGGATTGGTTCTCTTTGTTCAAGAATGTCGGAATATGTGGACAAATATATTAAAGGCTATGTTCCGAAAATTTATACATATATTCAAGATACAACTCATGTCTTACAAATACTTAATGAGATGGAGTGGCAGCCAGGGTATAAGTGGTGTACTGTGGACGTGCAGGCTTTGTACACCGCGATACCACACACTAAGGGAATAGAGGTGATTAGAGAAAAACTAAGTGATGACCCTGATTTGGAAAGCACTAAAGTAGATTTTATCTGTAAATGTTTGGAGTATGTTCTAAAATGCAATTACTTTGGCTTCCTAGAAGAATTTTTTGTACAATTATGCGGGACGGCTATGGGCAGCATTTGTGCCCCTAGCCTGGCTAATCTTTACATGAGTCATTGGGAAAAGGGTGTGCTACAGGGGCCATATAGAGATAACCTAAAACTGTTCAAGCGTTATATCGATGACGTCCTGATCGTGTGGGATGGTAGCAGCCTCGAATTTGAAAACTTCATGAGTGCCATAAATATCAATCAATATAACTTGAGCTTCACCCACACGATCAGTGAGTCAGAGATAGAGTTCCTTGATTTGGTTATCAGCACAAAAAATTTCCAAACAAGTGGGAAAATTGAAACCCATACCCATTTTAAAAAAGTGGATAGCAACAGCTACCTCGACTTTTACAGCTGCCATCTACCGAGGTGGAAGCAAAATATACCCTTTTCACAATTCACAAGGTTGCGGAGAAACTGCACCACTTTAGAAGCTTATGATGAGCAAGCTGAGGTATACATTGAGAGGTTTGGTGAAAAGGGGTATCCACATGAAATAATAGAAGATGCCAATATAAAAGCAAGGAATAAAAATAGAACAGAGCTCCTTACATATAAACAGAAAAATAGAGAAACGGATAAAATATTCTGTCCTTTCATCACGAAGTATAATAGCAATGAAAAAGACATAAATAAATTTCTAAAGAAGCATTGGCATGTTTTAAAACTGGACACCGTACTTTCTGAACATTTACCGGATCATCCAGATATTATATACAAAAGGGCTAATAATATCAAAACAATGGTGTCAAATAGTCAACTTGAAAAAATCCCTGTGAATGCTCCTCGAGCGTTGTTTGGGGGCATCCTGGGATCATTTCCCTGTGGAAGTTGTAAAATATGCCCACTAATGGAGCGAGGGGCAAAAATTTTTTATAATTCAGATTAAACTGAACATCATAAAATCAAGAGTTTGATTAATTGCAATGCTTCATTTGTTGTATATATGTTGGAATGTCCGTGTGGGCTCCAGTATATCGGAAAAACCAAAAGAACCTTAAAAATCCGAATACTGGAGCACACACGGAATATAAAAAACAAAGTCCAGAAACATAGCATCCCGCGGCACTTTGCCCAGTGCCATAATGGAGATGCTTCTCTTTTGAAGTTCAAGGCGATCGAACACATCCAAATTGATAAAAGGGGAGGGGAGAGAGAAAATAGGTTGTCCAGGAGGGAAACCTACTGGATAATAACTCTCAATACAGTTATGCCCCGAGGCCTCAATGAGAATTATGAGATAACACCCTTTATCCAGTAAGAATTAACATCTAAGATTATTGTGAATACCATCGATGAATTCTCCTGTATCCCCTGCAATCGATTTGCTTTAGTGTATCGCTGGAAATGTTTGTGGTCCGATACCATAGTGTGTGGAAAGCTGCAAAAAAATTGTAAATAATTGTAATTAATTCATATATGAAAAAGCTCCGTTTAACCTGTCTGATTTGTAGTGGCTAAATATCCTATAAATGATGTTTGCTCAGCCCACTATCGCTGATGACATGCTGCCAAATAAAAACGGCCGCAAATGTTAGGTTTATGAAGAGATTTGATTACATCTAATGAAATGTTGCTAAGAGCCGCATCAGTTACGTTTGCAAAGAGGCTAAAACACTTACAAAATGTATAAGAATAATTATCAATTCTCAAATGTATCTCTGTGTATTTAATACTAATCCCAAGTAAGAGTTCTATCCGTGGCAATGTATTTACTGTCATTGTATGTTTTATATGTAAAGAGAATCCCAGTTTCTCATAATATGGGAGACGATGATGAAGGTGAAGTCCCTTTAAGAAAATCTAATATATACATATACCTCTTCTGGTTAGTAAGGAATCTGTACTCGTTTATTTATTTTTATAATTATCATTTTAATTGTTCTAATAATTCTCTTATATTCTTACTAAGAATTCTCGATAATAACCCCTCTGATAATATATAAATTGTTCATTATGCAGTCTGCCGCAATCTATTTCTGGCGGAGACGGGAGGGTACTAATAAATACAAAATTAATTTTAGGTGAACTAGCACTTTAAAACACTCACTCCTATTTCATTCATTCTAAAGAATATTATTGCGATTTTATATTGTTTGTTTAAAAAAGTTTAACATTTTTTAACAACATGAGTCCGCCAATTAAATACCGCTGGTGATCACTGCTAATGCCGCTCTTGGTTACGGAATAACTGCAGGTGTGAACGCCCCATACATGAGAAACAGGGAAGCTCTAATGACTTACACCTGTATACTGGTATAAATATGTGATGCGGCGTCACACAGACCACCCCACTGACGAAGTCCATTGACGAAACGCGTAGGGGCGTGGTCTGTGTGACGCATCCTTGAACCTGCTGGTCTCTAGCCCGCTGCTAAGACGCTGAGGCGCCGGTGTGTTGTGGAACGATCGTGCCTGCTGGTGTGTCCCTCCCGGTATCGTGAGTTGTACACTGCACATTCTGGGCATGCTGTTGAGCCAGTGGATTATGTGACAAATCTTGTGGTATTTTAGCCCACACCGGATGAAATATTGGGTACGGGCATTATCTTCTCCGTGGGAGAAATTTTAAATAAAGTGATTTCCACATTTTTTAATAAACGTTAATACACCATGAAGCGCCCCCTCTATCTGTTTTAGGTGGTGTGTACATTGAAGGTCCCGTGGGAATCGGGTCATTTGGAGGGGAGCTGCACCTACTACATTTGGATTGGTGTGGATTTTCAAAAGAACTTTATAGTTCCTTGAAGGGAACGGACTTTATTAGTGTCAGCGCACCTATATATTTGCACTATATATATATATATATATATATATATATATACACACAGACACACACAGCCTAGTACAGACACTACTACACCATGTAATGTATAAAAGGTGAAATTTTGTCCTATTGTCTTTCTATAAAAATCCAGATTACAAGCGAAGATAGTGATCTTTTACATACAAGCGTATTGAATAACGGCCGAATCAACTCTAAAAATTATAATGTAAATGAATTATTGTTAATTTTTCTGTCATAAAAAAACACAATTTTCGCTGTACGCTCATTTATGTTCAGCATAACTCCGCAATTACTGCAGAAATGTACACCAATCATAGTACACATATTACTTGCCCCTACAGTGTTTGTTCCCAGATTGTAACACACCACTAGCACTGATGTAGCAGCACAGAGTATTACAGCATAACTCTGGAAAGACTGGAGCAATTGACTCAAAGCATGGTACACATCAATTACAATCTGAACAAACTCTGTAGAGGAAACACCCCGGGCACTCCTAGGGGTGGGGCAGCAGCACAGACTATATCAGGACATTCATGATATGTCAGTGATGCATAGTTGCCTACCCTCCTGCATTCTGCAGGAGACTCCCTTAAATAGCAGCAATCTCCCTCCCTGCCTCATTAGTCTACCAATCTGCCTCATGTCACCAAGCCCACAGAACACTGTTTTTGGGGGAAAAATGGAATAAGAGATAGATACAGATTCATCAGCACCATTTCCCAGCACTTTACCAAGTATAGTATCTCTTACTCCAGCTGCGGGCACTTGTGAGGGGATGTGTCTTTGTATCACATCCCCTTGCATGGTTGCAAGGGGATGTGGTGGCGATTCAGCAGGGCAGGCCCTCAAAGACTCGTTAAGCTGCAAGATCACAGCTTAATGACACAACCAGAACCTGGCCCTAATATACATACATAAATACACATACACACACACTATGCCATACCTTGTGCACCTGTTCCTTTCTTCTTGGACGAGCAAGAAGTACGCTTCCATCTTCTTTTCCCAATACTTGTGCTGCTTCTGTGCACTCTGTATCTTCCGATTGATGGATCTTTTGCAGTAACGCAACCTTTTCTTGCAGCTCTCTTTGGTGCACTTGAAAATCCCCTTGCACTGTGTGTGCAATTTCATCCCACGTCGTGTTCTGGAATCTTGATTGAGAATTTCTTGCCTGTGAACCAAATAAATGTGCAGAGTGATGAATTACCTGGTTAATGAGTGTGTCAGTTTCTTCATCTGTGAAGTTTGGTCCCCTGTTGCACGAGTCTTCTCCGGAGTCAGCATCGTGGTCTGTCTCTGATGGTTGTTGGACATCTTCAGTCTGTCTCTGCGCTGATTCTTCTTCCTGTGAAGAGAGAGAAAACCTACTTCTTTCTTCTTGGGACATTGGTGAACCCAAAGCTTCAATCTGTCTCGACGCTGATTGTTCTTCCTCTGAGGGTCTCCTTCTTTCTTCCTGGGACATTTCTAAAAGAAAACTGAATAGAGAAATCAAATATGTTATACAATCAAAAAGATTCATGAAGATCTACTATTTTAATATAAGTGATAATTTGTCCTTGTGACTGTTTTTATATACAAATCCAGTTTACAAGTGATATTTCACTAATATGCTATGTCATATATAATATATATATATATATATATATATATATATATATATATATATATATATATATATATAGAGCAATGTAATGTCCGGCACTCCCCGCTTTCTGGAGCTCCTGTGCCCGGGTGCCTTCCCCTGTGATGAACTCACCACCAATACAGTATAGCAATAATGGGCGTCACTCCGGGGCTTGCGTGAAAAAACTCAGTGGAAGTTTATTATTCCTTACGGTCTACGCCGTTTCGGGATAAACCCTTCATCAGGACCAAAGTATGGAACAAGTGCAAACAACAATGTGATACAAAAAAATCAACTTACATATAGGGGACCCGCCGTGTAGCATCCTCCTCCATCTGGGACTCCCGCTGACGACTTCCGGGTACTCCCGGAAGTGACCTGGCCGTCCTGGCAGCGGAGGAGGCCACACTGTGGGAAAAGCGAACAGTGCCAACAGTTTAAAATTCATGATAAAGTGCTTTGTGCTTACAGTAATAATAATAATCGTTATACAGTGCTGTTATATACGTGTAAAAAATACAAAACAACATACATTACATGTAATACAATTTAAAACGCTGCACTTTCCCTGAACCTCTTTTTATCCGCCACAAGATGTCACTGTGGCACAACATTTTCCTGTCTCATGTGTGTATAGGTATAGCTGCTGGTTACATACATAATGTTTCAGCTATCCTTTCAGCTTTAATGAGTGCGCTGAGTTATAAGGAGTCCTTGCATCCTTAATGTCTGCAAAACTCCCCTCCAATTTCATAGCAGGGAGCTTTATTGCTCCTAACTGGAATCTGTCCAATAGGATATTACATTGAGTATTCTACACAAGATACATGATTTTTATAAGAAACTACCCAAATTCATTGTTTTATTGAGGCCTCCTGGTTTGAGGGTCCCCAAGGTGTGGATCCACCTACTCTCAATTTGTAAGAGGTGTTTACCCCTATCTCCCCCTCTGGCGGATTCTGGTGCTTGATCTATTAATTGAAATCTTAAGCTGGCCACCCCATGCTTGGCCTCCAAAAAATGTCTGGCCACAGTCTGTTCGCTGTGGCCCTTTTCGATTGCCATGCGGATGGCAGTCCTGTGATTTGCCATCCGTTCTTTGATGGTACCAATCGTTTTGCCAACGTAATTTAACCCACACGGGCACATCAAAAGGTAAATAACAAATTTGGACGTACATAATAACACTGGCTTGATGTTAAAGCTTTTGCCCGTGTGGGGATGGCGAAACGTGGACCCGGAACTCATATAGCTACAGGTGACACAACCGGTACACCTGTAACAGCCCCCTTTACGTGACAGAAAATGTTTCACTTCTGTTTTTAATGTTGAGATGTCAGTTTTAACGACTCTATCCCCTATGCTCCTCCCCCTAATGAACCCTGTTTGTAGTCTGGTATTTTTTAGACTGGGTATGTGGGGGTCAGTGGCTACTAAAGGCCACAATGTTTTGGCCTGTTTGACTAATCCTGGGCTCTTGTCGGAGTAGTGTTTAACCCAGGTGAAAGTCTCATCACTCTGATTGCTTTTTTTGGGGTTACTTTTTAGAAGTTCAGCTCTTGCGATGTTAATAGCTTTTTTCTGTGCTTCTTTTAACAGTTGATAGGGGTACCCCCTTTCCAAAAACCTGTTGAACATGTTTTCCAGTTGAGCATTTCTGATGTTGTCATCACTATTGACCCTACAGACTCTTATAAATTGCGAGTAGGGCAAACTCGCTGTAGTGGCCTTTGGGTGAAAGCTCTGGAATTGCAACATCATGTTGCGATCGGTCGGCTTAGTGAAAAGGCGGGTACTGAGTTTGTTCCCTTCTTTGATTATACGGACATCTAGGAAGTCTAGCTGGGTGGGACTTATTGAATATGTCAGTTTGACTGGACTATCTGACTGGTTGTGTTGTTCAAGCATTTTAACCAGGGTCTCTTGGGGACCAGTCCAGAGAAGAATCAGGTCATCTATATATCTATAGTAAAACCTGGCAAACTGCATAAACACTGGATTCTGCAAGAAGATCTTGTTTTCTACATGGTACATGTAAGCATTCGCGTACACTGGAGCGGACGGAGAACCCATGGCACACCCTGATAATTGATTGTAATATTTCTTATCATGCATGAACATATTATGTGTCAGAGTAAACTTCAAAAGTTGTAATATGAAGCTGACATCTGGACCTGTGTAATGAGGATTGTGGGCCATGAGTTCTCCTACCGCTTGCAGCCCCTGCAGGTGGGGGATGCAGGTATAAAGGCTGGTTACATCAATACCCACCAACAATGTATTGGTGGGGATTTCACCCAGCTCCTGCAGTTTAATTAACAATGAGGTGGTGTCCTTGAGATATGTGCTGGTGTTCTGCACACAATTTTGTAGGAGCGCATCCACATATCTCGCCACCGGTTCGCACAGAGACCCCCCGGCCGAGATGATAGGTCTACCAGGAGGCCTCTGTGCGTTCTTGTGTAGCTTCGGTATGATGTAAAATACCGGGGTTATCGGGTGCAGGCGTAACAGACTCTTTTTCACATCAGGTAAAGCTAGGTTTTCTCGAATGGCATTGTCCAGAATGGCTTCTAATTCTTGCCGATGAATCGGTGTTGGATCCATGGAGAGTCTTTCATCTGTCAAGCCATCGGACAGGAGGCAGTCGCATTCCTCTTTGTAATAGGACAAGTTCATCACCACTACCGCTCCCCCTTTGTCCGCGGAGCGGATAACGATGTCCGTTCTGTCCCCCAAACTCTTCAAAGCCAGGTGCTCCTCTTTTGTGAGATTGTTGGATTTGGTGCCAGGCACCGTGTTACTGCTGTTCTCCAATACTCTGGAAAATGTTTTAAGGGACGGGTTGTTGGACAGGGGGTCAAATGTGCTAGTTGGTTTTAGTTGTTGTAACATCTTGTCTTCTAGGGAAGGAATCACTTGTGGGGTTGCATTCTTGTTTTTGTCAAAATGTTCTTTTAGGCGGAGTTTTCTCTGGAGGCGGTAATTATCGACTTTCCATTTAAAGTCGTCGTGTATGACTGTGGGCACGAAATTTAAGCCCTTGTTTAAAACAGATAGCTCTGCTGGAGTCAGTACCGCACTCGACCCCTTCTTGGCTGTCGCCTTCCTCTCCCTCTCACCTTGGCCACCTCGTCTCGATCGCTTCTGATTGTATCGGCATCCCTGGCCCTGGTGCCTACGGCTAAAGGGATCTGTGTTCGCTGTCGTCCCTGCCGTGGCTGCTGGGGTTGTTCCCCCTCGCTGGCCGAGGTGCTTGTATCACGCGAGCTGAAGGCAGGTTGATTTCTCCAGCTCCTCCGAGGTGCCCTGGTGTTGTGTTGTGGGACTGCTCCCCCTTGTAGCCATCGATACATCCGATGATTGGTGTAGTCATTACGAACCTTCACCAGTTTATCTTTCTTTTTTTTTTTTTTTTTCAAGTTCAAAAGCAGTAACAAACAATTGTAAGGTTTCGTTAGAACTTGCATACATTTTCCATTTTTCTTTTGTTTAAATTCGGTATCAACATAAGGTTACAAGTGTATAAGAGAGATCATGTAACATTAGTTTTATGTTAGAGTTTTCTTTGCTTACTAACAGTATAAAAATTCTAAAGTTTCTATGTCAGTCATGTAACAAGATAAACATTTCTCATATATATTATCTTTCCATTTATATTAATTTCAATAAACATATTTAATTATTAGTATTGTAGCGTTTTTCATTCTTCATGTGAACCACAGTAATGAATTTTTCCGAGAAAACATATGTTATTTTATGCTAAATGTGATCAAGAGTAGAAAGGAAATAAGATCAAAGGTTATAGGAGGTGGGATTAGGAAGGAAAGGAAGGAGGTGGAGGGGGGGGGGAGAGAACATGCGTGTCCTAGACAATCAGCTCCAGTTGTTATTGGATGATTGGCGGATCTTGTAGGAGTATTCTGGTTTCATACCAGAGGGTTGTGTGAAAACATTTGTGTATTTGTTGTTTAATTTCTATTTGAAGTGTATCTATATAACTTTCCCATATTTCAAAGAAACCCTTAGTTTGGGATTCTTTGTGTAAAGTTGTTTCGGTCCATTCAAGTTTCAATATTTGAAACAGTTTTTCTTCAAACATTGAGATCGAGGGAGGTGAAGTAGATATCCATTGTTGCAATATGCATTTCCTTGCCACTGAGGATACATATAGCAGCAATTTTTTACAGCCAACTGTAATTTTAGGGGTAGCTGGTAGGAATCCCAAAATGGCCCACTCTGGTGTTAATGCTAGATAATTTACTAAGTGATCCACTGCGAATTGTCTTATCAACATCCAGAATCTTTGGATTTTTGTGCATTCCCACAAGCAGTGGTATAAATTTGCGTCAGAGTGGTTACATTTTGGGCATGACGAAGAGTTAGTGAGATTTATTAAGTTGGAGCGATAAGGAGATAAGTAACCTCTGTAGAATATTTTAAAAAACATATCCTTGTAGGATGTGGCGGAAATTGTTTTGGTAGAGTATAGAAGAGTATTTAGGATAGTTTTTTCATCTAGGTTGGGGAAGTGTCCCTGCCATTTAGTGATGCCTGTTTGGAATTGGCCAGTATAGTATGGTTCTCTTAGTATCTGATAGAAATATGTTATTGCTTTTCTGGTGTAGCTTACATTCAAGAGCGCCTTGTCAAACTGGTAATCCCAGTCGGCTTCCCCCAGGAATTTTATTACCTTGTTGGCGTAGTGTTGGATTTGAAAAAAGGCTAAATTGCAGGGTGGTAAGAAATCGTGTAAGGCTTTTGCTTGTATGTATGTTAGTATTTTTTTGGTTTCTCTGTTTGCGAGTTGTCTTATAGAGCGTATCCCCTGAGAGTGCCATGATCGAAATGGTTGTGTTGTTGAGCCATGTTGAAAATTATTATTGCCTATGAAGGGAAGATGTAATGAATATTGAGTATGTAATTTATTCTTGTTGCGTATTGAATGCCATGTGGACCATGTTGACATAAGGAGGGGATTTTCCAATATTTGTGTGGATAATTCGTGTTTAGGTAAATGTAGGAGGCTCGTTAAGTTAAGGGTGGGAAGGAATTGTTGTTCCATTGTGTAGTTGGCATATTGGTCTCTTTGGTGTATCCAATCTTTTATGTATCGACATATGGCTGCTTGGTTATATAATTTAATGTTGGGAAAATTGATTCCTCCCTCCTGTCTTGTTTTCTGTAGTATCTTTAGGCTAATTCTTGGCTTTTTTTTGACCATATAAAGTTTCTAAAAAGGTTAGTAATTTTCCTTTCGTCAGATAGGGTAAGGATAATCGGGAGAACTTGAAGCGGATATAGAAGTTTTGGGAATGTAATCAGTTTGATTAAATTAGCTCTACCTAGATATGATAATTGTAAATGTTGCCAACCCTCTAGTTCCGCTTCAATCTGTGTAATGAGTGGTGTTATGTTTGCATAGTAGAGGTTGTGAATGTTTTTGGTTAATTTTATTCCTAAGTATTGTATGTGAGAAGAGGCCCACTGTAGTTCCCCAATAGGAGTGTTTGGCTTGTATGGGCGGTTGCCTAGTGCTAGAGCCTTTGACTTTGAGAGATTTATCCGGAACCCCGAAAGTAAACCATATTGATGAAGTGTGTTAAACAAGGGTTCTAGGCTTGTTTCCGGGTTGGAGATAAATATCATCAAATCATCTGCAAAAGCTTGTAATTTCAGCTCTTGGGATCCAATTTTTGCTCCTTGTAGATCTGTCCATTGTTGTAAGTGGCGTAATAGGGGGTCTAGCGCTAAGTTAAATAATAAAGGGGAAAGTGGGCAGCCCTGTCGCGTCCCCCGTTGTAGTGTTAAAGAGTTACCTAGGAGGCCATTCACTAATAGTTTGGTAGAGGGTTTACAGTATATATATTTGATTAGGTTTATGAAGGGAAGGCCAAAACCTCTGTGTTCCAAGACTCCAAAGAGGTATTTCCATAAAATTTTATCAAAAGCTTTCTCTGCGTCTAAGCTCAACAACACTGTTGAGGTATTAGTATTGTTAGACGAGGAAGCCACAACTGCTAATGCCGAGCGGATTCCCAGAACCGAATGTCGGTCTGTTGTAAACCCTAATTGGTGTGTGGTCAAGAGGTCTGGCATCATTCCCTTTAGTCTGTTTGAGAAGACTTTTGTTAGTATTTTGTAGTCTTGGTTCAATAACGCAATCGGTCTATATGAGTCCATCTGAGAAGTGTCTTTGTGTGGTTTTGGTATTAAGATTGTTATTGCTTCATTGAAAGATGGGTAAGGTATTTTATTGCTAAATATTTCTTGGTATAGTGAGGTAAGTGTTGGGATGATGTCAGTTTTTAGAATTTTGTAATAATTGGCATTTAACCCGTCGGGCCCAGGTGCTTTATTTAATTTAAGAGAGTCTATGGCTATGAGTAGTTCTTGTTCAGTGAGTTTGTCATTTAGTCTTTCAGTTTGTGCTGTCGTCAATCTAGGAAGGCCTATGTTTTCTAAGAAGTCATCTATATCTTTCGGGTTGGGGTCATTGGATTTGTATAGGTCTGTAAAGTATGATTCTAATAATTTTAAGATGTCAGGGTGGGAAGTGAGGGTTGATCCATTTTTTGGGTCATGTAATTTAGTGATGTAGCATTTTTTTTTTTTTTTTTTTTTTGCCATAAATGCCAATAGTTTTCCTGACTTGCCACCCCAACGGTAATATTGATTTCTCATGTAATCAGTTTTTAGTTTTGCTTCTCGTAGTAAAAAAGCTTCTAGTAAGCCCTTATTCTGTAAGTATATCTTTTTATTGTCCTCAGTCATGGCATTTAGGTAGTGTTGGTGTGATATGCGGAGCTTGCTTGTTAGGGAATGCAGTTGTTCTTTTTTTTCCTTGTTGCGTTTAGCTACATATGAGATTATGTGGCCACGCATGACTGCTTTTGATGTTTCCCAAAATAGGACTATGTCGTCCCAATGTTGGATATTATCGTCTGCATATAACTGCCATTGATTATTAAGATATTTTTGAAAGTCTTCGTTGTGTGTTAAATATGTTGGGAAGCGCCATATTTTTGAAGTTTTGTGTGTATTTTGTCGGTTTATGTCACAAAATATGGGGGCATGGTCAGAGATTATGATATTGTCTATATAAGTGTGGGAGATACGAGGAAAAAATGACTCTTCCAGTAGAAAATAGTCTAATCTTGTAAAGGTATCATGGACTCGTGAATGGTATGTGTATTCTCTACTGGAGCCATTTTGTAGTCTCCATGCATCTAGCAATGCATGTTGGGAACATAAAAAGGATATGCCTTCTTTATTGTTGGGAGGGGAGCTCATTGGGGTTTTGGAGTGGTCTAGTTGTGTATCATGTAATGAGTTCATATCGCCTCCTATTATTAAGTTAGGTGTGTTATGTTGCATTAACAGATTTGATATTGTCTGGTAAAATGTGAAGTTTGGGGTGTTAGGTGCGTATAGGTTAAGTAGTGTGAAGGGCTCTCCATGTATTGTGACATTTAACAATAAGTACCTGCCTTCTGGGTCTGCTATTTTGTGGGTTATCTCGTAGTCTAAGTTTCTCTTAAATACTATAGCCACACCTCGTTTTTTCTTTGTATATGAAGCAGGGACACACTCCCCAATCCAGGGGCTTTTTAAAGTTGAGTTTGAGGTTTTAAGCCAATGGGTTTCTTGTAGAAACATTATATCTGAGTTGGATCTTTTTAAGTATGTAAGAACTTTACGTCTTTTGATAGTGGTGTTTAGACCAGCCACGTTCCATGATAAGAATCTAAATGAGTTGGATGAAATTTGTGGGATTTTTAAAGGTGATGAGTGGTTTGTCGTCATCCTATACCATCCCTGGAGAAAACAGTGTGCATGTAGGTATAAACATGTATCTCACCTGCTCTGTCCCAGCCAGCAGAGCACGTGGTGGAGTTCAAGATGGCAGGTAGTCGTCGTCCGGACACGCATGTTCTAGAATTGGAGGTGGGTAAGGAAGGAGAAAAGGAGGGGGGGAAGAGGAAAAAGAAGGGTATGCATAGAAAATAGTACAACCAAATTTTAAACATTTTTAACATTAATTAGTATAGTTTAATTGAGTCACTTGTCGCAATATGCGTTCCACTGCGCTCCAGCTATCTCAGAGTGGGCTGGTAACCTATAGTACCTATAATAAGGACATTAACAAACTTTGAGGAAAATAGCAAACTGATAAACTACATATTGGGAGGAACCCAGTATGTGTACAAAGCAACTGGTTGTAAATAAAGGTGCAATACACCGGACTGGTAAATAACATGTCATTTAATACTGGAATGCATCAGGAACGATGTTCCATTGATGCCATGCATAGGGTTAGGGATAGTACGAAGGTCAGCCTGGCCGGCAGCACTATTGTTGACCCCAAATAAACATATATGTAAAAAAAACAAAAATTATATGCAAAAAACTACATAAGTGTTGTGCAAACACAAATATATAATAATAATAATCAAACTCCCATAGTGTCACTCGAACTGATTGACAGCTTGGTAGCATACCCAAACACCATAAAAAAATCATAGAAATAGTGCCTAACTTAACATAGACAAAGTATTAGAAAGAAATATTGCAAAAACAAAACTTCTATAGAAATATGACTAGGCACATATACCAAATGTTGCTAGAACCATACTTAACATCGGTTATCTGCACCATGTAAATTATGAGATCGAATGCCAATTAACAATGGGCATTCAATAATGGAAATACTCTACAGCTTAAATTGAGCTATTATCTATAGCTCCATGGTTAAATAACATCATAGCTTTATGAGTATATCTCAATACACAGATATATATACAATATAATACAAAACAAAAAGATACAAAAAACAATAAAAAATGGAAGGAACAGCCCAGAGACAACCACCCTAGCTTCAAAAAGGAAAAAAACCCAAACGGAAACAATGCAAAAATTAATCATAAAACGCAAGAAACAGGAAAAAGGGAATTGACATCATCTTTTAGACCTCAAGTCTTATCTCAAGAAGATCGAGAAGGGATTGTACTGGGATGAGTCCCCTAAGGGACAATGTATCTAGGTCGAAAATCCACCGTGAATCCACAAAACACTTATAAACCCATTAGAAACCAAAACCTCAAGGTAATCAGAACCCAAAATGTGGCCGGTGCACATCCCTAATATATATATATATATATATATATATATATATATATATATATATATATATATATATATATATATATATATATATATATATATATGTAATGTACTACACCATATACACAAAGAATGATGCATAATACCCACGGAATGAGACAAAATTCCCATTATGCCACACAATATGAGCCAAAATTCAGGGACAGAGTGACCGCAGGGACATACGGATAAAGGGTTTTATTTTGGTTCATTCTTTCTGACAAAATCCTTCTTAGATGGACAAAACCATGTGCACTGCAGGGGGGCAGATGTTACTTGTGCAGAGAGAATTAGATGTGGGTGGGGTTTTACTTCAAAGTGAGATCTATATTGCAGTGTAAAAATAAAGCAGTCAGTATTTTCCCTGCACAGAAACAAAATTACTCACCCAAATCTAATTCTCTCTGCACATGTTACATCTGCACCCCCTGCAGTGCACATGGTTTTGTCCATCTAAGAAGGATTTTGTCAGAAAGAATGAACCAAAATAAGGCCCAAAGAGAGGGAGAGTGATAGCAGAGGGAGAGTGACAGCAGGGACAGAGAGTGACAGAGAGACAGGGAGAGTGAGGGATGGCAGGGAGAGTAAGGGATGGCAGGGAGGGAGGCAGAGTGAGGGACGGCAGGGAGAGGGAGGCAGAGAGAGTCCTCCGCAGGGAGTGCGAGGGATGGCAGGGAGCGTGAGGCAGAGTGAGATTGAGGGACGGCA
The DNA here is from genome assembly GCF_055691185.1 of Crinia signifera. Lineage (NCBI taxonomy): Eukaryota > Metazoa > Chordata > Amphibia > Anura > Myobatrachidae > Crinia > Crinia signifera. The sequence continues at coordinate 203,233,212 of NC_139221.1, read as the reverse complement.
GGGAGAGGGAGGCAGAGTGAGGGACGGCAGAGTGAGGGACGGCAGAGTGAGGGACGGCAGAGTGAGGGACGGCAGAGTGAGGGACGACAGGGAGAGGGAGGGGGATTGAGGGACGGCAGGTAGAGGGAGGGATGACAGGGAGACTGAGGGATGACAGGGAGAGTGAGGGATGACAAGGAGAGTAAGGAATGACAGGGAGAGTGAGGGATGACAGGGAGCATGAGGCAGAGTGAGGGAGATTGAGGGATGGCAGGGAGAGTGAGGGAGATTGAAGGATGGCAGGGAGAGTGGGGAAGAGTGAGGGAAGGCAGGGAGAGTGAGGGAAGGCAGGGAGAGTGAGGGAAGGCAGGGAGAGTGAGGGACGGCAGGGAGAGTGAGGAACAGCAGGGAGAGGGGCAGCAGAGTGAGGGACGACAGGGAGAGGGAGGGGGATTGAGGGATGGCAGGAAGAGGGAGGGATGAAAGGGAGAGGGAGGGGGATTGAGGGAGGGCAGGTAGAGGGAGGGATGACAGGGAAAGTGAGGGATGACAGGGAGAGTGAGGGATGGCAGGGAGCATGAGGCAGAGTGAGGGAGATTGATGGATGGCAGGGAGAGTGAGGGAGCTTGAGGGATGGCAGGGAGAGTGGTGAAGAGTGAGGGACAACAGGGAGAGTGAGGGACGGCAGGGAGAGGGAGGCAGAGTGAGGGACAGCAGGGAGAGGGAGGCAGAGTGATGGACGGTAGGGAGAGTGAGTGATGGCAGGGAGAGGGAGGCAGAGTGGGGGACGGCAAGGAGAGGGAGGCAGAGTGAGGGATGGCAGGCAGAGTGAGGGACGGCAGGCAGAGTGAGGGATGGCAGGAAGAGTGAGGGACGGCAGGGAGAGGGAGGCAGAGAGAGTCCTCCGCAGGGAGAGCGAGGGATGACAGGGAGCGTGAGGCAGAGTGAGATTGAGGGACAGCAGGGAGAGTGAAGGATGGCAGGGAGAGGGAGGCAGAGTGAATGACGGCAGGGAGAGTGAGGGACGGCAGGGAGAGTGAGGGACAGCAGGGAGAGTGAGGGACGGCAAGGAGAGTGAGGGACGGCAGGGAGAGTGAGGGACGGCAGGGAGAGGGAGGCAAAGAGAGTCCTCCACAGGGAGCATGAGGGATGGCAGGGAGCGTGAAGCAGAGTGAGATTGAGGGACAGCAGGGAGAGTGAGGGACGGCAGGGAGAGGGAGGCAGAGTGAGGGACGGCAGGGAGAGGGAGGCAAAGTGAGGGATGGCATGGAGAGGGAGGCAAAGTGAGGGACGGCAGGGAGAGGGACGGCAGGGAGAGGGACGGCAGGGAGAGTCCTCCGCACGGAGCACGAGGGATGGCAAGGAGCGTGAAGCAGAGTGAGATTGAGGGACAGCAGGGAGAGTGAGGGACGGCAGTGAGAGTGAATGACGGCAGGGAGAGTGAGGGATGGCAGGGAGAGTGAATGACGGCAGGGAGAGTGAATGACGGCAGGGAGAGGGGCAGCAGAGTGAGGGACGAGAGGGAGGGGGATTGAGGGACGGCAGGTAGAGGGAGGGATGACAGGGAGAGTGAAGGATGACAGGGAGAGTGAGGCAGAGTGAGGGAGATTGAGGGACGGCAGGGAGAGTGAGGGAGATTGAGGGACGGCAGGGAGAGTGGGGAAGAGTGAGGGATAGCAGGGAGAGTGAGGGACGGCAGGGAGAGGGAGGCAGAGTGAGGGACGGCAAGGAGAGGGAGACAGAGTGAGGGATGGCAGGCAGAGTGAGGGACGGCGGGCAGAGTGATGGATGGCAGGCAGAGTGAGGGACGGCAGGCAGAGTGAGGGACGGCAGGCAGAGTGAGGGACGGCAGGCAGAGTGAGGGACGGCATGGAGAGTGAGGGACGGCATGGAGAGGGAGGCAGAGAGAGTCCTCCACCGTGAGAGCGAGGTATGGCAGGGAGCATGAGGCAGAGTGAGATTGAGGGACAGCAGGGAGAGTGAGGGACGGCAGGGAGAGGGAGGCAGAGTGAGGGACAGCAGGGAGAGGGAGGCAGAGTGATGTACGGTAGGGAGAGTGAGTGATGGCAGGAAGAGGGAGGCAGAGTGAGGGACGGCAAGGAGAGGGAGGCAGAGTGAGGGATGGCAGGCAGAGTGAGGGACGGCAGGCAGAGTGAGGTACGGCAGGCAGAGTGAGGTACGGCAGGCAGAGTGAGGGACAGCAGGGAGAGGGAGGCAGAGAGAGTCCTCCGCAGGGAGAGCGAGGGATGGCAGGGAGCGTGAGGCAGAGTGAGATTGAGGGACAGCAGGGAGAGTGAGGGATGGCAAGGAGAGGGAGGCAGAGTGAATGACGGCAGGGAGAGTGAGGGACGGCAGGGAGTGGGAGGCAGAGAGTCCTCCACAGGGAGCGCGAGGGATGGCAGAGAGCGTGAAGCAGAGTGAGATTGAGGGACAGCAGGGAGAGCGAGGGACGGCAGGGAGAGCGAGGGACGGCAGGGAGAGTGAGGCAAAGTGAGGGACGGCAGGGAGAGGGAGGCAGAGTGAGGGACGGCAGGGAGAGGGAGGGATGGCAGGGAGAGTGAGGGACGGCAGGGAGAGTGAAGGACGGCAGGGAGAGGGAGGCAGAGTGAGGGACGGCAGGCAGAGTGAGGGACGGCAGGCAGAGTGAGGGACAGCAGGCAGAGTGAGGGACGGCAGGCAGAGTGAGGGACAGCAGGGAGAGGGAGGCAGAGAGAGTCCTCCGCAGGGAGAGCGAGGGATGGCAGGGAGCGTGAGGCAGAGTGAGATTGAGGGACAGCAGGGAGAGTGAGGGATGGCAAGGAGAGGGAGGCAGAGTGAATGACGGCAGGGAGAGTGAGGGATGGCAGGGAGTGGGAGGCAGAGAGAGTCCTCCACAGGGAGCGCGAGGGATGGCAGGGAGCGTGAAGCAGAGTGAGATTGAGGGACAGCAGGGAGAGCGAGGGACGGCAGGGAGAGTGAGGGACGGCAGGGAGAGGGAGGCAAAGTGAGGGACGGCAGGGAGAGGGAGGCAGAGTGAGGGACGGCAGGGAGAGGGAGGGACGGCAGGGAGAGTGAGGGATGGCAGGGAGAGTGAGGGACGGCAGGGAGAGTGAGGGACGGCAGGGAGAGTGAAGGACGGCAGGGAGAGTGAGGGACGGCAGGGAGAGTGAGGGACGGCAGGGAGAGTGAAGGACGGCAGGGAGAGGGAGGCAGAGTGAATGATGGCAGGGAGAGTGAGGGATGGCAGGGAGAGGGAGGCAGAGAGAGTCCTCCGCAGGAAGCATGAGGGATGGCAGGGAGTGTGAAGCAGAGTGAGATTGAGGGACAGCAGGGAGAGTGAGGGATGGCATGGAGAGTGAATGATGGCAGGGAGAGTGAGGGATGGCAGGGAGAGGGGCAGCAGAGTGAAGGACGACAGGGAGAGGGAGGTGGATTGAGGGACGGCAGGTAGAGGGAGGGATGACAGGGAGCATGAAGCAGAGTGAGGGAGATAGAGGGACGGCAGGGAGAGTGAGGGAGGTGGCGTCACCCAGGAGACGGAGAAGAGACGAGCGGCTTTACAAACCAACCGCAAAGACCTCCACCCCGCTCCCTGGTACTTAGAGGTAGGGACAGCGCAGCAGCCCCACGGACATTATTTTTTTTTTTATTAAATCTTTATTGAATTTTTTTTTTTTTACAAATACATCACGTTACAAGACAACACGTTTGACATACAATACAATTATAGGTTTTAATCAAGCGGCATATTAGGAACTCCATCTGTACAAGAATAGGATGTTCCGTGAGCCAGAATAATAAGCGAATACGAAGCCTGTATTAATTAAAGCAAAATCTCCAGTGCTATAGTGTCGTGCTCAGTTGATAGACGGTATATAACAGTGCAACTAAAACAGAGTCAAGTGTTACAAATAACAGAAGGCTCCTAGTGTCGAATCGAAAGTGATTAGGATTCTTAATGTCATTTCGGGCAAAATTGGGAGCAGCAATCATTTAAATATTAAGTGGTTTTGTCAGATCTAACTTCGACCAGACAGTGTAATAGAAATTATATCTGTGCAAAGCAAAGTGTTACGTTAACCACAGTAGTGGACATATAGAAAAACTATACAAGTTAAAAGTGCATTTACTGGTGCAGTGATAGCATTTTATGGATAGTGGACAGTATAACGGAATGCGAAAAAATAAAAATAAAAAAAACAGACTCAGACAAGAATAAAGACTATTATTTGTTGATAGTGTAATATTTTGAATAATACCACTTCTCCCATATAATTAAAAATGTATCTATAGAGTTCCTGGAAGAATGCACATACCGCTCGTGTACCATATTCATATTAACCAAAGCAATCCATTCCTGAATCCCTGGACCTTTTTTGGCCATCCAACCGTAGGCTATAATGACCTTAGCAATAGCACATAGATTTAACAGTAACTGTCGGAATCCCGGTGGCACATTTCTAGGCCATACCCCAAGGATGATTGCCAGAGGAAGAAAATCATCATTTGCCAGCCCAATGTCTGTCAATATCTTCCCAATCTCCTGCCAAAACTTCTGTACAACACAGCATTCCCACATTAAATGCCAAAAACCACAGCCTATTACATGACACTTTGGGCATCGACTGCAGTAATCCTGTGAGAACCTAGAGATCCTATCCGGAGTTAGATAAGTACGGTATAAGATATTTAATTGCACCTGCTGGATTCTTAAAAAATTGGTAGCCAGACAGGGAGCGTCAAGCACTAGTCTCCAGTTTTCGGCACTAATCTCTGGGATATTGATCGACCACTTATGAATCAACCCCTCCAAATCATCTGTTTGAATGTTTATCAGAAGGAATTTATAACATTTTGATAGGCATTTACTATTGCCCATAGTTTTAATAAGTTTTTTCATAGGGGATTCCGCCAGGAAAATTAGCTTCGACCGGTTCAGTTGTATTGAAGCACTCCTCAGCTGCAGGTATCTGTAAAACATATGTTTGGGAAGTGCAAATTCCGACTGCAGCTGAGAAAAGTGCTTCAACTCATTGCCATTAAAAATCTGCCCGATGGAAAAAATCTGCCCCCATATTCTTCCTCCTTGAATTGCATTCAAACTGGAAAACTGGGCCATAGAAAAGATGTATGTATCGGGATCAATACTATCAAACTCCATTTTTCTACATGCCCACTGCCAAATATATCGAAGCTGTTTAATAAATGGGGGAAGATTGTGATGACCCCCCTATTATAGAATGGCCTGTAAAGGAGAATGGCTAGGAAATACACATCTAATGTAGCTTGCCAACTCCGCAGAGTATTCATCACCATTTATCCAAGTTACAAGATGAGTCAGTTTGGCCGCGTAATAATATATTTTAAAATTGGGCATGGCAAAGCCTCCATTGCTACGTTCTCTCTACACATAGAAGACATTTTAATTCAGGGAGTTTTATTCTTCCATACATAAGATGAGATCACATGGTGAATTTTATGGAACGTCGCTTCTTTTATTAAAATGGGAGAGTGCTTGAATATATATAGAAGCTTAGGCAAAATCACCATTTTTACTAAATTAACCCGGCCTATAACAGTTAATGGGAGGTTCTGCCAATTTTTACATCTTGTTTTGATGTCTTCTATAGTGGGATCTAGGTTGTACTTAACATAATCCACTGGCTTACTTGAAACCACTATTCCCAGGTATTTAAACTTATCGACCAAGGGAAGACAAAGATCACAATCAAAGCTACTGTCATCTGTTGTCTTGGTTATTAAGAGTTGCGATTTACCATAGTTTATGGTCAACCCGGAGTAACACCCAAACTCCCGCATATTTTCAATAACCAAAGGCAACTGATTAGTATGGTCGATCATTACAACCAGTAAATCATCCGCATATAGCGATATAATGTTACTCAGCGGAGTTCGCCTCTCGCCCATTAGGCCCAATAGCGACCGTAACTTGCACGCGATCGGCTCTATGGCAAGCGCGAATAGCAAGGGTGAAAGGGGACACCCTTGACGAGTGCCCCTAAAGAGCGGAAATGGCTCGGACATATGACCGTTAACTAAGATTCTAGCTCTCGGGGATTGATATAGCAGAAAAATCCACTTTAGGAATCTAGGGCCTATCCCAAAGGCAGATAGAACTTGTCTTAAGTATGGCCATTCCACTGAATCGAAAGCTTTATTGGCATCAAATGATGTAATGGCAATACAATTCCCAAATGTATCTGCCATTTGTAAATACGTAAATAGTCTGCGCAAGTTTATAGCTGTGGATTTTCCACTCATAAACCCAACTTGATCCGGATGTATTATCTTCCTGATCACGGCGTTCAGTCTAGCCACAAGTATCTTGGCAAAAATGTTGGCATCTGTCATGATCAGGGAGATAGGTCGGAATGAATCCACTAGCGATGGTCTTTGCCGTTTTTTGGAATAACAGTAATGATGGCCTCTGTCATAGAACTGGAGAGTCGACCCTCCTGGTCCATTTCCTGAAAGAAATGTAATAATTTGGGGGCAAAAATTCCCTCGAACTTTTTATAAAATTCAGCGGGCAGTCCATCCACCCCTGAGGCTTTTCCAGTTGGAAGGGACTTAATTGCTGCTGCCACCTCTTCGATGGATACAGGAGCATCCAAGGAGCCCCTATCTTCATCATAGAGGACTGGAAGACTAATACCAAGATAATTTTTTATATCATTACTCCCATGTGTAAGTTTGGTGTTATAAACCTTGCTGAAATGTTCACAAAATACTTTAGCGATATCTGGTGCAGTAGTGACAGATTCCCCCGTATCTAGGCGTGTTTTCGTGACTATACATGATGGTCTGTCTAGCTTCGAGAGATATGCCATGTATTTGCTAGCTTTGTCAATATTCATATGAAATTTATGGGAATCAGTTAATAACTTATGGGTCATCATGGTCTGTAAATGTTCCACCCAGGCACGTTGGGCGTTAAACCACTCAGTTCTTATAGCCTCAGTGTGCTCACTCAGATACTTTTGCTCTTTAACTATCATTTGATTCTCTAACAACAAGGCAGCTTCGCAGTACTTCCGTTTGGCTTGCGCAATTTTTTTCATACATATCCCACGTATATAGGCCTTGGATGTGTCCCAAATTATTGAGGGCTTAGCAGAGCCTTTGTTCTCCCCAAAGAAACCATCAACCATTGAGCGTACTTCCTTAACATCATTAAACTGCGAAAGCCAAGAAGGATGAAGTTTCAATAGTCTAATCCCCATACTGGCCGCTGGGTTAATTTGCATCAGTACTGGTGAGTGGTCTGATATTCCATGGGCCATATACTCAACCGAAGCAATATGCATGAGGACATTTCTAGATACAAAGATGTTGTCAATTCTTGAAAATGTGTTATGCGGGGGCGAGTAAAATGAATATTGTTTCATGTTAGGGTGCATCTCACGCCACACATCCAACCAATCAAATTCCGTTGTAAATTCAGCCAGTTTTGTTTGTCTATTGTCGCTGCTTCCCTTGCTATTCCACCTATCAATGTTGACAGTCATCACAGCATTAAAATCTCCTAAACAGATAATATGGCTTTCAGGGCAAGCAGCAGCAAAATTAACCGCCAACCGCAACATCTCAAGCGAAAAGGGGGGAGGAATATATATGGCCAGGATGCAATATCTAATTGACTCGACCAGCCCATCTAAAAACACATACCGACCCCTCGGATCAATGTTAGACACTAAGCTCAAAGGCAATATTTTTCTTAATGATGACAGTAACACCCCGGGCTGATGAGGAGAACTGCGAGTGGAAAGTTCTACCAATCCAGGGCCGCCTCGAAGATAATACTTTATCTACACAAATGTGGGTTTCTTGAAGGCAGATGATATCTGCTGGGGCTACCCTGCATTGATTAAGGACCAACGAGTGCTTAATTTTCTCGTTCAAACTCCTCACATTCCATGTCATGAACCCTACCATACCTGGAAGTGTATAATTTCTACCGACTGGTCATAGTAATCTTTCCAAGAATTGCAATACTTGTCCCTATTTATCTGAAGTTGTTTGATGACAAATAGTTCCTGAGCTCCCAAGACATATTCAGCTTCTGCCGGATGTTCATAGTATTTACCGTCCAGAGATGTAATATGCATATCCATATTTAACAAAGTTTGCCTGTTTACATATACGCACTGGAAATAGCGGGCTTTGGTGAGATACACCATTTTCTTTCGCCTCAATTGTAGCACTAACTTTCCCACATTATGCACTGTACATACAGATGAACAACACATAACATAGACCCCTCCCCCCAACACAAACCCCACCCCCCTCCCCCACCCTGTATCGCCTATCCCTCTAGGCATACCTTTTCCGCACCCACCCAACCTAACAGCACTACACTGCTAGTTTTCCACCTATTAAGGGCAATTTACTGTCGGCCACCCCACCTAAGGTGTGCCCAGCTCTCTGGTGTCTCATATCATCTATAGCAGGGGTGGCCAACCGGTCAGAGGTAAAGAGCCGAAAAATATCGGTAGTCAAGCTAAAGAGCCGACATCATGCGCGTGCCGAAGGGGCGTGGTCTATTTTGACCCCTTGGGTGGGTGTGATACAAATATGCCTCCAATAGTGCAGTGCCATATATACATATGCCCCCAATAGTGCCAGATACACATATGCCCCCCACGGTGCCAGGTATGCACCACACGGTGCCGGGTATGCCCCCACAGTGCCAAAAACTGCTATGCCCCCACAGTGCCACAAACTGCTATGCCCCCACAGTGCCACAAACTGCTATGCCCCTACAGTGCCACAAACTGCTATGCCCCTACAGTGCCACAAACTGCTATGCCCCCACAGTGCCACAAACTGCTATGCCCCCACAGTGCCACAAACTGCTATGCCCCCACAGTGCAAATTTCCCAGCAGCAGCACTCACCGTTGTTGCTGCTGCTGCCAGGCGGGGAGAGGACAGTCTGGTGTCCCCCTGCAGTCCTCCTGTCATGTCACCGATGAGAGGAGAGCACAGCACACCGCGCGCCTCCTTCCCCCTCACTTCCCTGTGACTGGGCCGATCACCAATTTAAGCTCGCTGGCCGGCTCCTGATTGGCTGCTGGCCCACGAGCTCTGATTGGCAGACAGCCCAGTCACAAGGATGCACAGTAAGGGGTAGGAGAGATGCGCGATGCGCGCTCTCCTCCCCTCAGAAGGAGAAGGGATTCAGGGAACCGGCAGCAGGGGGGACTGGGACAGACAGTGGACGGCGGGCAGCAGTGGGAGCAGGAGCCGCACTTTACAAGGGGGAGAGCCGCATGAGGCTCAAGAGCCACAGGTTGGCCACCACTGATCTATAGTATCAATACCGCCCCCCACCCCACCCTCCTATGTTACCTGACCATTTTTTTTAAACACAAGCAATAATTCAAAGACATTAAGGTCAATCAGATCATCATATGTTAGCCCCACGGACTTTTAAAAGTTACAAAAGAGCTGTTTACATTTAATCTTTTATTGTTAAGGTGTTTTTTCCTACTTTAAATCTTTCGCTATTTCTTTAACCTATCCCTGCTTTTAGCGCTCATTACTCTTTTATTCTAGGGACAGGGAGGGCAAGAAGAGGGACAGTGGAGACATAGTGACAGGGATGGCAGAGGCAGGGACTGAGAGGGACACAGAGAAGGGCAGCGCGGACGGGAGGGGGAGCGGCAGCGCGGACGGGAGGGGGAGCAGCAGCATGAACGGGAGGGAATCCTGTGCTGCCTATGCCTAGAGGGCAGGGGATCCACAGCCCACAGCAGAGCTTGGAAGTGCAGCAGGATAGCCACTCCCCCTGCTGCACATGGCACCTTCTGAAGGCTGAAAATTGTAAAAAAAAACACACACTTCTGTATCAGTGGAGGAAAAGTGCCGGTATGCTATACCGCCGCATACCGACTCACTTCGACCACTGTATGTATGTGTATATATATTATATATATATATATATATACACACACACGCACACAGACTAGTACAGACACTACTACACCATGTAATGTATAAAACTGAAATTTTGCGTACTTGTTTTCTAGCAGGACATTTTATGTGGATGGAGAGTTATAGAAAGACAAGGAGTTCAGCTCTTACTTTTTTAAGAAGAGAAAAAGAAATGGATCCCTTTCCAGATGGGTCTCCTTCCCAGCGTCGGCAGAACTCTCCTCCCGGTCACTTGAATCCAAAAGCTCTGATATGCTAATCACCAGCAAAGAGCGAATACCAAGAAACCAACCAAAACTTACACAGCCAGGTAGCAATCTCAGGGTAATGGCACCTAAGCTAGGGAGGGTCAGGGTTTTTATTGTCTCTGTAAAATAGCAGGAAAATAGCTCCTCCTTCACCCAAAAATGTATGTTATTTCATCGGAAAGCTTAGTGGCATCACAATACATCAGGCCTTTCTGAATAGTTAATTTAAATCATGCAGTGGTGGCGGATATTAATTAAGATGTACAGTATCTTGGTGCCAAGGGAATAGAGTATGTATTCATATATAATATTATTATTTTTCATATATATAATAAGGCTTCTTTGGTTATGAGCAGCCAACTAGTAAATTTGTTCCAATAAACACAATGAAATGAGGAACAGAACATTATGTCATTAAATAAATGGTTGAGAATTGTTTGGCTGCGTGCGTATGGTTGGAGTTGCGAATGAATTCACCCACAGAGGATGTTCGCCTGCACGCAGTGTCTGATATTGTAAACATGTGTGCTTGCGAGCATGCAAGTGTGTGTGTGTGTGTGTGTGTATAGTTTGTGGTCACTGAATAGCGTTGCAAATACTAAAGTTCGCATGTGGTGTGGGCATTGCTTCGTAGAATGCGTGCGTGTGATAAAAAAAATGGCATGTGGGTCCCCTCCATTGCATTTACCAACACCGGACTCAAAGAATGTTTCATAGTTTTATTTTGGGGTGCCTTTGGGAACAGGAGTAAAACCCCCCCAAAAAAAGAATCTATTTCTGAAACACTGCCATCTTTTGGCAGTGAGTGAACTTACATCTCTCTCACAGAGGCAGCTAGCTTTCAAAACTTTTGCTTTGAGCAGGCTTACATGCGTGTAAGTCGCAGGGAGCCAATTCGGGCGAATACGGTGGATGTGGTAATAATTCATAGCACAATTTTACCCGATTGGGCAAGGTGTCGAAATTGGTCCAAAATCGCATAGTGTATGGGCACCTTAATATAACATAGCCACCAGGATAAATAAGGATTTGGCTATTCAGCCAATACATTGTAGTGATAGGGGGATAGCGCCTCGACTGAGCAGCTGTGACTGTGAGCGCATAGTGTCGGAGCAAGAGGCTGCATGGAAATAGGCTGGGGAGAGGGTGATCTGTTGTGACCTGTGTACTTCATCACCTGTACAGAGCGGATTCGCTGAGACAGCCGCCTAGCCTGATGACGGATGTCACTGGGAATCCGCTCTGTACCAGAGATGATGTACGGAATTCTCCAGGAACCCGCTATGCAAATGATGGGGGAATCTGCAATGGGTAGCAAAAAAAAAAAACCCAAAACATATAAACCCAGGGCTGGTGCTAGTGACCACAACGCCCCAGGCGGGGGGAGCGCTCCAACGCTAACCCGCCCCCCACCGGCTGGGGGGGGTGATGAGTCCACCCCCGCTGCCGGGTCACTCCAGGGGGGGGAGATTCCCCCTGGGCGGAAATTGACAGCGGGGGCTCAGGAAGCGCTGCTGTGCTATGATGGTGAGACAGCGCAAGTTCAGTGTCCCCACGCGCTGTGTGTCCGATGGCACCATCATAGCACAGCAGCGCTTCCTGAGCCCCCGCTGTCAATCACCGCCGGAGAGTTCCTGCACAAAGCCGCCGGTCATAACCACCGCTCACCTGCTGTATGGTAGGGGTGGGGTAGTGGTGCGGGCGCTGCTGCAGCTCACCTCACCTGGGTCCAGGGTGGGAAGGGGGGGTGCACTGTGACCTGCTCCGTCCCAAGTGCCGCCCTCCAGTGGCCGGCGCCCTAGGCAAATGCCTAGAGCTGCCTAGTGGTGGCGCCGGCCCTGTATAAACCAGCCACAATATACTTACTGCGCTGGCGGCTCATTATGGTTTGAAATGGCTGCCTCCTCTCCTGCTGTGTGGGCGATACAGATCAGCAAGTCACTCCCAGGAGGGCGGGCGATAAATTGCACGCTGGAAAAAATGTCCCCTGATGCGTGCATTATGGACCCGATTAGATTGATTCTATGTGCAGGATTCATCTCTTGGGTCAGACCCGATGCGCATGGTAAAGCGCATTGGGTCGGAGTGTATGCCAATCATGTGAGATTTGGTTTGATTGAATGATCCAATCTCACAAGTGAATGAGGGCCTGATAATTTAGGAGGTTGTAGGGGCCGCTATGCCATATTTTACATGTTATGCCCACACTATGAATGTACTCATTGGATATCTGGTGTTAATACACCAGAAACTTAAACCATGCAATCTTGATTAATAAATATTATATACTTTATGTTTTTCAGCCCACACTGATATCTAGACACCATCTTTAGTATGGGCAAAGATAAAACATGTTTTTTTCAAATGTTTAATCCATGAATAATTCATTTTAAAGTCTCTTATATTAAATGACTCTACCCAGAAATATGTTATAGATTTTCAGAAATATAATATTGTTTTTAACTTGTGTAACGGAACAGGAAGTGGGTTAGACTTCCTTTTTCTATCAGTATGTGGAAATAAAATACACCAGCATGTACAATCCTCTGCATTCCTTGAAACAGTACCATTTCGGTTCGTAAAGCGTTGGTCCAAGCAGAGGAGTTCCCCTACTTTTAGTCAATTCCATCATCAGGAACAACTTGAAGATTTCCCCAAACACCTGGAACCTATGGGAAATCTGGCACTCCATATTCATGTTCGAACTTTCTGTTAGTGTCACTTCATTTTTTTCTTGTACCCATCAATAGGGTGACATGCCCATCTGTTTTTTGGAGGTGTGCTCCAATAAAAGCCTGTTTTTAAGAAAACCTGATTCGTCCATCTGAAATATACCTTTAAGGAAGTCTCCTTCGCAATGACTGAGTTTCGGGTTATGCATAATTCTTGGTCGTAACTTGTGCAAAGATACCTTTACAGGCTTTATTACAGGTATTCCCAACCACGGTCCTCAAGGCACACCAACAGTGCAGGTGTTAGTGATATCCAGGCTTCAGCACAGATGGTTTAATCAGAATCCCTCAGATACTAATTAAGTCACCTGTGCTCAAGCCTGGATATCTAGAAAACCTGCACTGTTGGTGTGCCTTGAGGACCGTGGTTGGGAATGCCTGCTTTATTATATGCTATATCTTGTGAGTAATGGTACGATATTTTCATTATAAACATGCCTTTATGGGAACAGGTGCTGGACGGGGTCCCGACAGTCAGGATCCCGATTGTCAAAACACCGACAGCTGGGTTCCCGACGGCCACCTGCTATTTTCCCTCGTACGGGTCCACGAACCCCATAGAGGGAGAATAGAATAGTTGGCGAGCGTACCGAACCACCGTGCCCACAAGGGGCTTTGTTACACTCACCATACTGTCTGAGTCCGGCCAGTCGAGATCCCTTGTCGGGCTAATGACTGTCGGACCCCTATACCACACCCTATGGCAGGGCTGGGCAATTGCAGCCCTCCAGATGTTGATGAACTACACATCCCAGGATGCTTTGCATTAGTTTTGCTATGTGGACATGCTGAAACTGATGCAAGGCATGCTGGGATGTGTAGTTCATCAACATCTGCAATGGCCCAGCCCTATGGGAACTAAATGATACGTAGCAAAGACACTGCCATCTTACATTCACCATACCAGGGGAATTCCTTACATTATTTACTATATACATCATAGCACCAGTGTGTATCCTACTATCTTCTGTTTTATATTGCAATTTTTGAAGGTGGTGACCTTCATTAGTGATAGATGCGGTCAGGCTGCTGTGCTTGAAAGTAACACACCCCTACCCATTTTTTGCTGGTTAAATGCCCGCTTGCAGGGTCTCATCCCTAGCTTAATACTAGTGTTCCATCTCCATTGCTGGTTAAATGCCCACCTGCAGTGCTCTCTCCCTATTATAATTGTCAGTAGGATGCCGCCCCCTCTGTGCTCATCCAATGCCCACCTGAAGTGCCCCATCCCTGGCTTAATACTGGCACCCCATCTCGAGCGCTGGCTAAATGTCTCCTTGAAGTGTCTCATCCCTAGTTTACTTTTGGCACCCTGTATCCAGCGCTGGTTAAATGCGCACTTGCAGTGGCCTCTCCCTATTTTAATTGCTGGGAGGGAGCCGCCACCTCTGCGCTCGTCCAATGCCTGCCTGAAGTGCCCCCATTCAGAGTGGTCTGTGAATCAAACATTGCAGATATTATGAAATCCATGTGATATCAATCCCCAGTTAGTTTTGTTTTCACTTGTTTACTTATTCATCGAGGGGTTTTAGTATCTTCTGTATCTGCTGCAGTTGGGAAGGTTAGGTGGAAATAGAATTGTATAAGCATAAAACTTTGGACAGTCTGTCGGACAGGCCTTAAGACTAGTCATAAATAAAGAGGTCAAATATAGTGTAACTTCATAATTAAAATATATTTTCCACATTGAATCACTACCCTAATTCAAACCATGTCATTCTGTGTTTAACCAAAACATGAAAAAAAATTACCACAAAAGTGTACACAAAAAGAAAACATAATATAAACCAGTGGTTCCCAACCTTTTTTTCTGTCCCGTACCCCTTGATTAGGCTTTTCATTGATGAGTACCCCTCCTCTCAATTTAAGATATAGACAGTACTTATGAGTGGAATGGACATGAGCGGTATGCGTATCGTTATGCATTTCCTTATATTAAGGGGTAGCGGACAGGAATCGTGCCCTTCCGTGTCTGCCCGCTGGTTGTGTATTATCTCCAGGGTTCCCACTAACACCTGTAGGATTAATGCTGCTGCTTCTTCCATCCGTGTCAGTGCAGGGCAGATGATCACTGATGTCTGATGGCAGCACGGGTAGCTCCCATTGGATTGTTGGTCAGGCAAAAGCACAATGAGATGCTGAAGACAGAACCATAAGTGACACAACATGGTTCTTCTCCATAGCAATGGATCGTCTTCTGCCATCAAAATACTTTTTTTCATCTTCCACCCTTACCAATATTAAATTTCAAATACCCCCAACTGGTCTGCAGAGTATATCAGTAGTTCCCAACCTGGAGTAAATAATCGTTTTATGTGAACTGTTAAAACATATATGGTGTGTGCACACAGTCAGATGTGCCTTCAGATACTATCCACGATCAGATCGTGGATAGTATCTGAAGGCACATCCGATTTGCATACAACCTTGACTATATAGTGCAGATCTGCATTATATAGTTAAGGCTTTGTCTTGCGATATGTGAACGCGCATCAGATCGGGATCTGAAGGGTTAAAACCCTTGCGATCTGCATCCGATTCCAATCCGATGTTGACTATATCATCAACATCGGAAGGCAAAAAGTACCGTGTGTACACACCATTAGATACTGCTTGCATAAAATATTTAGCTGAATGCCAGTAGAAGGCAATGTAAAAAAACCTGGGGTGGAACATGTGCTTAAAATTAAGCAGTGTATTTTTCGTTTTGTTATAGACACAAAAGCAAATACTATTTTTTTTTTTTAGACTTCCATCTACTATTTTTTTTTTTTAGACTTCCATCTTCAAAAACTTTTCTCCCATGGCACACCATCTCTCTTCGCTCAGATAAAGAGATTGTTTGCTTGTTAGTTGGTCCATAAATCAATCACTCCAGTCACAAGCCATAAGGCTGCTAGGTACAGGAATTTCAAGATTCCGCTGGAAAGAAAATAGACATACAGTATTAATATTTCAAACTATCTGGTATTTATAATTTACAATTAAATCTGTGATGAAGCTAGATGGGTTGGGGTCATTTAGTCTACAGCATGATGGTCGACAGTCATTAGGTGGACACCATTAGGTCGACATGGGAAAAGGTCATTAGTTCGACAGTGTCTACTTTTACTGTTTTTTTTGACCCGAATGTCAACACAGTCGACATGAACAGAGTTTAAAGTGCACCGCATCTGCTCGCAATGCTTCGGACACGGTGCCTTGTTATGCTTGGCACACTATTTTATTCTCAAACCACACCCTAGTGCATGGGTCCTCAAACTGCGGCCCTCCAGATGTGGTGAAACTACAAATCCCAGCATGCCTTGCCACAGTTTTCCTATAAGGGAGTGTTAAAACTGTGGCAAGGCATGCTGGGAATTGTAGTTTCACCACATCTGGAGGGCCGCAGTTTGAGGACCCATGCCCTAGTGGATGGTGGGGCATGAAATACCGCCTGTCGGCACCTTGGCTCAAAAAAAACCCATGTTGACCTTTTGACTGTCAAACTCACCATGTGACCTTCAAATGTAATCCACAAAGCGCACTGTTAATCGTTTTGTACATAATGCGTTATACAATTAAATACAATCTCTTTGGTATAAGTGTCAGTTTCATTTGAGGTGCCTTTGGGAACAGGAGTAAAACAAAAAAAATCCTGAAAATTGTAAAATAAAATAATCTCTCTCTCTGAAACACTGCCATCTCTTGGCAGTGAGTGAACTTACATTTCTCTCAGAGGCAGCTAGCTTTCAAAGCTTTTGCTTTGAGCAGGCTTACATGCGTGTAAGAATGAAGTCGCAGGAAGCCAAGTCGGGCGAATACGGCGGATGTGGCAATAATTCATTGCGCAATATATGCAAATTGGACGCAACAATTCCAGATGAGGGAGCTGGTGCATTGTTGTGATGGATAACAACCCACTAACCTATAAATTTATGCAGTACTCCCACAAGCTCACTAAACAGCAGGTTATGGATTTTTTGCATAGCAGGCAGATGTACCAACATTTCAAGAGCCATCGGTCTCTTTATCAAGAAGCACAGTTTAGGAACAGTTTGATTAAAGAGACCGTTGGGTCTTGAATGTTGGTACATCTGCCTGCTGTGAGAAAGAAAATATCTATATATCTATTTAGGTAGATATATAGCTATATCTATCTAAACATCTATACCTATATCTATCTATATATGGGCAGTGATCCCCAGCACTCCAGATAGATAACTTGCCTGGTGCCTTCCGTGGGGCACACTGTGCACAGGGGCCAAAATTATGTGGCGCGGTGACGGCAGCACTCAGGGCTTAGTACAAGTACCAACAGCCTCCTTGCATCAGGATAGCACTTGCATCAAAAAACATGCAGCCACTGGGGTGTCATCCAGAACCAAAATAGTCCATAAATATAGAAAATATTATGAAGCACTCACCAGCTTAGTACTGCAAATGAAACATTGCTGCAATTGTTAATCAAACTTGCATCATAGTACAGGTAAATTCATAGTCAACGTGTAGGATGCTCTCATCTGTCTTCTGCCTTCTCCGCTTCCTGCTATTGGCTGGCTAACAAAACTGAGGAGCTGAGCATAAAGGCAGGGTTGTAGGGGAGAAAAGCCGTGCATCCTGGGAAACCTTAAAGGTTTTGCTGATTGGTGCCATGGTCCTCTGGATCCACCTACAACCCCAATGTCACCCTCTGGGTCCCATGAACCTCAAAGAAAGGTAACCTAAGGCAGGTCTACCATAACTAGTTTCTTCTTCGGGTTTCATGGTCCCCACAGGATGACATTGGGGATGTCCAAAAGCAGTACTCAAGGGAGGGTACCCGTCTGAGGTGTCAGAAGAACAAGACAACCAAAAGGAAGCATCCTGGAAGGTTAACGTATCAAATGCATAGAACTTTGTGAATGTATAAACAATTGACCATCTTGCAGCCTTGGACTACCGATCTGGTGGAATGTGCATTAATCGTCAATGTCAGTGGAAGATCAGCTTGCTGAATTAACATGTGTATCCTGTGAGCCAATTGTGCCTGGAGGAGAGCTACTGTCATGATCAAGTGCGTCCAGAGGACTTCCTTGGATTGTGATAGGAGAAGGTCGTCACTCCCTGCTGATGAAGAAGAGCCGCCATCACCGTCATGGTTTTTGTAAAAACTCGGGGAGCAGTTGAAAGGCCGAACGGCAGGGCCTGAAATTGAAAGTGGCGTTCCAGGACTGCAAAGCGAAGGAAACGCTGATGTGTCGATCTTATGGGGATGTGGAGATATGCGTCCTGGATATCCAGGGACGCCATGAGATCTCCTGGTTCTATTGAGTGGAGAATGGATCTGAGTGATTCCATGCGGAACTTCGGCACCCAAAGGAACTGGTTAAGCCTTTTGAGATTGAGAATCGGGCGGAAGGATCTGTCCGGTTTGCTGACTAAAAAGAGATTCAAGTAAAATCCCAGTCCCCTCTGAGCAGGGGGAACCGCTGTCATCACCTGTTGGTGTAAAAGTGCAGAGATTGCTGTCTCGAGGGCGGTGGCCGTCAACAGGTCTGCAGGAAGACCTGTGGTAAAGAACTGGGTAGGTGGTCTGGACCGAAAGGTGAGGGAGTAACCCTGCGATACGACGTCCAACACCCAAGAGTCTGTTGAGTTTACCCAGTTTCCTGCGAACAGAAGGTAACCCTCAACTGCCATTTCTGGCAAATTGGGGCCTCTGGCGTCAGGCTGCAGGTTTATCGGCCTGTTTAAGAACCTGTCTGCGACCTGTCCATCCCTGGCGTTGCTTGAGCTTTTATTTCTTAGGGAGGGTGGACTGAAATCTTGCAGATGTATGACCTCTGGCCTAAAGAAACGAAAGGACTGCTTAGGCTTTGAAACCCCCAAAGGGAGAAAAGCTGTCTTTGAGGCAGCAAGGGAAGTAACAATCTTATCCCATTCTGGACCAAACAGTACTGTCCCTGTAAAAGGCCTCTAAGGCCTTTTTAGAAACATTGCCTGCCTTCCATGATCTCAGCCAAAGTGCCCTCTTCGCGGCTACTGAGGGCCGACACTTTTGAAGCGAACACCCCACCATCCAGAACACCTTCGCTAAGATAGGTGTTTGCCTCCCTGATGTTGTCTACAAGGGCTAGTAGTTCAGATCTGAGAGTGCCAGATTGAAGGCCCTCTAGTAATTCATCTGCCTAGTGACCGATGGCCATTGTAGTCCAGGCCCCTGCAAAAGATGGGCGAACTGCCGCCACTGCATTGGAGTAGATAGACTTATGAAATTGATCCAACTTCTTATCTACTGGAACTTTGTGTGACGTAACACCTGGAATAGGCAGTGTAGTGGACTTTACTAGTCTAGTAACATGAGCGTCCACTTGAGGTGGTGCCTCCCATTTGGTGTAATACTCAGGGATAGGATAAAAGTTTGAAATCCGCTTAGAGAGCAGGAATTTCTTATTTGGGTGTTTCCAAGCCTCTTGGAAAATCTTATCCAACTGAGAGGACTGTGGAAAAACTGCCGGGTCCTTTTTTTTCCTTTTAAAGATAGGACCTTCTGAAGGAGGTAGGGACTCTTATTCCTTCACATTTAATGACAGTCTAATAGATTTAATCAGGCTGTCGGCCCTGGCCTGGGTCACATGATCCTCATCAGGTTTGGGATCATCCTCATCAGCAGGATCTGGATCATCGTCAGTGTCTGTGCCCTGCGTAAGCAAGGGTTGTAACCTGCTGGGTCTTGCAGGCGCGTGTGCACCAGCCGTGCCTAGAGCACTGATAGCATCCAACGCTTGTTGTAAAGAACTAGACACCTGTACTAAGCCCTGGACAGACTGACAGGCCCTATACCCACCCAGGTTCCTCTGGCTGTGGTGCAATTTGTGGCACAGGAGGGGTTACCGCTGTACGCGAGGCTGAGACACCAGTTCCCTCATTGCAGAGGACAAGACATTAGCCCAGTCAGGCTCGCAGGGAACTACCGCAGTTGCCCGCGGACTGGGTCCCGGCAGAGTGCAACGTTCCCATACACCAGTATGGTCCTGCTCAGCACATGCAAAGTTTTCATTACATGCAGTACATGTATATGCCCGCAGCGCTGAAGCGTTACCCTTGCCCCTAGAAGACATTGTAAAAGAGGTGGCTGATAATGTAAGTTATTCACACAATAGTGAGAATAACTTAAGGTGGAAGTACTGTACACAGGCACTAATAAAGGAATCAGTGACTAATACTGCAACCTGTTAGCCAGCACTGGGGATGACTGAGCGAACTACTCACATCCAGTAACATAATAAACTGCAGAAAATAAATAACACACAGTATTACAGTCAGTATCTGTACAGAAAACTTTCACACAAAAAGAAAGGTATATGCACTATCACCCTGCACCCGCACCAAAGAGTGGGGTGAGGGTGTTAAACCTGAGCACTGAAAACAGTGGAGGCACAGGGGGACGATTTCGGGGCTCCTCTCCTCAGAACAGTCAGCTGCCGACAGAAGCAGAATTCTTAAGATGGACACCACGCTCAGAGAGGGGGAGGAGAGGAGCTCCCTCGTTGGGAAGCTCCGGAGCAAGTCACAGCCGAGGGGCCGGGGTGGAGAACTCAGTGACTCCGTCCCATCCTGGAACCACACAGGACTACATAGATATAGAAAAAACCCTGGTGGTCTAGTGGTATCCACAGCATAAGCTGGGTGCCGCTGCCAGGACCCGCCAGTGACGTCACCCTGCACCGGCGGTGTGAGCCGCGTATCTGGCTTCCCGCGAACGGGAATCTCTTACCTGCCTGCTACACTCGGCCACGGCTCCCTCCTAGTGCAGAGAGGTGACTGAACAACGCTAGCCGAAAGGTCAGCGTGTCAGTCACCGGAATGAAGCGTTGTGTTTCAGAGGCAGCGCTCGTTATGCTGCTGTTACTCTGACGGAAAAAGAAAACAGAATAAAATAAATTTTAGGGGCTGAAAGCCCCTCTCCTTGAAAATTGCGCCCTGTTCCTCAGAGCACCAAGGAAAAAATTGGTCTCTGAGGACAGTAAGGGGTATTAGGGGGAGGAGTTACAGGCTGCACTCTCAAAGACATAGTACTCCTTGGTGCCTGGTCCTCCCAGACCTGGAATACCCAAGTTTCCCAGCATCCACCTGTGCCGTTAGAAAAAGTAAGCTGGATGTGGAACAACCAACCACAGTTTGAGAGATTACATTCTGAAATACAAACAAGATTTGAAATGAAACCAAGCTGTAAATGGGACAGATTACGATATGAAGATGGTTATGTGAAATATATTTACCTGTGCATTGCAGTAAACTTTTTGTACAGCATCAGAAAATTAATCTGCAGCTCTGAATCCTTAAACACACTAGTAATGTCCACCACCATGACATCCATGATATCCATAGAGATTTAAAACGTTGGCTCTTGCAGCATTGCCAATAGATGAAGCAAACCCTTTTCTTTCAGGCACCCAAAACCCTAAAATATACAAGAGTAGTAAGTAAGAAGAGCTAACAATATTAAAATCTAAACATAAAATGGTACTTGTGTATTATCACGGCGCCCAAGTTTCCTGCGTACGGCACCATAGGAAAATCGCATCGGCCATTTTAAGTGATTTTTTAATGTAATTTATTCACTGCTCTGTATGCCCCGGGGGATCGCATTGCACCTCCTGCAAAATCGGATGCAATTTTATAGGGTGTACGATGCCATGACAATACCTATACCCTAATATCATTGTATTACATACAAAGTTTTACATACCCCCTCACTATCCACGCCACCCCGAAGCGTTGCGCGTCCTTCGACGTTTTCATTCCCACGTCGGCGTGGAGTTGATTTTATATAGTGTGGGGAGCGCAGCGAGCCACCGTGCTCGAAGTGTGACGAGTGCACGCAGATTACTTTACATGTATTCCGCTGCGCTCGCCACGCTTCGGGCTTGATGGCTCATTGCGCTCACCAAACTATATAGAATGAATTCCACTGCGAACTCTAGAAAGGTAGCTTACAGCACATCACCACATATCAGGATGCCATACTTGTAGGTTTTTTACTTTAATATTCATAGAAAACTTTGTATATTAAGTACAAATAAGCTAGACATAGGACTGAAACTGTCAGGAAGGTAGCTTAGAGCATATGCCATACTTCTGGTTTTATGATCCAAATAGTCATAGAAACCTTTGCATATTAAGTACATACAAGCAGGATATTTAATATGAAAAGCTAGTTATGTGAACTTAATACAGGATATATTTACCTGTGCATTCAAACCCATAACTTATTGTCTGGCAGCTTCAGAAACTCATTAGGCAACACTGTCTCCTGGTGCCTGCTTGTAATGTCCATAAGAGCTGTCCATAACATTCAGTGTTTGAAGGCATTGGCTTCCCTTTGCAACATTTCCAATGGATGAAGCTCTGAATTATCTTTCAGGTAACTCAATATAACAATATTCAATAGCGTAGCTGTGAGAAGTGGAAAAGAAACATTTAATCTCAGAACAATGGTAAACTACAAATTGTAAATAAATGGCACAACTTTACAGGAAGTCTACGCATTATGTAAGGCAACGCTCAGAACTGGGTCTACTGAAAACTTGGACCATTAGGCATATTGGAAATGCTTTATTAGGATAGGATATTTTAAGTAAAAGCAAGCTGGATATGGGAGTGGAAACTTCAGATAGTTTTACATTTCATTGTGCATTGTGGTGCCTATTAGGATTTTAAATTAAAGCAAGCTGCTGCTAAGAATAAAATGTTAGGATAGGTACCGGTAAGAGGGGCACAGCATAATGCTCTACAGATGGATGTGGGGTGGCAGAAATCTGGTTTAACTGAGAATTTCAAATTATTAGGGATTTAATTAAATTACAGATGAAATTGAGGCGGAACATTAGGAATGGGAACCATACAGCATAATGCAATGTCGCACAGCACCATACGACACAACATAATGCTCTACTGATGGTTGTGGGGAGGCAGAAATCTGGTTTAACCCAGAATTTCAAAATGTTAGGGAATTAAATAAACGGTAGATGAAAATGAGGTGGAACTTTAGGAATGGGATCATACAGCAAAACATAATGCTCTACTGATGGTTGTCGGGAGACAGAACTCTGGTGTAACCCAGAATTTCAAATGATTAGGGATTTAAATAAAGGATAGATGAAAATGAGGTGGAACTTTAGGAATGGGATCATAGAGCAAAACATAATGCTCTACTGATGGTTGTGGGGAGGGAGAAATCTGGTTTAACCCAGAATTTCAAATTATTAGGCATTTAAATGACAGCAAATGAAAAAAAAAAAGGATCAATTACAAAGAAAGTTAATCTAAATACGCAAAATGTAGAAAGGATATTTACCTGTGTATTGAAGTCCATAAACATCTCTTCCATCAGCTTCAGAGTCTTAATTGTCTGCAGCAATGTACCCCGATGCCTGTTTAATATCCACCACAAAGCCATCTATAATATCTTCAGGGTTGGTAGACATTGCCATCCTCTTGGAACTTTGCCAGTTGATAAAGACATTTTCTTTCAGGTACCCAAAAACGTAAAATATTCAATATAGTAGCTGCTGTAGTGAGAAGAGGAGAGAAGAGTTATACGGTTTACAGAGTTTGCTAGTACTGAAAATCTCGATTGGCAAACCACCATGTCTAAAGGACACCAGGAGAGCACCATAGGGGGTGCTCAAGGGGGTATTCAATGTTGGGTCACGGCTGTCGAGCTGGCCCGACAGCAGTGACACTGTCCTGTTCTCTGTCTGCTTACCCGAGAATTTGCATGCGTAATTCAATGCCCCGCCTGCAGCGATATGAGAAGGGGGCGTGGCCGCGAGAATCAGCCGGGATCTCATCTTCCTGGCCATCCTCGGCAGAATGAGCCAGACTACTTGTTAAGTCTTGCTCGTGCTGCCGGGGAAGAGCCCCTGTGCAGTGCTGCCGGGGAAGAGCCCCTGTGCAGTGCTGCCGGGGAAGAGCCCCTGTGCAGTGCTGCCGGGGAAGAGCCCCTGTGCAGTGCTGCCGGGGAAGAGCCCCTGTGCAGTGCTGCCGGGGAAGAGCCCCTGTGCAGTGCTGCCGGGGAAGAGCCCCTGTGCAGTGCTGCCGGGGAAGAGCCCCTGTGCAGTGCTGCCGGGGAAGAGCCCCTGTGCAGTGCTGCCGGGGAAGAGCCCCTGTGCAGTGCTGCCGGGGAAGAGCCCCTGTGCAGTGCTGCCGGGGAAGAGCCCCTGTGCAGTGCTGCCGGGGAAGAGCCCCTGTGCAGTGCTGCCGGGGAAGAGCCCCTGTGCAGTGCTGCCGGGGAAGAGCCCCTGTTCTGAAAATAGCTTACTGATAAGAGGCTGATAATAGATTACTCCAAAAATTAGAAACTATTTGCATATTAAATAGCTGATAACAGGACCCAAACTGCCAGAGGCAGCTTACAGTATTACACCATAATTCAATACTTTTGGTTTTATGATCAAAATAATCACACAACCCTTTGGATATTAAGAAAAACCGAGCTGGACATAGGACTGAAACCACCAAGGAGGCAGCTTAAAGCATAACACCATAATGCATGATGTCATACTTTTGGTTCCATTATCAAAATAATCATACAACCCTTTGGATATTAAGCAAAACCGAGCTGGACATAGGACTGAAACCACTAGGACAACACAGCACAATGCTGCACCTTACGGAGCTGCATGATGCCATATTGATGGTTTTTAGGGGATTCAGTACTGAATCCCGGCGGTCGGGATCCCGGCGTTCAGAATCCCGACGCCGGAATCCCGACAAGGGGGGGACGTGGATCGCCCCCCCTTGCGGGCTCGCTGCGCTCGCCACGCAGCGGGCCCGCCACTAATTTATTCTCCCTCCAGGGGTGTCGTGGACACCCCCGAAGGGAGAAAGTGTCGGGATTTCGGAGGTCAGGATTCCGGCGTCGGGATTCTGAACGCCGGGATCCCGACCGCCGGGATCTTAACTGCATCCCTTTTTAGGGACACTGAAAATAGATTGTATTGCTGGGTGTTATCCATTAGGAGATCAACAGAATGTTAACAGGATCTGGGGACCAACATCATCAGTAAAGCACAAAACTGCATAATGCCAAGTCGTAGGTGCCGTACGCCAAAGCATCACACAGTATGCCACCATACCAACGGAATTAGAGATGCTGATAATAGATTACACCCAAAATTAGAAACAATTTGCATATTAAATAATAGCTGATAACAGGACCCAAAACTGCCAGCTTACAGTATTACACCATAATGCAATACTTTTGGTTTTATGATCAAAATAATCATACAACCCTTTGGATATTCTGAAAAACCGAGCTGGACATAGGCCTGAAACTACCAAGGAGGCAGTCATACTTTTGGTTCCATGATCAAAAAAAAAAATCATACAACCCTATCGATATTAAGTAAAACCTAGCTTGACATAGGACTGAAAATGCTTACAAAAGCAGCTTCCTGCACAATGACATACCTTTAAAAAGTAAACTTATTAAATTAAAGCAACCTGGAAATGGGATGATTACGATATGAATGGAAGGTAGTTATGTGAAATATATTTACCTGTGCATTGAAATCCATTCATTTCTTGTCCAACATCTTTAAGGACTCAATAGTGTGCAGCACTGTATCCTGCTGTCCGCCTCTTATGTTCTTTGTTCAAAGACATTGGCTTCTTTTGCCAAGGATAGACGCAAACCATTTTCTTTCAAGTACTCAACGACCTAAATATTCAATTGAGTAGCTGCCCTAGTGAGAAGAGGAAACAATTCATATAAGTAACATTTGGAAAAAAATTTAAACCAACCAATTTTAAATGCAAAACACCCTACAGGAAGTGAACATACCACATTATAGAAGGTCCCATAAAGAAATGAATGTTCCGAAAACCTTAATCCTTTTTTCCATACTTGATAATGTATCTACTGTATCTCTACACAGTGTGACTGGCCCATAGGGGTACAGTTGAAAATACTGCATGATAGCTCACCACTTCCTCTGAGAACCAAGTTACAAAATGTACATCAGAATTTTATATCATTTGTTAGGGCTATTTCACACACACTGGCTCCTGCCGGGCGGCAAAAACCCACACGGCTATGAAGCCGTCACGCACTCAGTAGTTTAGAATGGTGGAGATGGCCATAGCCCGGCAGCTTTCCCTTTCAGTGGTGGGATCCGGCTGAAACCAGGCGGCCGGGCCGTGTGAATGGACACAATAGTGTCTATTAACTACCGTGCACCGTGGCCGTGCAGGATTTCGCCGCCCGGCAGGCGCCGAAGCGTGTGAAATAGCCCTTACATTATACTGCACAGACCTATAGTGTATTTACTGCTCTGCATTGAAGCTCTTAGAAGGCTGCTAGGTCTGTCCGGCTTCCTACAGGAATCCAGCCCTGCACACCCCAGCCTAGACTGTCAGTCCTAGATGAAGGAAGCACATGCCAATAGGACTGCCTGTACTGTAGGTAACTAGGAGATAGGACTTCCAATCACTGCCAGGCTCAGTGAAGCCAGTGCAGTCTCATGTACTGCATCTGGCTCCATTAAGGCTGAACAAGGCAGCAGATTATACTTGGCTACAGTCCCATAGGTAAACCCCGCCTCTGAACAGAACCTATCTACACAGGAGAAAAATACAGTGTTGAAGCCTATGTGGTTAAATATCTGCCCTGGGAGTCCGACAAATTATTTTCTAAATATGGAAATAATTCTACATGGCTGGCCTGTGAATATTAAAAGACGGGCACCATCCTGTGACAGTAACAGAGGAGGAAAATTGACACACATAAGCAGTGATGTGGATGGCTTGACCCTGTCCAGTAGGAGAATGAAATATTGGATGAGTCACCCCAGAGGCAGAAGTGTGAGTGGTCCTTCTTGCTCCTTTCTCCTTTTTTTCTGCTTTTCCTCAGTTTTTTCGGGGGTGGGGTTAATGCCCTGAAAACTGAGTTTAAAGGCCAAGAGACTTGCTGGTAATATTGCAAACATATATTGGGCTTATTTGTTGTATGGAAAAATTCTTCTCACCAGCCATACCATCAAAAGTCCAGAGGGACCGTGCTGAACGCACACGCCAGACAGCAAATGTGGCCACCGTTACCCCAAATCCTAGCAAGCCAGCAAGGAAATCAGACTCCTCTGGTAATAGCATCAGCCAGGAAGAGGGTGTACTACCCCCCTCAATGCAGGATAGGAGAGGTGAAGACTACAAAGCAATGATACAAGCTATTAAACTATAGAGCTCCTACTGGGCAGCACGGATGGTGCAATGGTTAGCCTTACTGCCTCACAGCGATGAGGTCATGGGTTCAATACCCACCATGGTCCTAACTGTGTAGAGTTTGTATATTCTCCCCGTGCTTGCGTGGGTTTCCTCAGGCTACCTCGGTTTCCTCCCACAATCCAAAAATATATTGGAAGGTTAATTGGCTTCCAATAAAATTAACCCTAGAATATCTGCGTGTGCATGTGGTAGGGAATATAGATTGTAAGCTCCACTGGGGAAGGGACTGATGTGAATGTTGAAATATTCTTCAACGGCCTATTTCATGACCTCAGCCTGGGTCTTATATAGCGCACATATTCCGCAGTAAAGCGCTGCAGAATATGTGTGCTATATAAGAAACTGTTAATGAATAAATAATAATACTACAGACCCAGGCTGAGGTCATGAAATAGGCTGTTGAAGAACTAAAAAGCCAGATAAAAACAGATTTCTGATCGGGTCCAAGAGACAGAACAAAAAGTAAATGTTCCAGGACAATAGATATGGTTAAAATTGGACGAGATTGATAACAGGTCTAGAAGAATGCTATAAATGCTATATAGTCAAAATTACTTGCAGATCGCTCAGGTTATTTACCTTGAGATCCCCGACGCATGCTCCCGGGACAGCAAAAATCAAAACCCATATAGAAAGGGCAGCAATGACTATAGTGCAAATCGAATGTAGATTGCATGAATCGTATGTAAATAATAGAGTTAGCAAAGATTGCATAGCAATCAAATCTCACCATGTGTACACACCATGAGAATGATAGGTCTACCTGAGTCTCTAATGCCCCTTTCAGACCGCACTTTGTAAACTACAACTTTAAGTCCTCGCACCGAGCAAGGGCTGCTGGGAATTGTAGTTTATTAAATGCAGTGCGCCCGGCTGCAGCAGCTGTGTTTTGTTAGAAGGCTTGCAGGAATAACAGTAGTGTCTAGATCCCCTTCAGTTTTGACAATTTTCCCCATCATGCCCTGGCTCACCGCATACCATAAATCTGTCAGTAATAACTGTATAAATCAGGGCCTGCATACAGGTTCGCTAGCTCAAAGAACTAAATTCTGAGACTTAATATACACAACTGAAAAGGGGATTAAAATATGGGTATGGGTGAAAACCGGACCAGGACAAAACCCCCGGACCGCACATTAAACTCTGCATTTTGGAGCTTGTATCGTCCGGTCCGGGCGGTGTCCAGTCGGGGGGGGGGGGGGGGGGCTGCCTGTCACCAGGGAGAGGAGGAGGGCTAGAATAAAGTCTCACTGAATGATCTGGGCATGTAGCAAAAACCGGACGGTCTGGACCACACGGGGAGGCTGTAATCTCCCCTCCCCCATGTCCCTGGTGATAGCTATCACAGGACACCCCCTCGGACAGGACACCCCCTCGGACAGGACACCCCCTCGGACAGGACACCCCCTCGGACAGGACACCCCCTCGGACAGGACACCCCCTCGGACAGGACACCCCCTCGGACAGGACCCTATAAGCTCCGGACTGCAGATTTTGATGTCCTGTCCGGCGGTCCGGAGTCTAGTCCGGTCCGGTTTTTACATAGTCCCTTAAAATATGGCTGCATGAAAAAGGAACACGAGACCTACACCACCACAAGCAGCATAATGCGGGCCCAGTGCGAGCACTAGGGAAATACCAGGAGAGAACAGGACACACACTCGGATCGACCATAAATCACGGAGTGAATGTGACATGCAGCGCTGCTGTCCGCAACACACGGGAAGGAGCCGCGCTCACACTACCCACCCGGGGTGCGGCACACGTACACCTGCACTCTGGTGAGTGGGACAGAGTCCGGACTCAGTGACAGTAGCCACCTTCCCCAACCAAGCCTGGGCCCATCTCATCCAACACCATCCACCGCTTACCGCTTAGTCTCCCCCGCCGCCAGCTCTGGCTAGGGGCCAGTGTGATTTCCACGGCTCCCCTCCGTAAGTCTTCCGAGGAAACCATCGTTGTCTTGGAAAGAGAGCTGCTTACTCGGCCCGGTAGTCCCCGTCATCTTCCTCTGTCTTCCGCAGCGGCGCTGACACTTCCCGCCTCAAGACAAAATTTAAATGAAGAAGCCGAGCATACCGGAAGCAGCGTGATTATATCCTCATACTGTACATCACGTGATGAACCTCTGACGACCTCATCATGGGGAGGAGAGTCTGAAGATCAGTACAGGCGCCTGTGCTGGCTGGAGGTTTGGAAGTGCCGCGCTAACACATCACCAGTGGCTTCCGGAAATTGGGGGGCGTGGCTTCACGGCGTGTGGCAGGCCCCCCAGCGCCTGAGAGCGGAACGCACTACATTTCCCAGAATCCCCCGCAGCCCCGTCCTGACGCGTGTTCCTTTTTTTGCCAGGGCAAGACCGTCAGCTAGCGTCCGGCAGACTGACTGGCGCCTGCAAAGCCCGCGGCGCGCAGTATCGCGCAGTATGTTGTAGCATGGGCAGACTGAACTGCGTCTGAAAAGCCCGCTGCAGTATAGTGGTCACATGGGGTGATCACGTGATGGTCACGTGGGATGTGACGTAATGTGTTGGTACGCCTGGAGAGAAGGAACTAGACACTACCTTGGCACAGGAGTCAGGACCCGGCTTCTGGACAGTGAGTGGGGAGGTCAGGTGCCTAACGTAACGGCCGCTGCCTACTTTGTAGCACCACGCACAGCGCTGCCGGCCACAGACAGGCTATCAGCACACAGCTGCTGCTCTGACTGACTTGCCTGAAGTGCACCTCCTTACATTGGCAGCGTCACCTGGGTTACCGGAGTGCATATTCTGCATATGTTTAACACTATAATACTATCTCACGGGTATAGGTATATCTGCAGAACTAGATTTGCACGGTGTTCATTGGTTAAACTGCACTCATGCGTATATGCTTATGTATATATATAATTTGAACATCAGGGCATATAAATACAGTCACCCACCTACCCAAATATTAGGTGAGTGCGACTTTGTTGACTTCATCAGACATGGACAGAACGTCTGTCGCTAAAATGGGCGCAGTGGCCAGTGCAGGCATGTGTGCTGCAGTTGCAGGAGTGGTGTTGGCACAATATATCTTCACCGTCAAGAAGAAAACTGGCAAGAAGACAAAAATCATAGAGATGGCAAGTATTTTTTTTTACTTCTGTGTTGAACATACATTCAATTATTTGGTATCCGGTTGATAGGGTGACCGCGTCTAGGTCAACATGGCAATGGCTGACACATGAAAAGGTTACCATTTTTAAATATATTTTTAAATACTTCGCCATCCACATGCTGAAAACTACATATGCAATTCTGATTACTCATGGCCACCAGCTGTATGATGGATTGACAGGGCCGCTAGCTTTCACAGAAATGAGCTCCACAGTGCTTATTGTATTGCTCTATAGTCTAAAATTCAAGTTTTATTGGGCGACTTGGCATCAGTGGGGCAGATGTAATAAGCCTGATAAAGTGGATGGGGATAAGTAAATTATCACATCATAAAGTGGGTATGGGTCATAGGGTCGACAGTAAGAAGGCCAACAATCAATAGGTTGACCACTATTGGTCAACACATGAAAAAGGTCGTCCTGGTTTAGGTTGAAAGGTCAACAGAGGCAATAGGTCAACATGAAAATGTTGACATGAGATTTTCATGTTTTTGTGTCTGTGTTGACTTATGTCAACATGGACAAGGTATAAGTGTACCGCTTCCCGTCGCATGGCTTGCCATGCTCTGGAACAAAATATTATAGTGTCCACTTGGATAGTCAAGTATGAAAAACCACCTGTTTTGGGAAATAAATAAATCAAGTCAACCTTTTTCATGTTGACTTTTCCCATGTCAACATAATGCAGTGGTGCTGACCTTTTGACCATGTCGACATTTCCCATGTGTCGATCTATGGTCTGTTGGCCTATTGACTGTCGACTTGCCGACCTCATCCCAAGAAGAGAATATAGTGGGAAAGAGATCTGAGATCAAATTTCAGCAGCTGTTTTAACTTTTTACTCTATTTATCAAGATAAGTGGCATCTATGTAGATTGACTGCATTAAGCCCCATAAACACTACCCGATGCCCATTGATATCGGGGAGGGGGGAGGCATTGGCAAGTGCATACACAGTTGCCAATGCCGGGGGATGCTAGGGAGTGATGGCGGTGCGATCGACGGTCATTCTGCAGCATGACTGTCATTAACGAGGATTGTAATAACTCGCTTTGGAACCACTTCCAAACCCTCCGTGGCAGCTGCCACTATTCTCAGACCAACCTGCATGCTGGCGCTGGCTCACTGGCATATTCAGAGGACCTCTTGGGGTGATACAGCAAGATAGTGCTGTCCCACTCCCGTGTTGTTTTGAATTTATAGATGAATCTTTGCAAATAATGGGTTTACTCCTGCCTCGTATAACTGATCATAGGAAGAGTGACTTAATTGTTAGTTATATAGGGGGGTATTCAGTCTCCGCCACTATTTCCAGCAGGGGAAATAGCAGCAGATGCCTATTCAATGCTGTAGTTTCCAACCGCAGTGAAGACGCAGCTCGGCAGAACGGATCTGACTTTAAAACCAGCCAAATCTGTTTTGACAAAAACTGCCGTGGATTGTCTAACTCACAGCTGGATCTTGACAATCCACGGCCGCAAACTCTTACACCACTTGACAGGTGGAACATTGAATTCCACCTGTCGATAAACTGTCGAGCAGGGCGAAAAGGGGTCGGGATTTCTACTGTTGGAACGTTCCGCCAGTCGAAATATGTTACTACTAATATGTTACTACTCCACCAGTATCAGTCTGCATCTGCCCTATGTATTAATCTGACAGCACAGCATATCTCTGGGCAGGATTTGCAGGTGTTTGCCATGTTTTCGGTATAGACTAATCCGACATTGTCATTTGAATTTCATGTACCTGTCCTCAAGATGGCACTCAGGACAGAACCTTTGTGTTACTTTGTTTGCTATATACTTATCTTCTGATTTTCTCATCAACACTAAACTGTCACCTTTCACATGTTGTTTACCTATTGGGACAGCCTCAAGGTACAGTTACATTTTTTATTGTTTTCTAGTTCATATAGGTTTTGCCTGTTCCCTGTGTAATTGGAAATTCCGCTTGAGTTTTTAGTGAATTGCTCCTTGCCACATACTGTAAGTAAACCCCTCATTTGTCCATGCATCACTGTGGTCCCTACACATGGAGCGATGTAGGGGCATTTTTTAAGCAATTTAGTGAGATCACTTAGAAAATGCCTGCATATCACTGTGTGTAGGCTCCATTACCCTTCCTCCATGCACTATAGGTGGTGTAGGCTGGTTTTGTGAATATAAGCACAACTGCGGTAACCACATTGGTAATAAAGGTAGATCTGTTGCAGCCCAATGTAGACAAAAAATTCAATGGGATTAGTTTACTAAAGTTTATTGTATGCTAGAAAATTATAGAAGTTGATTGGTTTCTATGGGCAACATCACCTCTTTTCTTTTTAGAAGCGTTAGTAAATTTACCCCAATGTCTTGAGTTCATAACTTAGGAAATAAAATAGAAATCCTTTTAGACCCTCTCAAGTTTCGAAATCTGTACCTGTTACCATTATGCCCATACGTATTGATGAGGTTCTTATGTCTTCTCCTTACCCCAGTATAATATCTAGTTTCTACAAAGGCTGGTCTGCTGTAATGCTGGGTACATACGATAGTGATGTGTCCCCTGACTACCCGTTGTGCCATTTGAATTCGCCCTCCCAGCTACGATGTCACTCCCTGTAGCAAGTGTCTACATAACCGTCTACACATAGCCATATTTTCCAATAGATCTGCAGATATATTGGGCATTGGCTGTGCAGCAGAGCCACCGTTAAATCTATGAATGCCATCGTTTACGGTCATATCGTTTGTATACATCCGCCAATCGGACAATATATCGCCCATTGTGGTCCCAGCAGTGTTCGCGAAAACCACCCAAAAAAGTGGGTCCCGGGGACCCTTCACTTCTAAAAATTGGGGTCCTACCTGACCTTTTCTGGGTCCCAACGGAATAAAGCCTCCTCTCGCCTTCTCCCCAGCATGGCACATGTGGGTCGGGGGGGGGGGGGGGGTGGAGTATCAATTGGCCCACTCGCATAAAGATACATACAGTATACACTAGAAACTATATAAACCTGAAAAAAGGGACAGTGCGCTACATGCACACACCGTTATGCCCAGTACACATAACAGTACACACCGTTATGCCCAGTACACATTACAGTACACGCCGTTATGCCCAGTACACATTACAGTACACGCCGTTATGCCCAGTACACACCGTTATGCCCAGTACACATTACAGTACACGCCGTTATGCCCAGTACACATTACAGTACACGCCGTTATGCCCAGTACACATTACAGTACACGCCGTTATGCCCAGTACACATTACAGTACACGCCGTTATGCCCAGTACACATTACAGTACACGCCGTTATGCCTAGTACGCATTACAGTACACGCCGTTATGCCCAGTACACACCGTTATGCCCAGTACACATTACAGTACACGCCGTTATGCCCAGTACACATTACCGTACACACCGTTATGCCCAGTACACACTACAGTACACACCGTTATGCCCAGTACACTTTACAGTACACACCGATATGCCCAGTACACATTATAGAACACACCGATATGCCCAGTACACATTATAGAACACACCGATATGCCCAGTACACATTATAGAACACACCAATATGCCCAGTACACATTATAGAACACACCGATATGCCCAGTACACATTATAGAACACACTTTTATGACAAGTATATATTATAGCACATAAGTGCTGCTTACCTACATGCTTGTTGCTAGGGGTTATATGCTCCTTGCAGGGGTTACATGCTGGGGGGCATTTTATGCTGGTTGCCACAGGGTAGAGGGTGTTTTATGCTGGTTGCCATGAGGTGGGAAGGGGGTTGGCATATTAGGTTCGTTGCCACAGTGGAGGGGGGGGGGGGGGCATTTTTTGCTTTTTGCCACGGAGGGGGGGGGGGGGGGGGTCATTGCCCAAGGGCTGGAAAAGCGACATGCTGCTCCGCAGAGTAGGTGAGCATGCTATCAGCGCGGCGGGGGACTGGATGTGGCTGGAATAGCTGACACACTGCTCTGAGTTGTTTTAGCCACATCCAGTCCCCCTTATCCTGACAGCCCGCTCACCGACACCTACTCTGCTGAGAGCGGCTGTTACAGCCGCATCCCATCCTGTCGTCCCCCCGCGCTTTCAGCAGCGTATTGGACTTACATGGCGGGGGCGGCCCGGGGGACGCACAGTGACTCTCAAATTGCAGGGCGCGCGGCTTTAGGGTGCGTAGCAGCAGCAACCTGTAAAATGTACAGTGATTGGCTGCCAGGCGGCCACTGTACAATGATTGGGTCCCGGCGGCCGCTGCAGTGATTGGCTCGCAGCGGCTCACGCCGGCGTCTCAGTCACAGGTACAGAATCTGCACAGCGCGTCCTCGGGGACCCCTTTAGTTTTGACAGCTGAGTCCCCGGAGACTGTTTTGGGGTAAAATACGCGCTATAGCGCGTTTTTGCGAACCCTGCCCAGCATATGACTCAGGATATGTAAAGTTTGTTAGTTGATGATGCCTTTTATATGCCCTAGAGCAGACATGTCCAAGCTATGGATCTCCATCTGTTGTGAAACTACACATCCCAGAATACCTTGCCATAGTTTTAGCATTCCATTCTAGCAAAACTGTGGCAAGGCATGATGGGACTTGTAGTTTCACAACAGCTGGAGGTCCATAGTTAGGACATGCCCACCCTAGAGGAATACACATTTATCACAGGCCCTGCTTTCTTAAGCTGACCATACACCTTAAAGCTGGTTACACATTAAACAATGCGACCGGACATGGCAGGGTGCCACCATAGGCAAGTGCATACACGTGACAAGTGATGTCAGGAGGGAGCGGGGTGCCATGCTGCATTCTGCTTTCGCTAGCGCAATCCTAAGTAGTGCTACATGTATAGAAGTGGATGCCGCTGATGACGTGGGAACTTGGACAGCGACATTGTTATTATATGATATTTACTGATTCCAAACTGTTTGATTTGGCTGTCGTCCAGTGTGCATCCAGCTTATTATTTTCTGTCCAATCAACCAATTTTGTAGTTGGAACAAAAGTTTGGTAATATATGGGAGCAAATGGCAATCGATCATTTGCTGTCAAAAATTCAAAAACCCTGGAAAAATATGCTGTGTGGGTTTATCCTCAGTCTCAGCATCATGACACACCTTCAGGAAGAATGTACGAGTGATAGGAATGTCTGTGTCCAAATTGCAATTGTTTCCTTGTGCTGTAATATTTAGTGTCCATCCCTGCACCTAATCACTGAGAGGGCGGAGGCATATTTTCATTTATTTATTGCTACTGTAGCCCTTAATTTTGGCTTTAAAATGAAATTATGCCCTCCTCACTGATTAGGTGTAGTTTGCTACATAAACCTAGAAATCCATAGTCTTAGTGGTCTATTTAAGAAATGTATGTAATCGAATATACATTTTAACTTTTTCAATACAGTATCTATCTAACAGCAGTATACAGGGGCGGCACACAAGAATTTCATCCACTCAAAGAAAAACTCAAGTGGAGATCACCACTGATCTGAAGGTTAAGCTGATGACCGATTCTCACGCAGATCCACTGATGCATCTTGAGATGTAACAGCAGATCACAGAAGCAGTCAGGAAGCATCTACTTACAGCAAATGTCTCCTGATCTTTCGCATACTTGCTGCGGCTGTGCAATATCATACAATTCTGATTCAAGTACCAAAGGCCAGGGTCTTTCTCACCAAATTGAAACCTAGTCCTAGCATTGACTTTCACATTGCGGAACAATGCCGTAGATGTTATTTTCCTCCGGCCGCAAACTCTTCACTCACTTTATAATTCTCCAAGGCTTAGTAAATAGACCCCCCTGTACTGTTAGGCCGGCTTCACATTAGAACAAAGGCCAATTGTTCTGATGGTCAAGCTAAATGTTCTTCGGCATTGGACTATGCAAGATTGGCCGAATACACTACATGATGTAATAAATGACAGTACGATTCCTCACTCCGTCCCTTTGTAACACTGAACGGCCAAGCATGTAATGTCGTCCAATTGGCAACTAGTCTGTCTCTTGCGACCTGTAGGAGAGCTCAATTGTGTGTACATAACCCAAGTGATGCAAAATGGCAATTCATCCCAATATGGCTCTAGTGTGTACGTGCCCTTAAGGTATCTTACAGACTGGGTTTTAAGGGGACGGGTGCAGACTGTTAGAGGTTAGACCCATTGGCAAATTTTACATATGAATGTAACTAAATAGATCAAGGGTAACTAGACAATATGCTAAACATAAATAGATGTTAGCCAAGCACAATGGAGCACTTATGGAAAGGTGCACTGTTTTCTAGTGTTAATAATCTAGTAATAGCAACCAAAAGCATAGAGCAGTGGTTCCCAACCCTGGTCCTCAAGTACCCCCAACAGTGCATGTTTTGCAGGTCTCCACACAGAATCACAAGTGCTATAATTAGCTCCACCTGTGGATCTTTTCAAATGTGCCTGAATAATGAGTGCACCTGCCGGGTGACCTGGAAAACGTGTACTGTTAGGGGTACTTGAGGACCAGGGTTGGGGACCACTGGCGTAGAAAATTAATATCACTGGTTTTCTAGTGTAGAACATTACGGAATACCTGCGTGAGGGGACAATTAAGGTTCAGGTTGCTAAATGGGTGGGGTAGTGTTTAACTTCTTTGACAATTTTGACCATCATGATACAGTATGCTGAGATGTCGTACCCTTCCCCCGAACATACATTAAAAGAATTACAAGCATACTTGCTTCCCAGATTGTACAGCATGTTCATTCTTGTGATATCCTAAAGAAAATGTGTAATATTCAAGGGAATCTTCATTGGTGCCAAATGATAAATTGGTTGTATGCTGAGCTGGACCTAGACATAGGTAAGATAGTCACTTGCCTAGGTTGTATCCGCTTCTAGCTTCCGGGGTGAACTGAGCAGAGGACACTACAGTAATTGAGCAAGAGCAAAACCATGGTACCAGGCAGGTCAGAGCCTGTGAGGAAATACAATTGTTTTTCTTGCTTGCTTCTGACTGTGGCCTATCTCCCCTGTTTTCGCACTATGCACCATGCTGTCTCATTGACTATACATGATACACCCATGTGACCAGTTTTGAAGTTCTTACTAGTCCAAGATGATGGAATAGTTAGTGAAAGATGTAATGGGTGTCGGTGGCCACAAGCTGGAACCAGTCAGTGAGGAGGAGGTGTTTGAAGATTAACAGGATGAGATGGAGCTTCTGCAGTGGGAGTGAAGGAGATCCATGCTGTTGCTTAGTGCCTGCAGGATTGATCTAGCACCATGGTTCCTAACCACATTCCATAAGTACCCCTAACAGTTCTGGTTTTCCAGGTCACCCAGACGGTGCACTGCGTATCACCAACTGTCACGTTTTAAAAATCCACAGGTGACCTGGAAAATGAGAACTGTTGGGGGAACTTGACGACCGAGGTTAGGAACCACTGATCTAGCACTTGGCAACTTTTTAGCAGGATCCCTAGTGCACAAAATTTGGTCAAGGCTGACCCTGGCTGCACGCTACCTGTTGTTAGATTGTATCTCTTGTCTGTAATATGTATTCTGAATGCAGTGGGGTTTATGCTTGTGTTTTGGGTAAAAAAAAGTCTTTATATAATATGTTTTAGTTTGCGCTCACCTTCTTTTTTTACCAGTAATTATTCCTTCATTACATAGCACTACAACAAGCAATTACTTGTATCTCCTGTTATGCCAAGCAATACCACATGTTGTTACAAATTAATATCAAGCTCATGATACTGAATAGTCACTGACTTCTACTTACTCATTAAGAGGTGATGAATGGTTGACGAGTTTGGATGTTTTGTAGTGTGCTGAAATGATTTACCACATTGTATCATAAACAAATGACGTCCTGTAATCCAAATACTCTATACTATAAAGAAACTGGAATTATATAACCAGTTGTACTGGTGTATCTAGTGTATCACTGAATTTGTCAGAGGGTGATTGCATAAAAAGATATAAAGAGGTTTGTTTCTAAATACATATATGACAACTGCACGTGACGTGCTGTACATATCAAATACCAGAGATGAGACATGAAACAGACCTTAATATTTACATTTTTGTGTGTTTAAAAGGCACCACAAATTTTGAAAGCGTGATGCAGTAAATAATATAGGAATACAATGTGCAGTAGGCATGCTAGAAGTAAAATGACTAATTAGCTATAAAACTGGCATCACATTAAGGCACACCTGTGTAACTTATCTGCACAGGGTATGTGCACCCATGGCAAACTTTGGTGCACCGGATGTCACCTGCCCTCCCATTTCCGTTTCAGCGTGCATGAATATGTAAGTGACTTGACTGTCACTTTTCACTATCATTCATTTGGTATACTGGGTTCTCAATACATTGGGGAAGAGGTCCGCCGCAGGAGACAGGAACATAGAACTTTTTACAGTGGGTGTACTGGCTCCTCCCCTCTACTTCTTCCTTCTCCGCATCTGCCATTTAGAAAAATGTGCCCTCGGAGAGGCTGCACTTACAGAACTCCTGAAGAGTTTTTCTTCATTTAATTTTGTTTGTTATTTTTGGGGTGCCTATTTGGACTAAACAGCTCCCAGTACTTATGTAGTATCTGAGCGCCCGATTTTAAAATCGGGTCGGAAAAATCACATTGAATCGCATCCGATATCGCATGCGATCCAATTCGATTTTCCATAGGATTCAATGTTCACATAGTCCTGTTCATTTCCCCACTATCAAAGTGGGCATAGAGTTGATTTTATAAAGCATGGCGAGCGCAGCGAGCCACCGAGTCTGAAGCGTGGCGAGCGGCCGCAGATTCCTTAAAATGTTTTCCGCGTCCCCTTGCGGGGCTCGGTGGCTCACTGCGCTCGCCACGCTATATAAAATCAACTCTATGCCCACTTGGATACCTTAAGGTAAGGCATACAATCACAAAATCGGGCGCCCAGATACTACATAAGTACCCAGCTCCCTGCTTCGTGGGAAGCCAGGGGAGGGTTACAGTTGCTGGCCTCTCTACCGAACTGTCCCTGCTGCAGGACCACTGTCCTGTGTGGGTGATTGTTGTGAGGTTATCAGACTCACTGTATATCTGTAATTACTATATTTTATTAGGTGTAGTAATTAATGTACTATTTTAGTCCGTCGGTACCCTCTTGTTCTCCATATATGTCTATATTTCCCCTATATGTGTGTGTAGTTCCAGATCATATATTATTAGGCTGTATAATCCCACCAGAAATGTAATGTCTGTATTTCCCAGGACTTTATTCATGTAAGCATTATACCATTGATACCAATTACCCTGCTATTGTGCTGCTATTTACAGGAAAGAGATAGCAGAGGAACCATCTCCACAGGGGGGTTTACAATTCTTTGTAAACCTCTGGGCTCTAGCAGACTTTGTGGAACCGGGCACCACAGGGGGTGATCAAATGCCCCTGCTATCAACAGGAAGGTTGTCCACAGGGGGTGACCACCACATAATGTAATCAGACTGTGTTTTGTATCTTGTGTTGACACTGCATCTGCATATCCTGGCCACTTCCAGACTTACTGGAACCGACCCAGCAGGGGGGCTGCAGCAGATGGCCAGCTGGATAAAAATAAACCATATTTTGGTTTCATCTGCTCGGTGTCTGAGTGATTGAAGAACCCCGTATCTTCACATTTGGCGGCAGCGACAGTGGGATCATTCAGACACCAACCGTCGAGCACAGAAAGCACAGAGAACAGAGGATCAGACCATATGTAAGGAAACGGAAAATGCAATAAGGTGATGTTCAGCAAGTGAGCAGGTGTCATTCCTGTGGAAAGGGAAAATGTTTCCAAGGAAAGAAAATCGATGCCTCAAGACCCCTGCAGCAGAGGAGCTCAGGGACGGAGGTTCTTCAGTGTATCGGCAGGCTGGGAAGCCGGATCTGTTATTTATTGTCAGAAAAATGCAGTATATCTGGGAGTACTGGGAAGAAGCTCAGCAGATGATCAGCGGGTGGAGAGTATCCAGCATACAGGACAAGTTGTGTTACCTGGGGGATGCATTCCTGCACTGTAAAGGTCAGGCCACCTCGTGGAATCTGCTGGGGGAGCCAGAGTTTGTAGAATTTACAGAGGAAGTGATTGCTACAGTTACCCAGATGCTACAAAGAGGACAATATTCTGAGGCTGAAGGACAAGTCCAGAATAAATTGATGCCCCAGATAGAACCAGAGGAAAGGTCTAGAAGGGGGCTACTGCAATCTGGGCAGACAACCGAGGGGTCTGCCACAGAATTAATGGTTACCGCAAGAGAAGGGTCGTTGTCAGGGGGGCCCCTAACTGCCCTTGAAGAAATGAGTATGGAGGAGCTGATAGCAGAATGTCAGCTGCGAGGTATACCCATCCAATCCTGCACTCGCGGGGAAATCCTTCAGCAGATCCTTCGCGATCAGGGAGATCCTACAAAAGCATTTACCGATTATCGGGCATGTATTCTCCATTTCGGTGCACAGCTGAGTGTGTGGGAACAATTGGAGTGTCTGGAGGAGTGCTTTATTGTGGCAGAGGAAGAGGCGATTGATCGCGGGCTCCTGGATACCCCAGCATGGCAAGATCAGTGTCGCAGGGGGCGTGATGAAAGGCACCGCCTGCAACAGCTTCTCCCACAGCCTAGGGGAGAAGCTGCTCAGTGTTCTATACAGGGGAAGGTTATCCCCAAAATGAAGGAAGTGAGGCCTCTGAGCCAGGCACCCCGGGAGGAGCTGCACTACTGCTTCCCTTTTGCTGAGGTGGGAGATGCAGAATTATTAACCTTCTGCCAGGGGATCTATGAGGACTGCGTCCAGGAGGAGATCACCGTGGTTAGAGGAGTATCCGACAACATCCAGGCCACCAGCACACCAGTCACAGATGACGTCGTGTTTCGGGCTGCCCAGCATACTCAGCTGGGGAAGGAGGCTATCGCGGAGAAGGAGGTGTGCGCAGAAGTAGCTGCAGGTGAGCATCTGGCTTTTAAGGGGACAGAGCTGACACCGCCTGTCCTGCAGCCACCAACGGAATTGTTTGTGATGGAGAGTCCCTCCACAGCCCTGGACATTGAGACCAAATGCTGGACTGAAATTTGCCATGCCCCTAGTTTGGGTTTGGGGGAGGAAGGACATGACGGGGTGGTGGAAGTGCCAGGGCCAGAGCCCCTATATTGGCCTGCTGTTTGGCCCCTGTTCCTTGGGCAAGAGGGGGAGGTGGAAGGTGGTCCCCGCCCCATTGTGCCCGAGGCAAAAGTATTAGTAGGTTACAATGTTGCAGAGGGGGGGTACCCAGAATCCGAAGAAGAGGAATCGCTACATCCCTTGTTAGTTCCAATGTATGACTTAGACTGTAATCATGCCCTTGCTGGTTCTGCAAACCAGCCGCCTTTTACAAGATGGGTTTGGTATGATGTCACTCTGTGGGACTCAGGTGGTAGATCCAAACCTCAGATTCTCTGCTCGGAATCACACTACAGGTTGTTATTGGTTCCAGAACAACTTGGGACTAAAATAGTAGGGGAAGGAATGTGAGGTTATCAGACTCACTGTATATCTGTAATTACTATATTTTATTAGGTGTAGTAATTAATGTACTATTTTAGTCCGTCGGTACCCTCTTGTTCTCCATATATGTCTATATTCCCCCTATATGTGTGTGTAGTTCCAGATCATATATTATTAGGCTGTATAATCCCACCAGAAATGTAATGTCTGTATTTCCCAGGACTTTATTCATGTAAGCATTATACCATTGATACCAATTACCCTGCTATTGTGCTGCTATGTACAGGAAAGAGATAGCAGAGGAACCATCTCCACAGGGGGGTTTACAATTCTTTGTAAACCTCTGGGCTCTAGCAGACTTTGTGGAACCGGGCACCACAGGGGGTGATCAAATGCCCCTGCTATCAACAGGAAGGTTGTCCACAGGGGGTGACCACCACATAATGTAATCAGACTGTGTTTTGTATCTTGTGTTGACACTGCATCTGCATATCCTGGCCACTTCCAGACTTACTGGAACCGACCCAGCAGGGGGGCTGCAGCAGATGGCCAGCTGGATATTACCTGGGGGGGATGTGTCTGACTCTTGAATCCACCAATCAAGATCCACTGCCAGCCCACTTTTGGTTTGTGCCCCGTGGGAAATTGGAAGTTTTCAAAATGACTTGTACACCTGCCAGCTCCTCATGTTAGTCGCAATCCTGGCTAGAGGTGATACTCTGCCACTGGACCTTGTGAGCGCATCGTTTGCCCGGGGGGGGGCATCCTACATAAGCTCTGGTGTGGAGCGTCCGGTGCTGTGTGGATTCGCACAGGTTTCTGCTGTCACTGCTGTGTGGAATAAGTGATAGTTTCGTTATTTGGACTGTGATGCTAAAAGGACTTTGCTACCCGGATGTTTTTATGCTACCATTTGAATCTTTTTCCTGTCTTCATCTACATGTGTGTGCTGTGATAAAAATAAACCATATTTTGGTTTCATCTGCTCGGTGTCTGAGTGATTGAAGAACCCCGTATCTTCACAATTGTCATGGCGGGCATTGCGCTGTAGCGCTTTACACCCCCAGCTTGCCGCACACCCCTGGGTCAGTCCGAAGACATCTGCAGTGAGTGTTACCCGGGGTCCCCTCTAGTGGGGTACCCCGGTTGAGGTGCGGCATGATGGCGGCAAAGGCAGTGTCCCTGCACGGGAACCGCACAGCCCCCTGTCCACACTGGATGCTTTACACTGCCTCTGGACCATCAGGGCAGGTGTTAATGTGTTTGCTAGGAATAGCAACAGCGCCAGTATAAAGATTAGTAAAGGCACAAGCTCCATTGTGAGGGGCAGGGCTTAAATCAGAGCCGGGACACCGCTCTCTGGCGCCAATTTTCCTGCTTTTCTCTGCATGCTTTGAGTGCCATTATACAGCAGCAGACACTCCTCAGCGGTGTTGGCAGATCCAGACTGGGTGGAAGAGAACTTCAGCAGAGACAGCAAGTGAAATTGAGCTTATAAAACGCTCATTACAGTGTTTATAGCCTTGCGATTTCCTGCCTATCCAAGTCAACCCGAAGCGTGACCTCATAACCTGTTCATACCCCCAGTATCCACATCGGCGTGGAATATATTTTATAAAGTGTGGTGAGTGCAGCGAGCGGACGTGGAATACACGCCAAGCATTCTAAAATCAACTCCGCCGACGTGGATAGTGGGGGTATGAACAGGTCGGGCGGACGTGTACCGCATCCCCTCGCACTCGCCACGCTTCGGGCTGACTTGGACAGTGGGGGTGTGCAAGGATGTAATAGCATGCAAAATGTTGGAAAATCAGCCGCTAAATCGCATCCAATTTTTTTGCATGCGATTTGCGGCCGATTTCGCTGGCGCCGTGATAATACACAAGTACCGAATATTGTGTTCAAATATTGTCACGACCACCATGGCTGCTACCCATGCCTTTAATACTATGGTTACCTCTGAGGCTCCATGATGCTCTGTGCCTGTTTGGGCCTTGCTGGACACACAGCCTGGAGTTTGCTGCACATGCTTCCTGCAGGCTGGGAACTGTCGCCGCCCCTAGGCGGCGGCCATCTGGTTTCTCCAATGGGACTGCACTGCCAATCAGCTCTAACCAATTGCAGTGCAGCCCTCCTGATAAATACTGACTGACTAGGTCTAGGAGTCAGTCAGTACAATGATGTCCTTCCCTAGACATCTGACTCCCTCCTGCTGACAGCGCTGCTGCCTGCCAGGTATCTCCAAGAGGAATTCTTCTGCTTGCCTGCTGTACTCGACCATCCACCTGCAGGACCCTGCTGCCGCCTCTACGGTCCGGACAAAGTTAGCCCCCCAAAGGGGATCACCCTTTTCCTCACCTGACGGTCACTTCACTTGCAACCCTCCTGGTCACAGCCATTTAGGCCTGCTATTATTCCTTCTGGATTCCAATCGTCCAACCATCCAATCGTCCAATCTTTCATTCAATTCTTCAATCATCTTTCCAAGTATATTCTTCAGTTTGATTATTCAAGTTTACGTTTATTATCCAATCTACACTTCAAGCCATCTTCAGATATCAACCTCGTGCTCCACCCACTACGAACTTTACAATAACTTTTATATATCATTGACTTTGGTTATCTCATATCTTCAGTATTACCTTTTGTGCCACTATTCATCTCCTGTATTACAGTATCTTTATTAAAACTGGTTTGCTTTTATCCAATTGCATCACTCCCTTCTGTCGTTTATGCAAAACCCTTACATCAAGGCACCTAGCCTCTGTTACACTCCAGCTGGTGCCACTGCTAGCGTGACAGTT
The DNA here is from genome assembly GCF_055691185.1 of Crinia signifera. Taxonomy (NCBI): domain Eukaryota; kingdom Metazoa; phylum Chordata; class Amphibia; order Anura; family Myobatrachidae; genus Crinia; species Crinia signifera. The sequence continues at coordinate 203,188,638 of NC_139221.1, read as the reverse complement.
TGTACTGACTCCATGGATCCAGCATCAGGTCAGGAGAAAGGAACTGCTTCTGTTCAACAACTTGCGGGCCGCCTGGATCACCAGGAAATTGCCCAGGAGCAGGTCTTTCATGCCCTCCAGGACCTGTCTAAAAAACTGGACAACATACAAACCACTTGGAATCAAGAGTCAACTCCTACATTGGCGCCATCGCCTAGACCCACAGTTTTGACGACAGGAGTCACAGCTCATCTCCAGTTACCTACCCCAACGGATAACCCCAAGAACTGTAGGGGTTTTATAAATCAATGCGAAATTCATTTTGAACTCCAGTCTTCGTATTTCCCTACAGACTGGACCAAAGTTGCCTATGTAATATCGCTACTTACCGGCTCAGCCCTCAACTGGGTATCTCCTCTATGGGAAAAAGCAGACCTCTTGCTGTCAGACTATGCTCGATTCATCAGTACTTTCAAAATTATCTTCGATGAGCCAGGTCGAATTAGCTCTGCTGCCACTGAGATATTGCACCTACGTCAAGGTTCCAGGACAGTGGGTCAATACCTTATCCAGTTTAAAATCCTGGCAGCTGAGTTGGCATGGAATGAGAAGGCTTTCCTCGCAGCCTTCCTGAACGGCCTTGCCGACAAAATTAAAGACAAACTAGCGGTTAGAGACCTGCCCGCCAAGTTGGAGGATCTAATCTCCTTGTGTACTAAGATCGACCTAAGGTTCAGAGAGAGACATCAAGAGAGAAGCCGTGCATCTTCCAGTCTGCATCTGCCTATACCCAAAAATCCGCCACTGCCGACGGAAGAACCTATGCAGGTTAACCGTTTCAAATTGTCCTTAGCCGAAAGAAGACGTCGGCATGATGAACACCTATGTCTTTATTGTGCTGATCCACAGCATTCCGTGGATTCTTGTCCCAAGAGACCGGGAAACGCCAGAACCTAACCTGTAAGAGAGAGGGCAGGTTAGGAGTTGTTACCACCTCTCCAAATACTAAAGACTGTATTTTTCAAGTATCCCTACAAATCAAACAACAGCTCCGACATTTACCAGCACTCCTGGACTCAGGAGCGTCGGAAAGCTTCATCACAGCTGATGTTGGCAATTACCAACTGTTCCCCTTCAGCCTCCAGTATACCTAACAGCTGTGGATGGGAGCCGTATATTAGGTGAGACTGTCACTTTACAAACCCGGCCTTTGATTCTACAGATCAGTATGTTGCATGTAGAAAAAATACAGTTTCTCGTCATTCCCAAGTCAACATACCCAATTGTTTTGGGCCTTCCCTGGTTACGTACCCATAACCCTCGTATCGACTGGGCCTCATCCCAGGTCTTGGCGTGGGGTGCTGCCTGCATCAAGTCTTGCCTCAAAACAGTGACACCATCCCGAAATCCTGGGATTGGAAGATCCAATCCCGGGATTCAAATCCCGGCATTTTTTAGGCCAAATCCCTGGATCCCGCTGATCCCGATCCTGGGATTGGCCACCCTAGACCTAGATCTCCCTCTGGCTGCACCTGTTGAAGGTGATCCCTTTTTTGAGGTATTCCCTGAACAGGCTGATTTGGAAGATGCTTTCAAATCGGCTTGGAAAAAAATCCTGAAAAGAGATTTCAAGTGTCCAAACGCTTCAAGTCCACTTTCCCCTTTGATGCCGCCCGTACCCTTTTTAAGGTTGTTCAAGTTCAGGATGGAGTCTGAGGTTGGTTGTGGCTGGCCTCGAAGAAGGGGAGTTTCTAGTGTCCTTGGACGTGAAAACGCATACCTTCACATTCCTATATGGGAACCGCACCAGGCTTACTTCAGGGTCGCAATCGGAAACGAGCATTTCCAGTTACAAGCCTTGCCTTTCGGCCAGTCCACGGCTCCGCGCATCTTTACTAAGGTTATGGCGGAAATTATGTCCTTGCTAAGGGCTCATGGGGTAAATGTTATCCCATACCTGGACGATCTGCTGATAAAGGTGAGAACAGAGGAACTGTTGAGAGCGGATATCACCACCACAATGCAGGTACTGTCTTCACACGGGTGGATTTTGATCCTGCAAAAGTCCTCACTGACCCATACCTCCCAACATGACCCTCTCCAGGAGGGACACAGTGCTCTGCTTCTGGACTTTCCTCTTAATGCATGATTCTCTTCATCTGTGTTGAACAGGTTAATTGATAAGAAAGGTGCTTCAACACAGGTGATGGCAATCATACATTACCAGGGAAGTCCAGTAGCAGAGCATTGTGTCCCTCCTGGAGAGGGTCATGTTGGGAGGTATGCTGACCCCATCCAGGTCGTCTCCAGTTCTTTGGGATGATTCTGGATACAGTGGAACAGAAAGCGTTCCTGCAGGATGAAAAGATGGTAGCCATTCAACTGCTGGTAGTGGCAGTCCTTACACCGGTTCTGGTGCCAGTCCATCAGTGCATCCAACTACTGGGAAAAATGGTGGCATCCTTCGAGGCGCTCCAGTTCGGGAGGTTCCACTCTCGGACTTTCCAGTTGGATCTTTTGGCCAAATGGTCGGGTTCTCACCTGCAGATGAACAGGCGGATATGTCTGTTGGCCCGGGCAAGGCTGTCCTTGCAATGATGGCTTCACCCCCAAAACCTCTTGGCGGGCAGATGTTTTGGGATCCGGATTGGGTCCTTCTGATGACAGATGCCATTCTCCTCGACTGGGGAGCAGTGACACAGGGAAGGCGTTTTCAGGGAAAATGGTCTCTGTGGCAGTCCAAACTTCACATCAACGGTTTGGAACTCCGAGCTGTCTATTATGCGCTCCTGCAGGCAGCCCCCTTGTTGCAGAGCCTGGCAATCCAGGTTCAGTCGGACAACGATAGTTGCGTACATCAACCGGCAGGGGGGGGACAAAGAGCAAGTCCTGCATGAGGGAGGTATCCAAGATCTTGGTTTGGGCAGAGACTCACACCATGGCCTTGTCGGCCATATTCATTCTGGGTGTGGACAACTGGAAGGCGGACTTCCTCAGTTGTCACGAATTGCACCCAGGAGAGTGGAGTCTCAGTCCCCAGGTGTTTGCGCAGATTGTGCATCGGTGGGGATTACCACAGATCGACCTGATGGCATCCAGGATCAACAAAAAGGTGGACAAGTATTGCACCAGGCCCAGGGACCCTCAGGCAGTGGCAGTCGATGCACCAACGATGATTTGGTCATTCAACCTGGTTTACCAGTTTCCTCCCAGTCCCTTGATAAGTCGCAAAACTAAAAAGAATTCAAAGCCAAGGAGTGGTTGCAATTCTGGTGGCCCCGGACTGGCCTCAAAGGGCGTGGTACGCAGAACTTCAGGCTATGGTTGTGGAGACCCTGTGGCATCTACCTCTAGTAGTCGACTTGCTCACTCAGGGGCCCTTCGTTTACCAGGCAATTCAGGTGGCTTCGTTTGACGGCCTGGATGTTGAGAGGCAGATTTTAGCCAGCAAAGGCCTTCATGCTTCTGTCATTTCCACCATGACCCAGGCTAGGAAACCGGTGACGGCTTCCCATTACCATAAGATCTGGAGAAAGTATGTAGCCTGGTGTAAAACTAATTTGTTTCCACCTGTGGATTTTCAATTGGATCTTTTTCTACGATTTCTGCAGTCAGGCTTGGACCTGGGCCTACAGCTAGGTTCCTTGAAGGTACAGATTTCGGCTCTTTTCATTTTCTATTCCGGAAGTACAGACATTTCTCCAGGGGGTTTTGAGGATTCAACCCCCCTTTGTGCCACCTACGGCTCCCTGGGACCTTGATGTGGTCTTAAAATTCCTACAGGCATCTTGGTTTGAACCACTGGTGTCAACTGATTTGAAGACTGTGCTGCTTCTGGCTCTGGCGTGGGCTAGATGCGTGTCAGTTAGGTGCTTTATCTTGCAGGAGTCCTTATCTGGTGTTTCACGCAGATAGGGCAGAACTGAGAACAAAACAGCAGTTCTTGCCGAAAGTTGTTTTGGCTTTCCATCTGAACCAGGCTATTGTGGTTCCATCTAGTGTGGGTCACTTTAGGATTCCGGAATCCCTGGATGTGGTTTGAGCGCTTAAGGCCTATGTTGGTAGAATGGCCAGGCTACGCAAGACTGATTGTCTTTTTGTGCTTTATGATGCCCAGAAAAAGGGTTTGCCGGCTTTATGATGCCCAGAAAAAGGGTTTGCCGGCCTCAAAACAATCTATTGCACGTCGGATTTGTGCTACCATTCGTCAGGCTTATGGAGAGGTTGACTTACCGGTTTCACCTTCTGTGATGGCTCATTGCACGAGAGGGGTGGGTGCATCCTGGGTGGCTGATCGGGGTGTGTTGGCTCTGCAGTTATGCTGAGCTGCTACTTGGTCGGCTCAACACACTTTTGTGAAGTTTTACAAATTTGACTCCCTGGCCAAAGAGGATACCCAGTTTGGGCAGCTGGTGCTGCAGCAGTCTACGCACATACCCCCCCCCCCCCTTTCTGGAAGCTTTGGGACATCCCTAATGTATTGAGAACCCAGTATACCATATGAATGATAGTGAAAATAGGATTTTAATACCTACCGGTAATTCCTTTTCACAAAGTTCATATGGTATACTGGGAACCCGCCTCTGTGCGGAGTTCTACTGCATCTGGTTGTCCCTTCAAGGTCGGCCATATTCATTCACGCGAAACACGCGTTTCGCTGGGGAGGTCCCCATCTTTTTCAAAGCTTTGATAAAGCTAGGAGCCCCCCAGCGAAACGCGTCAGCCTTCAGCACCCCCACTTCCTTTTTCCATTGTGGACTGTGGATTACAAATATTTGGGTAAAAAAAAAAAACTAAACCTGGGACTCAAAAGCGGACATTACCACCAACTGGGGATATCCAAAGGAGATCAGAGGACAGCATGACAACTACACGGGGACCACCTCAAGTGCAGCTTGGAGTAGTGGGAGCCATCCCAGATATGTGAGTGACAGTGACTGTTTCCCTCCCCTTTTTATTAACATTGTCCGTGGAGTCCAATAAGAACAGGATCCACACACAAAAAGGATCAGTGGGGTGCATTATAAAAAAAAGACTTAATCAAAGTGGAGATTTTATTCACCTATATTTTCACCAATTGCTTGCCATTTAGTGGCATTTTAGTGCTATTTTTATGAATGTATAGTATGTACACATAAATCATGCTCATGATAATTTTATTTTGATTGTTTATTAATTAATAAATTGTAAAAATAATTGTTTAATTTTTTTCCTCAAATAGCGCAGTTACAAAACTTTTTTTTTCTCTTGTATCTATCAGGGACTGACTATCCCTAATTTTAACTGCTGCTTGATTTAAAAAAAGAACCCTGTGCAGTGCCTGGTAACTACCCTAATGGTATTACACAACTGTAGACATCCATTTGCGGGCAAACCCGTGCTGCGAGGGGGGGGGGGGGCGGGCGGCCGGGCATTCGCAAGCTAGGGGTCACGCAGGTGAGACACATGTACTGCCATTCCACCCTTCTCCGGGAGCCTCCAAACAGGCACTGCTCTCTGCTGCAGGATTACCGCTGTGGCTGCCATGTTCTGACACCACTGTTTCAACAAGCGACTATCTCCATCACGTCACGGGGCTAGACCCCACACAGAAAGTGTCATATGTTTACCGCAAAAGTGCATCTTTCAAGCCACACTTGTGGGAGCATTCCAATCGACAAATATAGCTGGATAAAGGACTTAAGTGCAAGTAAATTGAAATCAGTGCTTTTATTTCAAAAAGTGACCATTAGAGACTCTTAGTATATTTCTATTTAATTTATTTTATCTCAATTGATATATGCGTTATTCAATTTATTTATACATGTATATCTTATCCTTATCATTCATAGGTGGCTGCCTAAACAATTTATTTAATTGTGTAATGAATATATTTTTATATTATATGAATTATATCTATTAGCGCAGTGTTTTTTCCTATTTTTGTCAGTTCATTTTTTATTATAGTGCAGGTTTTGGTTATTTGCCACAAACACATAGGCCAGTATTCAATGCCGGTGCGAGCGGCCGGCGAGGGGGTTAAACTGCGAGGATCACAGAAAACCAGCGATCCTCACAGTTTAACCCCCGCGCCGGCCGCTCGCACTATGCAACATTCCGGGGGAATCCTCGCAGTCACAAAACTGCGAGGATTCCCCTAAACTGCGAGAGCCGCGGCTAGTGCAGCAAACTCGCTGTAATTAGCCTCGGCTCTCGCAGCTTTTGGAGGCACATTCGCAAATTCCCCCTCGCTCAAAAAACGGAGCGAGGGGGAATTTGCGAATGAGGGGGGGGGGTCAGTTGAATACTGACAGGGTGAGCGGTGACTGCGAGCAAAAAGTCCTGCTCGCTGTCACCGCTCGCCCACGGCATTGAATATATGCCATATATTCTGCACTATGTATATAGCCTGTTGTACATCATATAATGCGAGTGTCTGCAGTCACGTCCTTTAGCTACTTGACATTGAACGAGACTTGCAACTGCTACCCATAAATATCTCTCATAACCAGTTCTGTATTTAGAACTTCCAGACTGAAAGTCTAAATGCCATGCTTTGCTTTGCTATGCTATGCTATTTAATAAAGGGGGCTGTTCTTCACCTGTATACACCCAATAAGTTGATATGGTAATCTTAGACAAATTAAACGGTCAATGTGAGTTCTCTCACTAGTTTTTCATACTTTACCATCCACGTGGACTCTGACTGTGAATGGTGACAAGTTCAGCAGTACACTAATTGGAGGTCCACGTGCTTAGGTGTTGAAAAATTAACAAAAATAAACAATGCATTTTTACCTTTTCCTATGTTGACCTTGTGCACGTGGACCTGCTATACCACACCCAAATATTTCCAACCATCCATCTAATTGACTGGTTGGAACTTAAGTTTTTTATTCACCATGCCACAGCATCACTATCTAAAAAAATTAATTCATTATCAAATTAGCAGGTAGAATCCCCTTGCACATTTGTCCTAGTGCTTACCATTACTGTATTTGTTACAGAGTTACTTTGTCACAAAGATATACAGATGTAGCGCCGCTCATCCAGCGCTGGAGCTCACCAGACTACCCCCACTTGCGAGTGGATGCTATATCTGACTGGGACGCGCAAGTGTCCCAGTTTCCCGTCGGTGGGGGATGGGAACACTGCCCGTCTCCGCTTCAGGGTGACTGGCAGTGTTAGGGGGCAGCGGGGAGGTGGGGGAGGGCGGCGGGGACCCGGGGGAGCTCCATTTGAAGGGGATGTGTGTGCGTTTCATGCGCACGCATCCCCTTCCGGTAGCTGGCGGGGGCTGGCGAATCTACCGCCAGCCCCTGCTTGAATGAGAGGGGCTCCATCTGTATGGTCTGCTGCAGTTTGCTATACCTGTGGCACACACTTACATGTAAACTTACACGTAATCTCATCTCGGACTAAAGGTTTGTACCCTTGGTCATAAAACTAAGGGTACGCACTTGCACCGACTGTAGAAAAACCATTCGATGCCCATTCAATTTTTTTTTTTCGATTTTAAGCAATATTGAATAAAAAAAATAGTGCATATCTCACCGTGTGTATCCTCTATTACAGTAATACATTATCAACAAGAAACAATAGTTGCTGCACACCAGTGTCATATTACATAACACAATCAGCGTTGACCATGTACACTTACACCATTTAGAATGGTGATTTTCAGTCTTTTTACCTTGCGGCACACTAAATAAGACTTTAAAATTGCCAAGGCACACCATGAGATCCCCATAGGGCAAAAAACATTGGCCCCCACAGGAAAACACCAAACCTATTGGCCCCATATAAAAAACAATCACTGGTCCCCACAGGTAACAAAAATATAATACATTGGTCCTTTACATGAAAAGAAGAGACCAGTATATAACAGTTGAATTGGTGGTGGCTGTAAACTGGTTTGGGCATCTCTAGATCTGGAGGCACACTTGAGAACAGCTCAAGGCACACTAGTGTGCCACGGCACAGTGGTGGAAAAATGCTGATTTAGCAATGTATAATACAGGTTTAGTATCCCTTATCCAAAATGCTCGGGAAGTGATCTTATTATTAATTTGCAATATTACCTATATCAGTAATTTGCTGTGCCTCAGACAAAGAGGCTTTTATTGTTCTAATACGCATACCAAACTCTTTGGGAGCACTGCCAGGCACTTGTGTTCACTGTTTATAAACTCACAGATTGAGTGTCTGCATTTGTTATAACTTTGGTCTTACATCCTGGCATTAAAATGATCTAGCTTGTGAACATAATCCTAAATCTCTCTCCTACAATTACATCATGCGCAACTCCATCACTACCAATTTTGTCTTTATTTTTATCTTTAGTGATCCTCACTATATAGATATCATCATCATCATTTTTTATATATATATATATATATATATATATATATATATATATATATATATATATATATATATATATATAATTTATTTAACCAGCTGACCACCCAAGCGAATGGTGATACTTAAATGTGTATTTCTGACAAATATTGTTACTCACAAAAACATATTAAATATACGTAACTGGATTGTGAGTACAACCACAGCAACTGACTTGCAAGTACCACCACATAATTTGCCTGCGAAATGCTTTTTTTTCTATTTCTGATTTTATAGCACTGAAAAATATTTGGGGTATATTACTAAAAACAGAATTCAAGGATCCAAAAGAGCATAATTGATCCTATTATACATATACAGTATATGTTGGTTTGTTTATTTATTCCTTTCTTTTCTGCAAGTCAACAAAGCTTGTATCTGTGAAAGCCATTATCCTTGTTTACCAAATACTGGTAGTGATATATTTTAAGCACATACTAAATATAGAACATGTCTGTACAGCCAAGGGTGACACGTGTTACAGGATACTAACAACACTGAGTATATAACATGGAAGGTTTTTTATACTTGTAGAGGTGGTCAGGCCACTTTATTGGCTTGTATGTATGTGCTAGTGACAATCATTTGTAGATGGTACTAGTTTGCCATTTGTTCATACCTTGTGATCCTTCCTAGCTGCACTGAAAAGCTTTTTGACCCCACCTATTGAAAGCTCATTGTTGAGCTGTGGATGATACTAGAGAGAACTTGCAGGCCCAGACTTGGTACCACTTTCAGTAACCAAGCGGTCTGGTCCCCTGGGAGACCTACAACCTGTACAATGGTCAATTGGAGACTAGAAGGACCCTTGTTCTTAAATTGCTGGAAACCCACCCAGGTGACCAAAGGTGCTGGATGAGGAGGGAACTTCAACAATGCAAGAACTGTGGAGTTTTGTATTCACACACTGCAAGGTGGTAAGGAGCCTACAGTAGCTGCTTGTTTAATATAATGGGGTGTATTCAATGGGGTGTATTCAGCGCCGTGGGCGAGTGGCGACAGCGAGCAGGGCTTCCTGCTTGCTGTCACCTCTCACCCTGTCAGTATTCAACACCCCCCCCCCCCTCATACGGCAATTCCCCCTCGCTCCATTTTTTGACCGAGGGGGAATTGGCGTATGCGGCTCCAGAAGCAGTGAGACTCACGGCTAAATACAGTGAGTTTTCTGCATTAGCCGCAGGCCTCGCTGTTTTCGGGAATTCTCGCCGTCCTGTGACGGCGAGGATTTCCCTGGAACGTTGAATAGGGCGAGCGGCTGGCAAGGGGGTTAAACAGCGAGGATCGCTGGATTTCTGCAATCCTCGCTGTTTAACCCCCCTTGCCGGCCGCATTGAATACTACCCAAAGTGTGACATAGTGAGGTTATGGGGACTATGGAGTTTACTTACAAATGGTTGATTCGCATAGATTTTTAGAGATTTCAAATTGATTAAAATTGATCTAAATGTTGAACTTCCAGGGCTTAAACCCGTATTTACTAACCTTTTAAAGTAATTTGTTTTTATCATTTAGTAAAAGTGTGATTTCAGTGTTTCAGCCCCTGTAACCAGCATGATTTGAAATCGATAAAAGATGACTTTAAGGAAATAATCCCCTTGTCTTCTTCAAAAAAAGGTGTGTGTGTGCGCGCGTGTGTATACAGTATGTGTGTGGTGTTGTGTGTTATGGTTTTGTCTTTCTCTTGGATGTGCCTCAGAGGCTATTGCGTTGGATGTAATAGTGTGTACACACAGTTAGATTTGGCTTCCAATGTTCCCGATATAGGGAACATCGGAAGCCAAATCGCATGCTTTTTTAGGGTTTCAGAGCCCGATGCGCACTCCCGTGTGAGCGCATATCGGCAGCCAGATAGAGAGGGCAGGCAACACTATATAGTGCAGATCTGCACTATATAATGTAAATTGTGCCCCTCTGTAATGCCGTGAGATGCGAGTCCCGATGCGATCTGATCGCGCTGGGACTCGAATCTTACGGCAGAATCTGCCATGTGTACACACCATAATTCTATTCATAGAACAACTCTGAACATGAAAATAAACATGTTCTTGTTTAAAATTGTATTTTCACAATATTTCTGATAAACACCACTTTAAATTCCAAAAAGTACAGTATATTGTTACAGAACTTTTTGTTTACATACTATATGTCCAGTTATGTAGTGAACATCTTCTTTCTAGATGATCTACTTGGCTTTGTTTTGCTTCTGCTGCTCTACGTGTTGCTGTGGATCTAGAGCTAGTCACACGGTAACCTCTTCATGACAACAGTAGCTATGCTGAATCAGGTGCTAAACATGCAAAACAAACACAGCTGATAATCTTTCTGTTTTTTCGCATGCTCCTGTTCCGAGAATGCTTGGTCAAAAAAATGTTTTGTTTCAATCAGTGTGTGTACATCTGTAGGACATACACTGCACTAATTATTACAGGAAAAAACAGAAGATATTACTTGTGCTGCAGCTAAAGGTTTTCATGCATCATGCCCTTTGACCTCTCCTGTCAGGTTTTCAGTCATGGCACTGGGCCCAGTTATTTGGCTGTACGTCAGAAGTACAGCCTGCTGGGCTGGATTACTGGCTCTATTTGTGGAGACGCCTTGAGCTATATAAGCGCATTGCAGACAAGCAGAATTTTCTTTTCTCTTGTGAACTGCTGCAGTCAGTCCCGTGGTAAGAATGTAAACAAGTAACCCCATGTAAACAAGCGAGCTGCTCGGAACCAACTCTGCCCATAGCATGCTTAATAGGGGCTCTAACTAGCTAGGCGTACTGTCAAAGAAATGTAAAAAGTAATGGCTAATCTGTATATTCAGGAACATTATGAACCCATCTAAGTATAAGTGCTGTATGTGCATGTGCTTTTTAAATGTATGTCTTTTCTGTAGCCAAATCTATTGAGTTTAACAGAATTCTTTTTTTTTTTTTCTCAGTTTTGTACAGTACAAAGGGTTAAAGTATTTCTTGGAATAACAACAAATTATTATTCTAGTGTTTTCATTAGGTAAAGATGGTTTATCTTCTGTCATTTGCAAATAATTGAAATGTAACTAAATTCCTATGTTTTGGGGATTTACTGATTTATATATGGCTTTTCTTTATGAATTGTGTGCATGGTATTGTATTTTTTTTTTTTTTGTCGGTTATAGTCAAATAATATTGTAATTAATTGATTGTTTGCAAACGGTCGATTGCTGCCGTTATGAGTATGTTGCTATAAGTTTTATTTCTTTACTTGATTCTTTTGGACACGTCAGTGCTTTAGAACACGGTTGACTAAATGAATTAATATGCATAACAAAAGCAAATACTCTGTTTTATGATGGCTATATTGTGTCTGGTTCCTAGATCCATATGGAAATGTAAGAGCCACTTAATGGCTGCTAGGGTGTATTTATGTTTAGACAAAGTGTACAGCAGCTATGGTGAGCTGAATATTGTTACCACCTCTTTCGTTATCGAACTGTGCAGATGTCTCAATCTGTATACTTCCCTTATCTCAGGAAAAGAAACCACAGAGGTACTGATAGGAATTGACTTGAGCTTGCATGTGAAACAGAAACGAAAGTAAGAAAAAAAAAATGCAGGACACTTAGATAAGAGACCCTTTAGGAATGTACTTTAGCTTTGCTGAATACTGCCAATTGCATCAGAAATGTTATTTATAAGGCACAACTACGTTTTTTTTAAGACGCAAATAGTGCATGATGTGTAGAAGCGCAGTATAGATTAAAATGCTAATTAGAAGAACACAGAAATTGATTGTGAATAGAACTGATCTTTCTATCTAGTAGTCTGTGTAGCATCTTCTGAAGGTAATTTGATTATTAATACAAAGTTTTGTTTCAGGATTCTAAATTGTAAAGCACATTGGCACATGCTATTTTATTAGGTCTAGTTGTTGTTTCTCCCTATGTTCTATGCATTGGTGGATCCAGAGGTGGTGAGTTTTCGATTGACCAAGTTCCTCCTGCTTTATGATTGGTAGCCACTGCTATCCTCCAGTGTGTGTGCCACTGTGACTGCACGCTGTTTGTGCCGAGAAGCAGGCAGCGAATGTTGCCAGGCAGTTCCACCTTTCAGATGCCAGGTGTTAGTGTGACCACAGGCAATCTGCCCCAGCTGTACTCCCCCTTCCTGGATCTGTCTCAATGGGTTGGGATCATTTAGTCTACATCATGATGGTCGACAGTCATTAGGTCATCACCATTAGGTCGACGTGGGAAAAGGTCGACATGCTTATAGGTCAAAAGGTCATTAGTTTGACAGGTCATTATTTCGACAATGTCTAGGTTGACACTCAAAAGGTCGACATGGGGTTTTTCACAGTTTTTTTTACCTGAATGTCAACACAGTTGACATGGACACAGTTTGAAGTGCACCGCATCGCTCACTGCGCACCAATGCGTCGGGCACGGTGCCTCGCTGCACACTATTTTATTCTCCCACCATGCCCTAGTGGATGGTAGGGCATGAAATTTCACCTGTGGGCACGTCGGCTCAAAAAACAGTGAAAAACCCCATGTCAACTTTTTGACTGTCGAACTAATGACCTTTCAACCTTTTCCCATGTCGACCTAATGACTGTCACAACCATGCAGTTCCCCCCCCCTTTGCTCCGGCGATCGGAGCTCCCCTGACCTGCCCGCCAGCCGTCGCTCATTTTACAGTGACGTCAGCGGCAGGCTCGGGTATGGTCGGCGTGGCTCGGGGGGGACTCGGGAGCGCTCAGGCATCAGAGTTCTCCCGAGCCCCCGCAAACTTCCCCCAGCCTGCCGCCGACGTCACTGCTGAATGTGACAGGCGGTCGGCTAAGGCAGCGGTGGCAGGGAAGCTCCGAGGTACTAATACCGGAGCAGAGGTGAGGGAGGGGGGCTTACAACTTCCTATGGTGGTTTTGCTATGGCAGAACAAACCTGCCCTGGTAGGTTTGTCCTGCCCCAGCAAAACCCACCACTCAAGGGGTCTTGGGTTAACACTTCTTAATACTTGTTTCAGTGAATATGATTTCTCTGCTTTGTAACTGTTGCTTTTATTGCTTTCATCTTCATCACACAAAAAATACCTTGGTTACTTGGCTCATTTTAATATTCTTCGTTTGTTTGGGAGTAATGTAGAAATATGGTATTTGGTTAAGCCCTCAAGTAATAGAGATCCTGTAGAATAGGAAATACTATAAGATTAACCCCTTCCTGACAGAGCCAGTTTTTGCGTTCCTGACAGAGCCATTTTTTTCAAATCTGACATGTTTCACTTAAGTGGGGATAACTTTTTTTTGCTTTTACTTATCCCAGTGATTTTGAGATTGTTTTTTCGTGACACATTGTACTTCAAATTAGTGGTAAATTTGGGTCGATACAGTCTGTGTTTTTTTGTGAAAAATACCAAAATGTTGTGAAAAAATGGAAAATTTAGCAATTTACAAAATGTCACATTTTCTGCTTGTGAGACAAATAAACATACCACTCAAAATAGTTAATAACTAACAAAGACCATATGTCTACTTTATGTTGCAATCATTATTTCAACCTCCTTTTCATTTTTTTGGACACTAGGAGGCTTCAAATATGAATAGCAAATTCTCAAATTTTCAAGAAAATTTCAAACACTGATTTTTTTTAGGGACCAGTTCAGTTCTGATGTGACTTTGAGGGACTTGTATGTGAGACACCCCCATAAATGATGCCATTTCAAAAACTGCACCCCTCACAGTATTCAAAACAGCATTTTGGAAGTTTGTTAACCCTTTATGTGTTTCACAGGAATTAAAACAAAGTGTCGGTGAAATTTCAAAATTTCTTTTTTTTTTGCAGAGTTTCAATTTTAATACATTTTTCTAATGAATACAGTAGATTTTACTAGAGAAATGTGACTAAAAATTGATTCCCCCAATTCTTTTGTTTTCATAAATATCCTATATGTGGCCCTAGTGTGCACGGTGACCAAACCACAGGCTTCATAATAGGAGCACCTACTTGATTTTGGAGCCTCCTTTTTATGAGATTTTTTTTTAGGCACCATGTAGGTTTCTAGGCACCATAAGTGCTAAAAGTTAGGAACCTCCCCCACAAGTCACCCCATTTTGCAAACTACACCCTTCAGGGAATTCATTTAGGGGTATAGTGTACATTTCAAACCCCCAGGGGTTTCACCAATTTTGATACAACTGGGCTGTGAAAATGAAAAAATTTAATTTTTCATTTTCACAGCTCAGTTGTATCAAAATTGGTGAAACCCCTGGGGGTTTGAAATGTACACTATACCCCCTGATGAATTCCCTGAAGGGTGTAGTTTGCAAAATGGGGTCACTTGTGGGGGGGTTCCACTGTATGGGTGCTTCAGGGGTCATTCAACCAGAATCTGTGCTGCAAAATCCAAAAATCACTCCTTCCCTTCTGAGTCCTGCCATGCACCCAACTGGTATTTTTTGGTCACATGTGAGGCATTGCCATACTCGGGAGAAATTGGGGCACAGATTTTGGGGTGCTTTGTCTCCTTCATTCCTTGTGAAAATGAAAAATTTTGAGCCAGATCTGCATTTTTGTGGAAAATTGTCTCCTTCATTCCTTGTGAAAATGAAAAATTTTGAGCCAGATCTGCATTTTTGTGTAAAAAAATGTAATTTTTTCCACAAAAATGCAGATCTGGCTCAAAATTTTTCATTTTCACAAGGAATGAAGGAGACAAAGCACCCCAAAATCTGTGCCCCAATTTCTCCCGAGTATGGCAATGCCTCACATGTGACCGAAAAATACCAGTTGGGTGCATGGCAGGAGTGATATTTGGTGGTGGAATGAATGGTGGGTGCTATGTCGCATTAGCAAGACCCCCGAAGCACCAATACAGTGGAACCCCCCCACATGTGACCCCATTTTGGTCACCAGCTTTGGGAGGGGGGCTGGTGCTGCGGCTGGTGGGGGGTTGGGAGGGGTGCTGGCGCTGCGGCAGCCGGGTGGGTGGGAGGGAGGGGGGGCTGCCGGGTGGGATGGGGGGGCTGGCGATCGGTGGTGATCGGTGCTGTACTTAACAGCACCGATCACCACCGATCACTGTGTTACCGAGCGGCTTAGCCGCCGGTAACACAGAAAACGCTGCAATTGGCTGTTCACATTTGAACAGCCAATCGCAGCGATCGCCGCGAGGGGGGATGTCTGCTGTCAGGGACAGCAGACATCTCCAAACTGTCACCGCGTCTATAGACGCGGTGACAGTTTAAAACCATGACGTATATATACGTCTTCGGTCGGGAAGTACCTCCCGACCATGACGTATATATACGTCATATGTCGGGAATATCTTTCTATATATATATATATATGTGTGTGTATATATATATATATATACACACACACACACACACACACACACACACACACACACACACACACACACACACACACACACACACACACACACACACACACACACACACACACACACACACACACACACACACACACACACACATATATATATATGTGTGTGTGTATATATATATATATATATATATATATATATATATATATATATATATATATATATATATTATATATATATATATTCAGTACATATATTTATTTTTACTGTGCAGCTTGATGCTGCTGCGGGGGGGAGGAGGGCTGAGCTGCCTGCTGCCGGGGGAGCCGGGGGAGCTGCTGCTGCTGCCGGGTGAGTACCCGGCGGGTGCGAGGGGGGGGGCTGCACATCGGTGGTGATCGGTGCTGTACTTGACAGCACCGATCACCACCGATCCCTGTGTTACCGAGCGGCTTAGCCGCCGGTAACACAGGAAACGCTGTGAATGGCTGTTCAGATTTGAACAGCCAATCACAGCGATCGCCGACCGGGGGGGGCACCCCTGCCCCCCCTGGGCGGCGAGGGGGGATGTCTGCGGCCAGGGACAGCAGACATCACCTAACTGTCACTGCGTCTATAGACGCAGTGACAGTTAGAAGCCATGACGTACATTTACGCCATGTGTCGGGAAGTACTTCCCGACCATGACGTAAATGTACGTCAAATGTCGGGAAGGGGTTAAACTACTTGCAGTTAGATGGGCATTAGTAAGGCATTGGCAGTATCAGCATATCCAGATGAAATACAGGTCGAGTATCCCATTTTGGATAACGTATTCCGTATTTCGGAATATTTTTATATTTCAATTAGGTATTTTTAGGTATTTTGCATTTATGTTTTATAAACACATCAAACACATGGTATACACACAATTATATTTTACTTGTGCATGAAACAAGGTTTTGAAACATGGAACAAATTGTGTGTACTATCTCAGATACTGAATTTAAAAGCCAAAGAATCATTTTCTTGCTAGTTTACATATCATATGTATCATATAAAGAAAGAAAGTTTTGTGATATATTACAGAGGGAGTGCATCCATAGTATTCACCATTCACCACCAGAGATTATACGAACCTCACCAATGTTACAATTTAATGTTAACTTGTCATGTGCTTACAATTATTGACATCCACACACAAGGATTCCTGCCATATATGATATTCGTTTGTCATCAAAACAATTGATTTAGCCAATCACACTATGTGATTGGAGCAGCTGACTTTGGCGATAGGTATTTGACAGAATTAACAGGAAAGCGGCACCTAGAGCAGTTGCGTTGAGCTCATGTTTCACATGCAGCAAAGTACAGATGTTCAGTACTTGTATGACATTGGTCGCACTATGCCCTCATATTGCCAGTGATTGACAGCCACACAATGGTTAGATGTTTATATAGTTAAGATCCGGCCAGAACACACAGGGGTTAATGTATGAAGAGTCGTTATGAGGGAGAAGCAATATCCATTATTTGTACTGATACCAATTCTCCCCCATGTATGACAGGAGTAGACGCGTGTTCAATTACAGGAGCACTATGCATCCCCTTTTGTTATGGCTGCTGTTTATCAGGATATAAATAGATATGTGTAGGTGCCTATGGGGGAGTGCTGCAGCCCACTGTGGGGCTGATGCAAACCCCATCGCTGGCCTTCAGATTCACAGCCCTGCCAAGTCTTGGAGGGTCGCGCATGGTCTGCAGTGTGCAAGCCTTCTGTGCGGCCACAGCCAGCATCTACCCGTGATAGTAGGCTGTATACTGTCTGATTAACAGCCATCCGGCATTTGTGGGCTGCACCTCAGCATTTTCTGGCAGTGCCGTAAAAAAACACAGGTGGGCCGGCCATTGGGAGGGAGGGCCGCTGATGTCATCAGCCGACCTGATTTCCCCATGGCCATTGCAGCACTGTGTAAATAATGACTTATGCAGTGCTGTACATGGGGGTGAGGAAGGGTGGGGGATTCCTTTAGCTGGTAAGTGATTATGACAGGAATTACCCCTCTTTGCATGTCTGTGATGCCATATGCAACTGTGTGCAGGAGAGGGATTGTACTCTGGTGAAGTGACGGGATAACTGATCACAGGGCTTCAAAAAGTTGCAGCCCTGGGATCAGGTCTGAATCGGCACTCCAACTGTAGGTTTCAAATTCACACAAGGTACCAGTGGGGTATGAAAAAGTATGGGCAGAATAGTCAGTAATTCTACAAGATTTATTTTTAGTTTTCTGATTGAACACATCCCACCTACTTCTAAATTTCTACACATGTTACATCTGCCCCACCTGCAGTGCAACATGTTTTTACCTACTTTCTTGCTGTTTTGCTTTACATACATACCTGTATGGTGAGTTACAGCAATAGACCGGTAAACAATTAGCTAGTACCGCAGCTAATGTATTTGGCCTAGTGCTATCCAATTATTCCTGATATGCTTCTAGTGCCCAAGGCATCTGAAGCATAATATTGGATAAGCAGCAGTTGGAGCTGCAATAACATGTGGGATCGGGAACTTATCCAGTATCCCATGATGTTAATAGCCTTTGAGTTCAGTGGCTATGCGGGATGCCAACCAAACTTGGGCAGATTTTTAAAGGGGAAATCATTTACAATACATTGTTTTGTCCTGTAAATAACAGGCTATGCAATATATAGAACAGCTTATGGGTCTAATAGGATACCGGCCATAGTCTTGTATATGTTACTGAAGAAAATTATGTTTTCTTAGACCTGTTTTTCTCCAACAGAGAAGTAGCTGGTTAAGACTTCAAGTTATTTGGAAAGAACACCATGGTTTTTGAATAGCTATTTTTTAAACATATTTTTTTTAACGCGGTGCTTTACAGGTTTTATTTTCTTAGGATGAAATTGGTTTTGTTAACATTCTACTTACACACTACAGAAGGTATTTTGAGGACACCATTATGATGGATGGGGGAGGGAGATGACCGTGAACATTCTGTTCTTTAATTTTCTAGTACTTCCCACAGTATTCAAGCATGCAAAACCTATCATGGTTAATTATTGCGACCTACTGATTACTTCCAAAATAAGTGTACTTCAGATTAAGACACTAAAGTCATTTCAGGCCTTCATGAGACCTTTGAGTTGCACACATATACTTGGTGGTAGGTATGCATGGAACATACTTTCTATTGTTTTATATACTACTGTTAAGTGATTTTTGTGTTTTTATTTTGCTATGGATATATACAGCTTATTACATTTTCACTTGCACCATGTTATGTAACTTAGTTGGCACCTCTTGTTAATGATTCTATATATTTAATGTAGTGATCCTTCTAGGGTGAGTAAAGGGCAGGACAAAGAGGTACAGGGGCAGCATGAGTGGGGCGGTATCTACAACGGCGACAGACGGGCAGGCTGTTCCAGCAGGGCACTGGTAGAGGGGCCGGGTGCATTTTTCTATTTAAAAAATGGGCAGGGCACAGCACTCTGCTAAAACGGCCTAAAGTGAACACAATGATGTGTGTTACAACAAGACAACTCCGAGCTTCTTGCTTCATTTTCAAACCACATATACAGTAGGGTGCTGACTTAAAGTTAAATACTTCCTTGTTCTTTACTAGAGTAGTGGTTCCAAAAATCTTTTAAATCATTTGAAATTTATATACGGATGTTATAATCTACTTTTTTGTGTAGTGAGTAACACTTTTTAATATTCTTATCGTTTCAGATGCCAGAATTTCAAAAGAAAACCGTCCACATAAAGGACCCGGCAAGAGTAGAAGAAATAATATGTGGGCTGATAAAAGGGGGTGCAGCCAGACTGCAGGTGTGTACTGATAAGGCTGTGTAAGTTAGGGGTTTTGGACACTAAACCTTTCACTAAAAGAGGGGGAGGTATAGCTCATAGACATGGTCTATGATGACATGGGAAAGGTCGACATGAGTTTTTCCTTTTTTTTTTCTGGTGCTAATGTCGACACCTGAGTGTGTGAACCCCCAATTAGTGTACCGAGTTCCCTCACATTGACCAGGTACCTCGCTGCACTTGGCACACTTTACCAAACCCAATCAGAGTCCACGTGGATACTGAAGTATGAAAAAGTAAAAAAAAAAGATTCCCCAAAACCTTGTGCATGTTGACCTAGACCTTGTATGTCAGCCATCCGCTTACCACTAAGACAGGGTAGTTTTAGATGATCATTATTTGCTTGCTGGAATGTATGTTATTCCAAAAGAGCATAATTTAAGAGTTGACCATGTCCACATCCCGATAATTACTGACCCGTAAGCAGGCCATAATAAGGATTGTATGGAGATCACTGGTTTTGGTTTACAGACCAGCATCTCAAGTATAAATAATAAGAATAATGTTGGAGCAAGGAAAGGGAAAAAGTGACTTATTCCCTGCGGTGCTTTGTTGGTGTCCTATAAATGGCATCTTATAAAAAAAACTATCTGCCTTCTCCAAAAAGAAGATAATACGATTACCAGACATGCACAGCATCCTAAAGGGGCATATACATGGTTTAATATTGGCTATGATCGGTTTGGGCTATGCGATTTCCCTTGAACTTCCCAGTGCCCAGCACCACATATATTGACTACACGCTTTGTGACTGTGGCAGATTTAGACTAGAAATAAATTGCATGAATTGAGCTGCCTGCCTATTTCTTCTTGTGATACCGTCACCGTGGTGGTGCGCAGGGTGCAAAATATATTTTATGTTCTCTACCGATATGGACTATATAGTCCATATCGCACTGTCTGTATGTCCCTTAAGGGTCAATTCGTGCAGTGTTTATGTTGCCTTTTTGTTTTCTTTAAAACCTATATTAAAAAAAAAAGGCAGCAAAGTACTGGTGAGATATTACAAGCCTTTTCTACACAGTATTTATAGTGATGTGTGGGCCTTAACAATTGCACTATAAAATAATGCTATGAAAACAAGATCGCACAGTTGCCAAATGCTAAGTTTAGTGCCAAGGATAGCATTACATTACAGAGCTTTTTTGAAAAAGAGTGCAATAATTCCAATCCGTTACATGCAACATTTGCAGCGATAACTTTAGCTTTTTATGTAGCTTTTCCTACTTGTTAATGTTGTGTCCTGATAATTTGATAATTGGTGTAATCCGCTGGCTAATGCCAGATCTGTGCCATGGCTGGTAAACACACGAACGATGACTATTTATTAGAAAGATCCTGACCTCTGTTTACTATTTTGTTCACCTTGAGGACTGTTATAAAAAACATTATTAAGAAGCAATTGTTGACCACCATGTTTCATTCTATGCTTCTCGCTATGAAAATTTGCAGTAATACGTATAATATTTTCTCATTAAGGTTATAACAGATTTTGATATGACTTTAAGCAGATTTTCTCACAATGGAAAGAGATGTCCCACCTGTCACAGTAAGTGTATTGTATATATTAATATTCATATTGCATGTTTCTTTTGTTCTCTCAGTGTCTAGTGCTTAGTGCTTGCTCTATACAATCTGTCCCTGGTCTGGACCCCAACATGTGTACTCAACATTTGTGTTCCCTTTCTGTAAAAGTAAATAACGTGTTTTCTGATATAAAACTAAAGGACGATAGACAATTGTGATTTTGTACACATCTGATGGATAGTGAAGTAAAAACCATTACCATATGAAAAAAAAAATCAGCTAAACTTTTACTTTTTTATCCACAGATGTTATTGATAACTGCAAATATGTAACTGATGAATGTCGAAAAAAGGTTTGTAGTTCTTTTGTGCACTGTTCCCTTCTGTGAGTAGGTGTGGCACTCTTATTTACTCTTAGGAGAAATATATGATGATTAGATAAAATAAGAAAACAGAACCTTTGCTTGCCTGTGGTTTTCCTGTATCCCTGAGCTGGCGTTCCATTGTTTTGGATGTTCAGGATCTATGCTTTTAGTTTGGTTCATTTGCAATATACAGTACTTGTTATATGTAGGGAACCAAGCATGGATTTATAGAGCAGCTCTCCGATGTATTCTTCCCTGTAATTCTAGACAAGAAAAAGTTATCTAGATAATTTAGATACAGAGCTTCCCGGAATGGCCAATGAACTCGGACACTATTACATCCAACCAAGGGTAAAAGAGGATGAAAATCTACTTTTTGCTATCGGTGCTTAATCATGTGCTTTCTGAAACAGGTGTATTTGAGCATCACCTCTGCGCGGTTTACCTGTCAAAAGACGCACCTGCGTGCATGTATCAAACTAAGGCAGTTAACAGGCAGATTTTTATTTTTGCAGTAATATCTTACATATATTATTTTATGCGTTTGTCTATGACTAAATATAATGTTGTTCTGTATGATGTGCAGTAAACTCCTTCTATTTCTTTTAGTTATATGCACTGAAAGAAAAATACTATGCAATTGAAATTGATCCAAACCTTACAATCAAAGAAAAGTACCCATACATGATTGAATGGTAAGTTCTGACAGATACACCACTAACTTGTTACTCTGTCAGCATTTATTTATGAATTTATTCCAGATTTCATGCAAAAGAAAACTGGAAGGGGGTTTGGGTGTGTACAGTTTTATTCCCGCAGGGTGCCCGAATGTATCACGCCTTATCAAAAAATATAGGGAACTATAATCTGCACTAGTAAATGATATTGGTTAATATATTTGTAAATCATAAATACCTTCTATTTATAAGATTTATTGGGAACTCTGTACAACCTTGCAATGGATAGACATTAGGAGAACACTGGACGGAGTTCCGATTGGGGGACACACCTCAGCATAACAAAGCCCCTGATCTTGGCAGCGCCATCATTTTGTCGGGCTGGTGACTAGCTACTATATAATACAGTGTCTAACCTCATGTTTAGTGTTTGTCAAACACTTTACTACAGAGATCGGTCCTGTAAACCCCATGCATATTCTTTTACAAAAGGTTTAGTTCACCACAAAAACAGTTAACTTTGTTTACTAAATGATTAACAACTGTTAATGTTATTGATGGCTATGGTAAAAGTTGTTCTTTACCACTAAAGAAATGTGTTGATTTTAATAATGCCAGGTCCTTTTTCAGGACATCAAGATACTGAGTTCAATACACTGTCAGTCAATCAATCAATAATTCTGTCACTGCTGTAATAAGTCAATTTATCCACCAAATATAACGCCAGATGTCAACCACAATGGGAGGCAACCTGTCCTATTCAGGGATAGGGAACATGATAGGAATATTACATACACTAACTATAACATTACGTCATATTTTTACTTACATATATGCACGTCACTTATTTTTTAGCCCAATCTTTATCCACAAATGAGCATTGTCCACTGTGCATGTGCACGTATTTACCTACAATCCAACCACGGCACCTGACCCATTATAACTTAGCTTCTTATCACTGTAATGTATTTACAGCAATATACATGTAGCGATCACCACAGATACTCACCTTACACTTGCATATTTCACATTATCCTTTTTTCACACTTCTGCACTCACATTATTATATATTATATTTTTTCACGTATTTTTTGAGTATCTCTCCATATTTTACTTAGACAATTACTTCACATCCATGCACTAATACAACCAACCTAGATTAGGCACAAATACCCCCTTTGTAATATATAACACTATCCGAGATTCGAACCACAAGCGCATACATATAGCCACTAATTTTCTTGTATACAACCTGGCATTAGGGAAATACCCCATTTATGCATGATACATATACGTTATGGACATTATTGGGGAGCAAAATAGAAGAGCATATATACAGCCCTCCATTTTGCTGCGTCTATCCCAGCTACGGAGACCTACTAACTCTGTATAAAGTACACACCCGAATAGGACATGTAGGAAATTGCATGAAATAAACTACAAGCAGTATATCATAAGGCACATACTTATAACACTCAACTTGGTTTTATTACTAATGAATTTGCCTGCATCTATATCGATGCAGATAAGAGGGGGAACCTACAATGACAGGATAACTATTATTATCAGTATGGACATTTGTACACAATCAGCACTTGCTGGTCATAAGGGAACCAATCACAGGACTCAATGCCTTTTGAAAAATACAAATAAAGATTTGGATTGGCTCCAAAAAATAACGCCCATGGGAGCGTGGATCCCATAAATATAGCCCGAGGAGGGCTGGTCTGATACCTAGGTTATGCTTGAAAAAGCCTGTAGGGCGAAATGCGCATTGGCAATCTCTCTCTGTAATCCATTTTTAGACTTAGCCAATGTGAAATACTTGTATGTGTATTGTTGTGATCATTAACTTACTGTGCAGCGATAGTGGAGAGCCTACAGTGCCAAGCGCATACAGACGCGCTGGAACACGATATCTGAGAGGGAAAAGATCACTGACAGCGTGCTGATGAGACCGGAGGGCGCTGTGTAATGCCCCGGCAGGGACTTGCTCTATCACCTTGAGCATATATCACTTAAAGTGTATGCTACTTTAGAAGGGAATAGATCCCTGCTTAAAAAATATAAATCCTTGCATGTGTGCCTGTGAGACCGGAGAGCGTTGATCAATGCCCCGGCACAGACTTGCTCTATTGTCACGCTAATAGATCGCTCAATGTGTATGATGCCTCAGAAGGAATAAATCCCTGACAGCGTGCCCGTGAGACCGGAGAGCGCTTATCAATGCCCCCGCACAGACTTGCTCTATTATCACGCCAACATATTGCAAAATGTGTATGCTACAGTGGTTTTGAGAGACCGGAGAGGGCTGATCAATGCCTTGGCACAGACCTGCTCTATCACCACGATAATATGTCGCATAGTGTGTACGCTATCTGAGAGGGAAGGGATCCCTGACAGCGGGTTTGGGAGACCGGAGAGCACTGTTTGATGCCCTGACTTTTACCTGCACTACTATAACATTAACAGACCACTTAGGGTATACGCTACCCGAGAAGAACCAGTCCACGGACAGTGTGCTCCTAGAGTCTGGGGAGCGCTTATTGATGTCCCGGTGCTTACCTACTATATCATTACGCCAATAGATTGCCTAGTGCATAGGTTCCCAAACATGATCCTCAAGGCACCCCAACGCTCCAGGTATTAAGTATATCCATGCTTGGCCACAGGTGACTTAATTAATAACTCAGTCAGTCTGATTAAACCATCTGTGCTAAGCCATGGATATACCTAAAACCTGGACTGTTGGGGTGCCTTGAGGACCGCGTTTGGGAACCTCTGGCCTAGTGTGTACGCAGTGCGCAATACATTGTGCACTAGATAAGATCGGACACAGAGGGGAGGGTGCCAGGCTTCGCGGCAGGCACTCCGTCCATCTGCGCCCCGGCCAATGTATGCTAACATAGCATAGTCTATATCCAATTTACGGAGAGGAATCAATACTCACGTTGTGGTCTATCATTAAACTTAGGGGTACTCTTTACCTAGAAGGGCGCCCGTCGCGGGCATCGCGGGTACATTTATGTATGGACGCGACCGACGCGATGCCCGCGATTTCCCATTGAAACCAATGTTAAACATGAAAATCGTGTCGGTCGCGTCGCGGCCGGCCATAAATGTACCCGCGATGCCCGCGACGCGATGCTCCCGATTTCCCATAGGAATCAATGTTAAAAGGCGCGATGGACCCGATTTTACTGTTAAATGCCTCAATCCACCCGATTTGGCCATAGGAATCAATGTTAAATGGGCCACAGAGCCCATTAACCCTTAAATGTCCCCCCAAATTTTTAACGCCACCCCACGATCCACGCCAACCCGAAGCGTGGCGAGCGCAGCGAGCCCGCGAGGGGCGGCGGTACGCGTCCTCCGACCTTTTCATGCCCTACTATCCACTAGGGCGTGGTGTGAGAATATAATAGTGTGGCGAGCCACCGAGCCCGAAGCGTGGCGAGCGGACGCGGATACCTTCACAGTTATGCGCGTCCCCTCGCGGGCTTCACAGGTGTCCGTGGCGAGGCGGACACCTGTGAAGCCCGCGAGGGGACGCGTCTACCTGTGAAGGTATCCGCGTCCCCTCGCGGGGCTCGCCACGCTTCGGGCTCGGTGGCTCGCTGCGCTCGCCACACTATTATATTCTCACACCACGCCCTAGTGGATAAAAGGGCATGAAAAGGTCGGAGGACGCATACCGCCGCCCCTCGCGGGCTCGCTGCGCTCGCCACGCTTCGGGTTGGCGTGGATCGTGGGGTGGCGTTAAAAATTTGGGGGGACATTTAAGGGTTAATTTGGCCTTTTTGGCCCCAAATCGGGTCCATTGAGGCATTTAACAGTAAAATCGCGGTCAATCTGCCGTTTTAACATTGTTCCCTATGGGAAAATCGCGGGCATCGCGGTCATCCCGATTTACCCGCGATGACCGCGATTTTTACCCCCGACGACCGCGATTTCAATCGCTGGCGCCGTTCTAGGTAAAGAGTACCAACTTAGGAGACATAGGGGGAAATTTTACTAAAGGAAATTTGTAAAATATAGGTGTATTTGTATCCAGAAATACACTTATTTTTGACATTTACTATCCTGAAAATACGGAAATTCGTAGTCTTATTGATAGCACATCAATACGGGTCCGATATCTCCAAAACCGATCTTGTGGGGTGTTCCTGGCATGCAGTGGTTTGTACCTACCAAAGTGCTCTAAGGAAGGACAGTTAGTGAACCATTGACACAGAGAGAGATTAGCTTGCCTGGTCGTATCCTACAGAAGAGCTACTGTAGCTCACAGTTACTGAAAAATGAATGCTGAAGACCGGTCAGATAGTCCATGCTTGACCCCTGTCTCCAGCCCTGAAAGCAGCTGCAATGGGCATGTGAGTATCAGTATTAGACCATGGAGTAATGGAAGGTGGGGGCCTGGTCTGATGAAAAGCTTTTTTTTCTTTTACATCCTGTAGATGGCTGGTTGCATGTGTCATTTAACTAAAGAAGAGATGGCACCAGGGTGCACTATGGGCAAGCATGATGCTCTGGGTAACCTTTGGTCCTGGCATTCATGTGGATGTTACTTAAGGAGCCCATACACGGTCCGTTGTGGACCGGCTCCGTTCTGTACTATGCGATGCGCGCTCCCGCGCATCACATAGTACGGTACAAAAAGTATGTGCAGCCTATACTTTTTGTACTAGGTACACATCGTATCGGATCGCAGTGCATGCACAAGGGATGCGATCCGATACGATGTGTGCTGTTTAAGCACAGAACGGATCCGATGAACGGATCGTGTATGGGGGGCTTTAGACACATATTAAATATTCAGACCAAGTAAACCACTTCATGGAAAATTTATTCTCTGATGGCAGTGATAATGTACACTGCCACACTGCAAACCTTGTTCATGTGTGGTTTGAGGAACACGACTGGCTTCAAGGTTTTTGACAAATTCCCCAGATCTAATTCCGATCAAGCATCTGTAGGATGTACTGGAAAGACATATCCAAGCCATGGAGTCCCAAACTCGCAACATACAGGATTTAAAAGATCTGCTGATATTGTGTCCAGATACCACAGGAAGCTTTCGGACTTATTATTGAGTCCATGATCAATGGTCAGAGCTGTTTTGGCTAGATTTAATGCAGCAATTTTAAAAAGTGTGGTATTAAATCTAGCAGCTTACATCACCTACATTTTGTGGCTGCATGTAACGTATAGGTTATTATAGACCCGCACTGTCTGTTGTAATATTATTATTTATTATTATTATTATTCTTTGTTAATTTACATATCTAAAGAATTGCAAAGTATTTGCTATACAATGATTTGACAAATTATGACCTCCAGGTTAGTATTTATTTATTTAATTTTTTTTTGCCTTTTAATATGGCTTGAAGTCCTCCATGGATCCTACTAACTGGCCCTTATTCACGTTGACACGTTCGCATGCACAAACGCACGCATCAACCAACTACTGTCATTGCGCATGTGCAGTGTACGCACAGCGCATGTGCAAACTGCTACATTCCTATTCGCAAGCAACCTTCCAAGCGGTTTCTGCCGTCCGAGCGAAAGATTACCCAGTAGGCGTGATGTAGGCGTTTGTATGGGCGCGTCCAGTATAATGAGCAAAACTGGGCGTACACCTGGGCGTTCACTTGTAGTGGTGGGTTTGGTTTCGCATTACTGCAACACGGATTGTTCCCACACAAGCTCACAAACTTTCGTAAGCTTAAAGCAGGTTTTCAGTTTCGCATAGCATACTTCTTGTGAACTGCTCATTCGTACGCTTAAAACACAGTTGCGAAATGTGGAAGTTATTAGCACCTGACCCCCATTGTGCGCAATTATTGATTGTTTGTTCCAATTAGTTAACTCAGCTCCACTTCACGTTGCATCACCAAACCAAACATGAGCTAACAGACACATTAAAATTATGATGTTTGGGTGAATTGTAAGGCACAAATGCAAATGCACTTAACACATGTATTAATTGCCCTTATCTAACACACCTTTATGTACATTTTCACTCTGCCATGTGTAGCATGTTAGCACTGTCAACATGAGTCGACATGTGTCAACTCACATATACAACATATATCTAATATATCTGCGTAAAATCACAAGACAACGCATGCTCAATGTGAGTACAGGGTGAGTATCCCGTATCCAAAATGCTCGGGACCAGGAGAATTTTGGATAACGGATTATTCCGTATTTCGGAATATTTTAATATTTCAATGATGTATTTTGAAGTATCTTGCATTTATGCTGTATAAACACTTAATATACACACAAATATATTTTATTACCACATAAAATACACACAAATATATTTTAATTGTTCAAAAAACAAGGTTTCAAAACGTGAAACAAAATGTGTGTACTATCTCAGCACTGAATTTGAATGCCAAGCAATCATTGTCTTGCACATATATAGTGCCAGTTACATATCATGTCCCCAGTGATGCTGTTACAAATGTCCCCAGTGAGTTTTTAGCAAAAAAAAAATTTTTTTTCACTTTCTGGAATGTCCATATTTCGGAATAATTCGGATAACGGATATTCGGATACGGGATACTCGACCTGTATATTTTTATTTGCATATA
Organism: Crinia signifera; assembly: GCF_055691185.1. NCBI lineage: Eukaryota > Metazoa > Chordata > Amphibia > Anura > Myobatrachidae > Crinia > Crinia signifera. The sequence continues at coordinate 203,159,924 of NC_139221.1, read as the reverse complement.
CTACAGCATTAAACAAAAATTAAAAGGAACAGAATTTGTACCCACAAAAAGGGAAACATAAAAAAATGGAAAGAAAAAAAAATATATAAAATACTAATAAATAACAAAATACAATATTTTATTTTCGCGGTCGCTTCTGGACTCCCCCTTTGGTGGGTCTACCACACCTGCGTGTACGCAAAAGTGGGGGTGCATTCTGACCTACACCCTGTGAGGTCGAAGCTGCTGGTGTGGGCCGAGTGGAGGATACTTCACTGGCCATATGGTCATTGAAGCGTCTGGCTTCATGGTGGAGGCCCTCGAGACTGTGTGCCATTTTCACAACCACCTGCAGCATTTGATCCTGGCATTCCATAGTGGTGCGGCCCTGCTCACGTATGTCCTGCAGTACATGTGCAAGGGAAATGTTCTCAGCTGCTGTTTTTGCTTGACCACCATTGCTTTCAGTTGTTGATGGTGGTGGTGGAGGAGCAGAAGCGTCAGCCTCAGTGTTGTCATCTGTGAAGAAACAACAGACAAGAAAATATCAGATGTTGCACATACACCTGTCAATCTATAGTGTGCCACTTCAATTTCACATTTACCGGCAGTATCTGCGCCAAACTCATCTGGCCCCAATTCACTGTCCATGCTGGAGACACCTTTAATCTCCTCCTGGGAAATACAGTCCTGGGCCAGTTCCTCCAGTGACGTAAGCTGGAGGTGGTCAGGGAGATTTCCACCACCTGTTTTTTGGCTTGCTGTCCATCTGTTGGACAGTTTCCTTTTAAGGCGTGATTTGAAATCTTGCCACCTGCATAAATGTTTGCAAAATAATAATCAAAAATGATACATATATGTCTGCATTTAACATGTCTATATATGTCCACCGGGTTATGATGCACATGGTTCAATTTCTGCCCATATAAATGTCATACCTTCTTCCAAGCATTACACTACATTAGCATTGTAACACTGACACATTAACTTTATTTACACATGCACTACATGCCATTACACATAAGAAACACCTTGTCATCTTCACCCCTGAAAGTGTAACCATTACCACTATTTTGCACACATTCCACATGTGGTGATACTACCTCTCTTTTCAGCTGCACATACATCCACATACCCATGCCTTCTACATTTGTTATTGTTTAAAAAAACACCCATACACACTTAACAACACACACACACACACAGACACACACAGACACACACACACACACCATATCACACTTGCCTGCGCTTCACATGTTGCCAATCACGGGCCTGAGGAGAGATGGCATTGATGTCGTCGGTGATTTTTTGCCACACCTTATCCTTGGCATTGGTGCTCATTTTTTTTGGCCCAAATTCGATGAGGTCTCTGGCTTTAGGCACTAAAATGCCCAATTCAATTTTAGTGAAAGGGGTGTTGCGGCTTCGGTTAGCCACATCTGTAGGACCCCCAGCACTTTGACCTGCCACTGCAGCACCCACGGACTGATGTGCAGAGTGTGTTGGAATGGCTAGCTGTGAGGATGAGGATGAGCCTTCCCCTTCTTCTCCTCTTCTCCTCTCCATGAGGGCTTCAGTGATGGCAGTGAGTCTTTCAATGATAGCCTCGTGGTCTGAGGTAACGTCTCCCTCTGAATCAGAACTCATTGAGCTGCCAAATGTGCTATGCACTCATGTGTCCATTTGTAGGCTGGCTCGTGTGCTAATTGTTTTTTTCGGACGCCAGCTAATTTTCACAAACGCGCGAGCACGCGTGCGTCAGCAGTGAAAACCTGGCAACATGGCTCTTTAGGTTTGCTAACGTCCATCACTTTATTTGGGTGCGTTCCCACATGTCTAACTTATCCACCACTATCTTTTGGGGCGTCCTCACATGTGTAAGTTATTAAGCGCATGGCACCCGTATTTTTTTTTGTTGTAATGTGCACTGTGGATTCATTAAATTGGAATGTGTCATTCTCAATCCATGCCAGTGTTTAGTGCGTGTTTGCTTGCGCATCATTTGTGTGGTTATCCGCAATCATGGTGTGTGCCTATAAATATGGCGATTGTTGCGTTTGCTTGCGCCTGATGTATAGTTCAACGGTATTCGCGTATGTTTCAGGAGCACACTGTGTAAGTATTGTTGCTATTTTTATAGAGTACCAAATATTGCCATGTGTTATGTTGTCAATCTTTCTATTGCATGACACATTTTGCCTTAAAGGTGTGCCATGCATACTGAACATTCCATCTGTAATGTTACTATGCATCTCTGCACTGATGGTTTATAGTGGTGTCATTGTTAATGGGGCACATTGTAATGCTATTTGTATTGTCTATTTTTGCTTTAGGATTGGATTAGTGGTCAAGTACTGTGCCCAATTCTTGCTTTCCTCAGTAGTATATTAAGGTAAATCACAGCTCACCGGACATTGGTGTGTGGTGTTTACAGTTGCAGCTGTTTATTTTTTGGTGTGGGAGTATGTTTTGGGTGTGTAGCCACACATCATAGTACAGTGCTCTGTCATTATCATACAAAATGTCTAGGGGGTACGTCATGCAATCATACCTAACTTGGGTGGATTGTTACTTAAGGAGATGGTAATGTTATGTGATGCTTGTGTGGTAATGGTCATCTTACAATACATGCCCTTTTTTGTTGGACTAGGATTGAGTATGGATCTCTACAGGCATCCTCTGCCCGTATGTATTTGATGTGTTGTTGGTGGGGTGAGTCTGTGTGTCTGTGTGTGTTTTGGTCATTTAGTCAACAATACCTTTTTACTTCCAGATGCAAATGGTGGCCATTGAGGTGGGTGTGCAGCAACAGGCAGAACGTGTGCCTCCACCTGTTCGAGGAAGGAGGCTGGGGCGTGGCCAAATCTTCCGCACACGTGTAACCCTCTTTGGGATGCCGGATGATGAGGTACAAACAAGGTACCGGTTACCACCGCATGTGATCCTAGACACTCTCTCATTAATAGAGAGTGATCTTGAAAGCAGTCACCGGCTCCCAACAGCAATTCCGCCTCTCACACAGTGGTTGGCGGTGTTGCATTTTTGTGCCTCAGGGTCATTCCAGCAAGTGGTGGCAGTGCTTGCAGGAGTTTCCCAACCTACTTTCAGTAGGATCCTGAGGCGTATCATGTTGGCCATGTTTCGACGCAAGGGGCACTTCATGGCCATGCCATTAGACCGGGATTGCCTGGATAGGGTCAAGCTGCAATTTCAACACATTGCGGATTTCCCTAATGTGATAGGTGTTGTGGATGGGACACATGTACCATTTGTGCCACCATCACGTACTGAGCACATCTTCCGTAATCGTAAGATGTTCCATTCCCTCAACGTGATGGTGGTGTGTGGCCCATCCATGCAGATCCTGGCCTTTAACTCCAACTTTCCTGGAAGTGCCCATGACTCCTATGTCATTAGGCAAACCAGGATATGGCAAAGATTGAAAGAGTTGGAAGGACGTGATGCGTGGATTTTGGGTGACTCCGGTTACCCATGCACACCCTGGCTGCTAACTCCTTACAGCTCACCAACACCAGGCCCACAGGAGACATACAATGCGGCCCATGTCGGCACCAGGCAAGTCGTGGAGCGCACCATTGGCCTCTTGAAGGGCCGATTTCGTGTGCTCCATCGCACTGGTGGTGACCTCCAGTATGCGCCAGCCATGGTGGCAAAGATCGTGGGGTTGTGTTGTTTGTTACACAACATAGCTGTAACGAGGTCTGTACCCTTCCCCGAGGAGGAAGTCCATCCACCTGAGGCACACGACACTGCCCCCTGCCGCTACAGACACCCTGAAAATGTCCGTGGACACACCCTCCGAGACTCTGTGGTGGGCCGCTTTTTCAGGTAGGTGTAGTGTCATTAATTTACAACATATTGTCAACTACTAACCATCTTCCATTGGCAGATTGATGTGTCACCATATAACATAGATTGAAATACATTATCACAACTTGTGCGTATTTACTTGCACCAATATATATGTGATGCTTAGCATTAGTTTGCATGTGATGATTGGTTTCTAGTATGTATTTCTAAATGATTTGCCTTTTCCTATCCTTGTAGATGAACTCATGAAGGTGTTGTGGTGCGAGGTCAATGCTCACCTACGGGATGCTGCTTGGTGTGTGTACACATGTATGATGGCGACTGCACACTAATGGAGCTGCTCGGCCTTTTATGGAGCAATTAGACCTTTTCACATAAATTTTGACAGCAAAATAAATATTTATCATATCACATACATTGGTGTGCCTCACTATCTCTGTATTCACAATGGTTATGGGGGACTAAGCACCATTACACTGATGTGGTTGTGAAAAGGTGAATGGCATATGTTGTAAAAATAACACACACAACTTATAACATTAGCCTAATTTTTTAATAACAAGTCAAACACAAATTTAAGAATGATGCAGAAGAGCCTGCAGTTGAGCAACAAGTGTGGCCAGGTAGAGGAGGGTGAGGTGTATGAAGGCCACAAGAAGTTCTGCATCTGGCTGCTTCTCTTCAGTTTCTGGCTAGAATGAAAAATATTATTGTGTAAATGTACTGTAATAAATGCAGTTCTGCTGTATATTTGGCAAAACTAAGAAGTTGCAATTTAACTGTGAAGACCACACCAATTGCACAAATACATTGTACATGGGCCTACAGCTGTTTGAGTCATGCATGCCTCAGCATTGCCTAACACACTATTAAAAGAACACTGTGAAAATGTATGTGGTTCTTCATGCTGGGAACTACACTTATATAACAGCTTTGCCCACAAGTCTCCAACACCACTACTGTAGGATATGTTATGACCTGCCCCTATAGATTGTAAGCTTCTGAGCAGGGCCCTCCAGCCTTTTAACTGTCTGTAAGTACCATGTTTGTTGTATCACTGTCTCCTTTGTAAACTGGCACAGATTATGGTTTGCTATAGGAGACACTGTTCTAAAATAAAGGAAAAGATGATTTCTAAGTTTGTAACTTGTAATTTCTGCCATGGTGAGGCATGGCCACACACCACAATTCAAATCCGACAGTGCTGTTTAAACCTGGAGGACAAGACCCCACAGGTTAGCCTAGGACTGCAGTGTATATGTGGGACAAAGAATGATGTGGCCATCACATATGTGTATGTTGTGTTTGGTAATGTGTTGCATTTGGGGTGTCACCATTATGCACATTCTTTACTTACGGGTGCCATTGTCATCCTGCTCTCTGGTGGTGGTTGGCCTGTAGCTGGGGGATGGAGCCAAAAGGAGGGATGCTGGAGGGATGGGTGTCATGTCCAAGGTGTTGGGGTCGGTGGGGTTTGGGAGGGGTTTGGGGAGGGTGGTGGGGAGTAATAGGGTGGTTCAAAAGGGGGTAGTGGTGGGTTGAAGGGGGGAGGGGTGGTGGAGGGGGAGGAGGTGTGGCTGGTGGAGGTGGATGGGGATAAGGTGTGCTGTCCAGGGGGTGGCACGGTCTCTGACCACACAGACTGGGAGGAGGAAGGGGAGGGGGAGGAGGTGTGGCTGGTGGAGGTGGATGGGGATAAGGTGTGCTGTCCAGGGGGTGGCACGGTCTCTGACCACACAGACTGGGAGGGGGAAGGGGAGGGGGAGGAGGTGTGGCTGGTGGAGGTGGATGGGGATAAGGTGTGCTGTCCAGGGGGTGGCACGGTCTCTGACCACACAGACTGGGAGGGGGAAGGGGAGGGGGAGGAGGTGTGGGAGTGGGAGGTGGATGGGGATAAGGTGTGCTGTCCAGGGGGTGGCACGGTCTCTGAGCACTCAGACTGGGAGGGGGAAGGGGAGGGGGAGGAAGTGTGGGAGTGGGAGGTGGATGGGCTTGCGGCTGGTGACATGGCTCGTGCAGCTCTGGCCTGCTCCATGGCCTCCCTCGCAGCCTCCTCCTGACGGGCCCTGATGCGTGCCCTGGCCTGAGCTGAAATGTCCATGATGGTTCAGGAGTCAGGGATGGTGGCAGAATATGAAAGGAAAAAGGAAAGAATAATTTAGTATAGATTACAACATAGAAAGTTGATTTATATGGGAAAGTTGACATTTTTTAATTGGACATAATTTATATCAAAATAATGCACACTAATGTACATCCATATATGGACATATACACACTACCCATATATACCACTACACAACCATATATTAACCTAGCAGACCATATATAGGCCGACATAGCATAGACATAATATACCCATAGACTAATGCACAACGAAATATTAATTACAAAAGTGCTATATAAACACTATAATATTTCGCATTTTTAAAGCAATGACAAAATACTCACATCGGCTAATGTAGCGGCGAATAGAACATAGCAGCTCCGGCTGCCTTCGGCGGAGGTCGGACCACCGGCGCTCAACCTGGCCTAAGGTCCTCCTGACGCCCGTCCGAAAGAAGATTCGCCGGCGGGCTGCATTATACGCCCACCGCTTCTCTGCATTGGACACACAGGAGCCCCTGCCACCCAGCCGATGGTCCATAACCCGAACCAGGGCCACAAGCTCCCTCAGGGAAAAAGATGGTGCCCTTCCAGAAGACATCTTGGCAATGGCGCAGTTATTAATTGCAGGCACATATATAAGTTTGCCTGGTGTCTGATTGGTCACAAAAATTGTAATGTAATAACTTTATTAGTCCATCTTCACAGAACAATATGTTTGCGAAAATTAACATACGCAGACCGTACACATAACCACTTCAATACATACAATATGCATTACATGGAGACGTCCTGTATATACAGTATGCGCGTGTATTGATGCTACGGCTCAGACAAGCTGAGGAGCTGTGGCAAAGGCAAAAGCAGGCTGACCCACCACCAACACAAGCACAGGCAGGGACCAGCACACAGCCTACTCCTGACCCTACTTTGGCCAATGGTGGCCAAACTATCAACCAGCCTTCTCAAATATTGCCGAGTCGGTATTGGATCATGAAGTGCGAAAATTTAAATAGCATATCTGCGTCATTTTACGCGAATTGTGATACAACATAAAGGTGTATGAGTGTGTGTCTGTACATTTGTGACGAATGACATGTGTCACCATATTGTTAGTGTGTGATATGCGTATCTAACATGTGTTCATTCTAGACATCGCTACACAATCAACCATATTGGCGAAAAAGGTAATGAGAAACCAACACATCGAACATTAGACACTTTATTGAGGTAGAAATATGCGTTAATGGAAAACAACAACGAGGTTAAGGGGTTGTCTGCGTGAGTAATGAGGTTTGCAGATTGAATCAAGTCTACATCCATCCCACTTAATTGAGGAGCGTGAAATCATTGATTGATGTGGTGAGTGCATGTGTCTTGCGTGCTTTAAAGTGTATACTGCAAAACATTACGCACACAAAACATGTTCGGACGCACAATGTGGTGCGTGTGCGTGTGGAAATGTGGTGGGGCGTGCGAGCATTTCTGATTGCACGCCGTGGTAGACCACACCTTTTTTGGGGATATGTGTGCGTACGTATGAGTTGGCAAGTTTATAGGCGTGACTGCAAGATGCGTGCTAGCGGTTTTGCAGTGTAGCACTGCGTGCGTATGTGCATGCGAACGAATGAACCTGAATAAGGGCCTAACTGTCAGTCTGTATTTTGGGAAAACTGTCAGTCTGTATTTTGGGAAATAGCCCAATTCAATGTATTACATCTGTGAAACATTGCCTTCGCCAGCCTAAAAAGTTATTGGGCCAGATGTATCAAGCTTCAAATAGTGATAAAGTGGAGAGTAATAAACAACCAGTCAATCAGCAACTACCTGTCATTTCACCTGAACTGGTCTCTGATTTGTATTACCTGTAACTGATGCGCTGTTGCCCTCCTGTGAGACTGAAGTCTGTATGCTCTGTTATGCCCAGCATGCAGTAGCCATTTGCTACCACAGGCCTTGCACTCCGATACGGTTTTTGGTCTGCTGGTTTACTACCTACAGTTTACAAACTTCTCTCCTCAAAGAAATTCACCAGTGCTGCCATATTTTGCTGATGCCCATACCGCTGTTGTGAGTGCCAATAATTATTCCATGATCAATGTTTGTCAGAATGTGTCATTTACACATGAGTGATACACTTCATTAGTCTCTGCATACCTTTGCTTGCATAAAATCACGCGGTGGTCATATTAATTTTGGCTGCTCAGTATATAAATGTTCATGGTATAAAATAAAGTGTTGAAGTTTAGTGAACAACATCTAAACTTTTATTTTTGTTACCTCAGGTACACAAAGTCACACACGTTATTAATTGACCAGCATTTGCGGAAAGATCAAATGGCAGAGGTCGTAAGGGACTCTGACATCATGCTCAAGTAAGTCTTTTCATTGTATGTAATTATAAGGGATGTGGTCAATGTGTCGACCGTCATTAGGTCAACATACTGGAAGGTCGACACATGCGTTAGGTCGACATGGTTTTTTTGAGCCGACATGTGCCGACAGGTGGGAGAATAAAATAGTGTGCCGAGCATAGTGAGGCACCGTGCCTTAAGCATCACGATCGATGCAAGGGGACGCGGTTCACTTAAAACTGTGTCCATGTCGACTGTGATGACATTCGGGTAAAAATAAAATAAACCCATGTTGACCTTTTTACTGTCGACTTAACGCATGTATCGACTGAGATCCCTGTTGACCATGTCCCTTGTCGACCTAGATCCCTGTCAACCTTCCATTATGTCAACCTAATGACTGTTGACCATCTTATGGTCGACCAACCCATCCACACCCAATTATAGTAGCATATGGGAGCTGTCATTTCACGGGTCTAGAGGTCTCTCTCTCCTCTCCCAATCCCTTACCCCAATTGCTCCATCTTCTAGCTAATCTGGGTTTATGGTTTCCCTACTCCCACTCTCCCTGCTGTCCCTTCCATTAGAGTGGGACCGGCCAAGGGGCCATACTCTAACATAACGGATTGTTGTATAGATTTAAATGGGTAAAACAAATGATTGAAACCGTATTTTGCATGTTTGTTATTTAAATTAGATCTAGTCATTACTAGTGGTGTGTTATGTAGTTGCATTTATAAAGTGTTTGGAAACCGCAATAAGTAACACAGATGAAACAATATATATCTTTTATCTTGCAGGGATGGATATGAAACGTTCTTTGATAAGCTAAATGAGCACAATATACCAGTGTTCATATTTTCAGCAGGGCTGGGTGATGTACTAGAAGAAGCCATACGTCAATGTGGGGTCTACCACCCCAATGTTAAAGTTGTCTCCAACTTTATGGATTTTGATGAAAATGTAAGTTATGAATCATTTTGTGATCAGAGTGCCACGCTGGTTTCACAATGACTTAATAGCAGTATAAAGAGGGAACAGTGTAATGCAGAAAGCTGGAGCCATGCAATGGAATCTAGGAATTGGCAGGATGTTTATAACAGCAAGGGATTAGAAATGGCTCCTACTGTATTAGTTGAGAAACAGCTGTCATTTATTATGTGCATTGGCTACGTAGTTTCTGTAAATTGGAAAGCCCTGCTAAGCAGAGAATAATGACAATAACATATTTCATGGGCTGGGTACAAAGATTTTGCTTCTCAAATAGACAAGTCATTGTAATATATTTGTTTAGTAAGTAAAGGTTTCCAAAAACACACAGGTCTAATAAAGCTCATGTCCCCCTTCTTTAATTGGGTCGCTAAGTTGACATACATTGAGTCGACATAGATATATATATATATATCTATCTCAGGACACACCAGCACTGGGTGGGCGAGCGGAGTGCGGCAGGCCTGCAGACAAATACTCGGGAGATGATGACATCATCATCTCGCGAGTGTGTCTGCCGGGCAGCTCCACGGCACCATGACCGCTGCACTGGGGATAGGTAATGTAGAGGGCAGTGGGCTGGAGGCTTTTTCAGACACCCGGATTCCGGCAGATTTCCGGAATCCGGGAGACTGGAAAAGCCTCCTGGAGGGTTGCCCTCTAAAATGGGAGAATCACGGTAATCCGGGAGAGGTGGCAACCCTACAATACCCCTTGTGTAATTAACCCATATGTTTTTTGTATATCTGTCCCGGCATTCAAAATCCCGACGCCGGAATCTCGACCACCGAAATCTCGACAAGGGGGGGGGACGTGGATCCCCCCCCAGAGGGCTCGCTGCATTCCCGCGCAGCAGGCCCGGTGCCTCGCTACGCTTGGTACACTAATTTATTCTCCCTCTATGGGTGTCGTGGACACCCACTGAGGGAGATAGTGTCGGGATTCAGGCGTCGGGATTTTGAACGCCAAGATTCCGACCGCCGGGATTGTAACTGCATTCCGTCCCAATTGTCACTTTCCAGACCAGACTTTGAACAGCATTTAGAAAAGTTTTATGTTAAAATCCCATTTACAGGGTGTTTTAGGAATCTCTTTTATACAAGTACTTTACAAGCAAAAAAAGTATACTTTTCTATGTACTTGGCAATTATATAGACCAGTGGTTCCCAAACGGTGCGCCTAGGCTCCCTGGAGTGCCTCGGAGCACTTGCAGGGGTGCCTCGGTTTGGTTGTTCAGAAACGATTCAAATTATTTATGGTCAATGTAATAGGCAAAATCAGTGCTTGTGGCTTCCAGTCTTTAAATATGTGGATAAACAGAAGTGAATTCTGTCCCTCACCACATAACTGGACCTAAGGATGACATATAAGCACAACTTATTTAATTTAATATTGTTTTCTGAAATTCTCGGTAGCAAACTTTGCACCTAGGGGTGCCTTGACAAATATTCTGATAATCTAGGGTGCCGTGATTCAAAAAAGTTTGGGAACCACTGATATAGACTCATTTGGGTTTTTATATAGAACATATGGACACAATGACCTGCAGTTCAGATCATAAAAAACCCTGTGTGGTAAACAGACCAAATTGGGTAAGATGTTTATGGAATACATGTACTATTGCTGAAGTTTAATTTCCACCTCAAAATATATTTTTATTTATGTAAAAGATATTAAGGTACCAGCATAGACCAGTAATCTTTACCCTTTTTTGTAACTCGTGACACACCAAACATGATAAAAAAAAATAGCCAAGGCTATTGGCTATAGGCATCAAGCCCCCCACAGGGAAAAATAGCCAAGGCTATTGGCTATAGGCATCAAGCCCCCCACAGGGAAAAATATAGCCTTCACAAGAAAACAATCGGGTACTCTTTACCTAGAAGGGCGCCCATTGTGGCCATCTCGGGCATTGAATGCACAAAAAAATCGAGTGCGATACGACCGACGCGATGCCCGCGATTTCCCCTAGGCAACAATGTTAAATGTCTCAATTGACCCGATTTTCCTGTTCAATGCCTCAATTGACCCGATTTTTCCATAGGAAACAATGTTAAATGGGCCACAGAGGCCAAATAGGCACCCTGAAGTGTGAAATGGCAACCCCAATTGTTAACGCCACCCCACGATCAACGTCAACCCGAAGCGTGGCGAACGCAGCGGTACGCGTCCTACGACCTTTTCATACCCCCACTATCCACGTCAGCGTGGAGTTGAGAATAGAAAGTGTGGCGAGCCCGAAGCGTGGCGAGCGGACGCGGATACCTTCACAGGTATCCGCGTCCCCTTGCGGGCTTCACAGCTGTCCGCGTCCCCTCGCGGGGCTCGCCACGCTTCGGGCTCGGTGGCTCCCTATGAAAAGGTCGTAGGACGCGTACCGACGCCCCTCGCCACGCTTCGCGTTCACGTTGATCGTGGGGTGGCGTTAACAATTGTGGGGGCCATTTCACACTTCAGGGTGCCTATTTGGCCTCTGTGGGCCATTTAACATTGTTTCCTATGGAAAAATCGGGTCAATTGAGGCATTGAACAGGAAAATCGGGTCAATTGAGACATTTAACATTGTTCCCTATGGGAAATCACGGGCATCGCGTCGGTCGCATCGCACCCGATGTTTTAGTGCATTCAATGCCCGCGATGCCTGCGATTTTTTTACTAACGATGCCCACGATCAAAATCGTGGGCGCCGTTCTAAGTAAAGAGTACCAACAATCGCACTGGTCCTCACAGGTAACAAAGTAAATTGGCCCTCACATGAAAACAAATATCACGTTGGTTGCCACTTACAAAAAGCAATAAATCGCATTGTCCCCCAGGGGATGCCTGTGCCAGGCTCGTCTCCTTGCAGAACACAGGCAAGACCTTATGCTAATGCCAGTGGTTTTCAGTGTGTAGTGCCCAAAGAGAGTAGGGTTAATATTGGTCTCATGTGAGCACCCTGCGAGTCACTGTCTAGCTGCCACTATGTTCTCCTGAACAGCTCCTCACCTAGCTCCCTATGACCTGTCTTCTCAAAATCCAACCCACTGACTTCAAAAATGGGTGCTATCATATGCCCAGAATACAGAGAGTGGATTGGAACAGGGAGAGATCAGCGAATAACAGTTGAACACTGTCCTGGCTGTAAACTGTTGTGGACATCTGTGTGAGAACAGCTCAGATACACTAGTGTGCCATGGCAAAGTGGTTAAAAACCCACGGTCTGCTGTAGACCATTTTGATGTAGCAGGCTACATCACTGCAGACTGTTGACTACTGTATCTCTACAGCATGCATTGGGGTAAGGATGGACCTATATTGTAACATCCTTTGTATAGCTGATGGTCATCTATACAGTAGATATGCTGTCTTCAGAAGAGTTTAATTTAGAAGTCAGTGACTTGATGCAAGTGTAAGGAGAAGGGGGGGGGGTCCTTTCTCTGTATCAGACACCATGATGAGCACAACATGTGTTTCCTTCTGGTAAACTATACTACAACTACTACTACAAAGCTAGGTAGCGCTTATCTACCCCTTTCACATATCACCTTGGAGCTGGGTAATTACTAAGGTGTATATATATATTTAAATCTTAATACTGTATTTTGCCTGTTTTTTTTTTTATTTTTTTTAGGGTGTAATGAAGAGTTTCAAGGGAGAATTAATACATGTTTTTAACAAACATGATGGTGCCTTGAGAAGTTCAGAGTATTTCACCCATTTGAAGGATAACAGTAACATCATTTTGTTGGGCGATTCATTCGGAGACTTAACTATGGCAGACGGAGTGCCAAATGTGGAAAATATCCTCAAAATAGGATTCCTTAATGATAAGGTAAATAAATGTGACAGCATGTTCCCCTCAGCGAAGCCTGCATTGTATGGTAAATCTTGCAAAATGTTACAGAAATGTAGTTTTACATCTTGAAAATGCAGCATAAATGAAGTTGATGTTTGTGATCACAGGCACGATTAATAGTATACGTCTGTGGCTAGATATTCTCGTCTTTCATGCTGTGGGTTCTTCCAGCACAAAGATGATGTACAATGACATTGGGTGAAAATCTCCTCCATAGCTTCAAGGAAAAGAGATGGAAATATACTGTAACTGGCCCCTATCTTCTGTGCTGTCCCCAGATAACTGGTGGAAACTGCATAATTCATTCCACAAATGCGTACTTAAAAATAAGGAAAAAATAAATACATGATACAAAAAAAGTTTTTAAAATGAAAACATTTAGTAAAAAATACGGATAGTCGTCTTTTGAAGTAAAACATTTAAACATAACTTATTATGGGCAAAGAAATGTATTTTGTGAAACTGCATTGCTTGTTCAGCTAAATTACATTGATGCCAAGAAACAAAAGGAGCAAATTTAAATTCATACGGGCTGCAAGGTGCCTCCTGCATTTTCGGGTGAAGGCACTTTGTGACCAGTAACAGATTATTTTCCCTTGTACCTTTGTGAGCTGTTAGGAAATAATAATAAATATTTCTTATGGCAATAGATGGCAATGAATGCAGCCATACATAAGTATTGCGCGGTGGCACATCCATAGCGTACTAAGCAGTATTATTGATTCTTATATGTGAACACATTTGGCAGCGTTTGTAGACTATAAAATAAGGCATTTTTACAATACAATGTCTTAAACTGTACACGAACATGAAGAGCTTTTAAAGGGCATACACACAGAGTGATTCCAGGGCTATTTCTAAGCCATCTTACTAAATTGCTTAGAAGTTATACATGGATCAGTCTGTGTGTGTATACCTCCAGAGATGCGCGGTCCAGCGTGCCGCAATCACCTGACTAGATTTTGACTGCATGCCGTCAAAATCTAGTCAGATTGCCAGTGTTCCCACCAGAGAACACTGGTCTGCACAGATTGCTGGTGCATAGCATGTGTGGCAGCGATTTGTGCTGAGGGATCTGTGCTTGAATGGAACACTTAGCATGGCGCTCCCATCCCCCATGTATCTGTGGGCTTAAGGCGCAGATGCCTGCTGAAGTGTTAAAGTGGAAGGTGATAATGTAACAGCCAATTGGCTCATAACTCATCTTTCCAGCCTGTAACTTGTCAGGAGCTGATTGGCCGTGTTGTAGGCTGCATTTGAAAAAATTACAGTTAAGCTGATTTGTGTTTTTATCTCTCTCCACATTATCTCACACCTTTGTAAAGCTACCCTTTTGATTTGTCTGTCTTTTCACACAAACAGTTTCAGGTATGACTTATGAATCCTTTGCAATTGTTTTTCCTTCTACAGGTAGAAGAATTATTAGAAAAGTACATGGACTCTTATGATATAGTTCTAGTAAAAGATGAAACTCTGGATGTGGCTAATTCCATTCTACAGAAGATCCTGTAATTTGCCCTGAAGCAGGAACCCTCACTTTCCATTGGACGATGGGGAAGACAAATGGCAGCTGTTTTCTCCAGTGGGATACGATTTCTTTTTAAAGCTTCATTTTCTGAATGAAGTTCATTTATTTTATTTAAATATATTTAATAGAAACATTTTGGAATTTCAGAGCACCTTACTCTTCTGCACAGTGCTGCTATGTTATACCTCCACATTTTTCTATTTTTGCAATATATCCACTACCTTCAGCCTACATGGAAAACTGAATGCATTTAAATGACATCAGCCACCATTATATAATAAATTTCATCCTACATGTGAAAAATGTAAAGATTTAAAATTGTATCTATATTTTCATATTTACTTTTAGATGTTGTTTTGTACTAGCTTGTTTGTTTATTGAAGGCCAAATAATGTGCATGTTTAAAAGTGCTGTTTCTGTAGTGTTTTTATGTATTAAAAGTTCTCCAAGGATGCGCTGTAAAATTATCTTTCAATGTGTTAGTTTTGGGCTGTTTTTTTATTATACAAAATCAATATTTGTATTTTTACATGACAAAGATTTACAATATACTTCATGCAGCACATCTTAAGGTGTGTATGCACACACTGTACAATTTTTTTGACCAATTTTGTTCATTTTGGCCCCTCTTAACGATATTGGTCAAAATATCTTTCGGTGTGTGTATGCAATGAAAGACAAATGATGATGCGCATACCTGCCAGTTGTTCATCAAGGTTGTTCGTAAACACTGCATGCAGCTCAATTAGGATATCTTTAAAACACAAAAGCCAGAAAAATTGTAGCTAGATCTTTTCTTCTGTCAACCTCTTTCTTCAACATCTTTCTTCCAGGACACTGGGTTCAAGGGAAATTGGTCATCGATGTCTTTCAGTGTACACACAAAGATATTTTGACCAATATCATTCAGAAGGGCCAAAATGAACAAAATTGGTCTACAAAAATGTACTGTGTGTATGCAGCTTCAAAGTGCATATTTGTATTACGTACACAGTACATATTGCTACTTTAGTTTATACTAAGGCAGAAGCCACTTCTTTACATGTTTTTGAAAAAGAATTGTATATATTTTATTAAATAATTGCCTTTTTCTGCCTGCCACTATTAGATTTACAGCAATGTATACTGAGGATTACTGCACTTTCATAACGTAGCTCTGTGTACTAATCCAATGGTTCCCAAAGATTTTTGAGCAGTGCTGCCCTAGAGAATCAGTTTCTTTCAGGGCACCCTAGGCCAAAAGTTTCTTAATGAGAAATTCAGTAAAAAAATAAAAAAAAAATAAGGAAATTGTGCTTCTATATCCATAGACTAAGTTAATGGGGTAAGGGACAGGATTTGTGTCTGTGTTTCCACATATTTAATGATTGTAAGCCACAAGCACTGGTTTTGCCTGCTACATTGACCATAAATAATGTGAGTTGGTCTTGGATTTCCAACTGGAGGCACCCCAGAAAGTATCCCAATGTACCCCACCGCGCCTAGGCACAATGGAGCATTAGCCCGAATCCTGTTAATGGTTTTCTGCCATAAGGTTATTAAGGAAAATTGCTGTACTGTGGCTAGTACCCTGGTGCAGCATCCAGAGCAAAATCTAATGATATCATGGTTGAAATATAACACTACCCCCAGTGCAAACTGGGTCAAGGTTTGGTGGTTAAGGCTCAGATAAAGATTACCTTGGTCACATTACCTCTGAATCGGACCCTGGGACCAGCAGAGCTAGATTAAAGGCCTCTCTGACCTAGAGGAGGTAGGAACATCATTGGGTACTTGTGTAGTTTCACTGTGGCACTGGGATCGCATCACACTACACACGATTTGCATGCGATACGATGGTACTTGTGCAGTTTTCACAGCGAGGGGAAGCAGTACGCGTTCTCCTGACCTGTTCATACCCCCACTATTCACGTCGGCGTGTAGTTGATTTTATAAAGTGTGGAAAGCGCAGCAAGGACAGGGGATGTGGAATACACGTCAAGTAATCCGCGTCCCCTCGGGGGGCTTGGTGGTTCCCTTCGCTCACCACACTTTGTAAAATCAACTCGACGTGGATAGTGGTAGTATAAACAGGTCGGGAGGATGTGTACTGCGTCCCCGAGCGGGGCTCGCCACGCTTCAGGGTGACGTGGATAGTGGGGGTGTGCTAAATCGCATTGAATCCCATGGCACGCGATCAAATCACATCGCATGCGATTTGCGTTTGATGTGATCCGCGGTCAGGGGCGCCATGAAACTGCACAAGTACCATCGCATGTGTACTGTTACAGCCTTACTGCATAACGTATAAAGCAAGACTGCTAGCTCCTGAGTTTCGTATTTGCAAGCGTATGCACATCCCTGCGATCAGTTCGCTTCTATGAGAAAGCTGCAGCTGCAAATGAATCGAAGCATCATGTGGCATCATCGCAAGCATGGTATGGGGGTGTGGGTTGCACCCTGGTGTCACTCAACAATTATTTATACAAATGTTCTGACCCCTGTTCATTGACTGGAACTGAGGGTTGCACTGTTACATTACAGGCAGCACTCTGCTCCTGTCACCCTGCAGACAAGGCAGTCTCTGAACGTAGCCCACATCTCCCAGACTCACAGAGTGTTGGAAATGGGGGCCAGTATGCTTAGCCACACCCCTCCCACAAAGCCATGCCCCAATTTGGTGAAGCCATACTCCCTTTTTAGCGGCTACCACATAGGGTGTGGAAGAGTAAGTGACGCCACTGCACATCTGTAATAAAGGCACGGTGTTTCAAACATAAGTTGTATGGTATTGTTTGACTTTCATAATATGCACAATTTCTTAAACTGACATTTTTAAAACCTATAAAACATGGACTGGAAAAAAAAACTAATTCTAGTTTGAGATTCTAAAAATCCAGGGCTTACTGATAAACAAACTTGACCATAAAAATGTTTTTACTTTTTACTTGTCCTGCCTTATTTTATTGATTTAAACACCTCTGTGCCAACAGCTCAGGGTGGGGCTATCAAGTAAGGGCCAAGCACAGGCCCATACACACTAGAAGATTTTCATGTCAAAAGACTTTGCCAAAATCTGTTGAGAGATTTTCAGGAGGCGAAAGACTTTGCTGAAAATCTTTCATTATTAGGCTGGTTTCACACACTTCGGCTCCTGCCGGACGGTGAAATCCTGCACGGCCAGGGAGCCGTGCTGTACACAGTAGTTTATCATGGAGGGGATGGCCACAGCCCGGCAGCCGTCCCTTCCAGTGCCGGGGTCTGGCTGCAGCCGTGCGGCCGGGCCGTGGCCGTCCCGTGTGAATGGACACAATAGTGTCCATTCACAGCTAATGTGTGCAGCACGGCTCCCTGGCCGTGCAGGATTTCACCGTCCGGCAGGAGCAGGATTGTGTGTGAAACCGGCCTAAGGCTATTTACAAAATGGAGAAAGATAGAGTGAAGAGGTATAGATTGCGCTTAAAGCAGCTCATTATTAAAGTTACAGTGGGAAGGGTAACAACACCCTTTGAATGGAAATGTGAGAAAGGTAACTGTGACTTAGATGGTGAGCGCTATGATTGAAATGGTAGTACTCCCCTGTTTTGATGATTCTTTATGGTGCTCCTCAGTAGTATTGAAGGAGCCGTATATGTAAAAAAAGAATTTATAGGGACAATTCGTGTAATACCGATAGGTTAATTTCAATGTTATACATTCAGTCAGGAGTATCCCCTTATTCTAACACATATAGGTTTAATAGAACTGAATACGGGGAGTTATCCCCTTTCTAATAACTCACAGGTGTCAGAGTTAATCAGGCGTGTCTCAAGGTTCTTGCTTTATCCGGGTTATGAATATAAATGATTCTTCAAAAAGTAATTTAAGGAAAGAACCAGCGCAGAGTCCAAATGAAACTTGCTTGTGAGCAGGAGGGATCGGAGTAGGGTGCTTGCGCTTTAGTGGGCTATATGAACCACACTTACTTAAAATTCCCCACTCACGTTCACATAGGAGTTTCTTTGCACTCCAAAAAATAGGGCCACAAACTTCTTGGTATAAGCAGGTAAATGAGAACTTACATTAGCGTACTGTCACGCGTTCACGTAACAGTATCTTTGAGGATCCAATCCACAGACTCCAGGGTAGGGGCACACGAAAAATTTATTCACAAAGATGGATCCACACACAGATAAAAACAGCAAATGACAGCAGGTATCTCCGCAGCACTTCAAGTCGGCTGGGATGTTAAACGCCCCCGGCGCTGCAGACGCTGAAGGGGAAGCCTTCTCTCCGGACACGCTCCGATACCTGTTCAAATAGACTTCTGACGACGGGTGACGTCAGGCCAAACACGTTGACGTGTTTGGCCTGACGTCACCCGCCGTCA
Organism: Crinia signifera; assembly: GCF_055691185.1. Taxonomy (NCBI): domain Eukaryota; kingdom Metazoa; phylum Chordata; class Amphibia; order Anura; family Myobatrachidae; genus Crinia; species Crinia signifera. The sequence goes on along the minus strand of NC_139221.1, from coordinate 203,140,947 downwards.
GAAGTCTATTTGAACAGGTATCGGAGCGTGTCCGGAGAGAAGGCTTCCCCTTCAGCGTCTGCAGCGCCGGGGGCGTTTAACATCCCAGCCGACTTGAAGTGCCGCGGAGATACCTGCTGTCGTTTGCTGTTTTTATCTGTGTGTGGATCCATCTTTGTGAATAAATTTTTCGTGTGCCCCTTCCCTGGAGTCTGTGGATTGGATCCTCAAAGATACTGTTACGTGAACGCGTGACAGTACGCTAATGTAAGTTCTCATTTACCTGCTTATACCAAGAAGTTTGTGGCCCTATTTTTGGAGTGCAAAGAAACTGCTATGTGAACGCGAGTGGGGAATTTTAAGTAAGTGTGGTTCATATAGCCCACTAAAGCGCAAGCACCCTACTCAGATCCCTCCTGCTCACAAGCAAGTTTCATTTGGACTCTGCGCTGGTTCTTTCCTTAAATTACTTTTTGTATATTCGTGTTTATCAGGAGGATTGATGGCCTCCTAAGGATTGGAGAACCTAGCTGCCCATTTCCTAGCACCAGTTACTTATTACCCATTTCCAGATAAATGATTCTTCAGTCACAACTAGGATAAAATAGTTTGACTTTTATTATTGACATTATGTAATAAAAGTCAAACTATTTTATCCTAGTTGTGACTGAAGAATCATTTATATTCATAACCCGGATAAAGCAAGAACCTTGAGACACGCCTGATTAACTCTGACACCTGTGAGTTGTTAGAAAGGGGATAACTCCCCGTATTCAGTTCTATTAAACCTATATGTGTTAGAATAAGGGGATACTCCCGACTGAATGTATAACATTGAAATTAACCTATCGGTATTACACGAAGTGTCCCTATAAATTCTTTTTTTACATATACGGCTCCTTCAATACTACTGAGGAGCACCATAAAGAATCATCAAAACAGGGGAGTACTACCATTTCAATCATAGCGCTCACCATCGAAGTCACAGTTACCTTTCTCATATTTACAAAATGGGCTGGGTTTGAATTCCAAGGATGGGAGCAGGGGCCATTTTATTCCTGTTCTTGGTGCCTGATTCAGAACGAATTGCTGGGCTGCATATATATAGAGCGCAGCACAAGTAAACTTTACCCTATGCCACCCTGACCGGGCAAAATCCCACCCATGTGCACGGCAAACATTTAATTTCAATGAACATTTCAATGATGCGCCAGTTAACAACTAGCTAGTCAATCGGAACTCACGGCCCGGCAGCTAATCAGGCATCAGTGGCTCTTGATTGGCTGCTGGGCCCCAAGCTCCGATTGGCTCATGAGTCGCAAGCCGGCACATCATTTGAAGTAGCCACGCCACAGACGAATGGACCTGCTCTAAGATAGCCGGTTTTCCCAACATTCTGCCTGGCTGTCTCCTTTAACGATGTAGGCAGGGCCAGACAACGGGGCAAAGTGAGCTGACGGAATGCAGTTCTACCCCATTCCAGCTCACTTTAACCCCTGGTGGCAGTGGTGTAACTAGGGCTCATCAGCGCTAGCAGTGGCATGGCGGGTAGCAGGCGCCACAGCGGCTGTCAGGAGCACTGTGTGAGGAAAGCTCTGCATCTTCAGTATCCAATAAGGATTATTACTTCTATCTCCGGCTGTCTGTGTGAGGACACTCAGTGACCCGCCCCATGAACCGCACATGGGGCGGGTCACTAACCGTCCTCACACAGACAGCCGGAGAACTCCCCCTTCTACCCTGCCCACCGCTCGCTCTTACACACTGGCCGCTGCTTCCCTGTCCTCACTCCCGGGCCCTGATGGCTCAAAGCAGCGCAGGTACTGTTCTGTTTGGTGGCGACAGCTAGGGGGGCTGTTTGAAGGTGGAAGAATTTTTATGGCGGGGGGGTTATTATTGTAGTTGCACTTCTGCCTGGTGGGCAGTGGTGCCAGTAATATATACATTGCTGACCTGTGCCAGCAATGTATATATTGGTGGCCAGCGGTGTGCTCCGTTTTGAGCAGGGCAAGGCCAGCAGCGCTTTGTGTTGTGGGGATGGGAGAGCCGGGGGAGCAGCGGGGGAGCAGGGCTCTGCAGCAGCAGCCAGCCAGAGATGATGAGCTGGGCGGCGCGGTGTGGAGTCGGACCACAGCAGGGTGAGTATATGAAACTATCCATCATCACCACATCTGCTGGTAAAACCAGCAGATGAACCACTTTACTAGCGATGATGCGGGAGTGCGCATCATCGCTAGTCTGCAATCTCTGGGGCATACACACTGGGCGATTTTCATCTGAAAATCGTTAAGTGTATGGGCCTTTACTTCTAACCTCCTTCAAACGGACTGCTATCAACATTCAACAATGAGTTAACTAATTCACCACCTTCTTTAGAATGTAAGCTCTCACGAGCAAGGACCTCTTATCTCATGTTCTTATCCTTTCTTACTTCAGCAGTCTTCTACTGCACCAAAGCACGCTGTTTGCTGCCACCTGGATACTTATGTTGCAGCAATAGGCTGATGTTCCTATAATCATTTACCCTGTATTTGTCCTGTATTGTCTTCAACTGTAAGCTACTGTTTTTTTTTCTCTCCAGGAAACCATTATTGCTCTCCAAGAAACACACTTTCTAACCTCCGCTCCCCCTAAATTTCATGATTCCCGCTACCCTGTAGGTTACTTTTAAAATGGCCCAGCCAAGAGAAATGGGGTAGCGATACTTTTCCATAGATCTGTCCAGTTCGAAGTAATCTCCCAACATCCAGATAAAGAGGGAAGATATTTGATTTTGGTGGGGAAATTAGATGACATCGATATTACCCTAGTTTCACTTTATGCACCATATACTAATCAAACTAGGTAATTCATCGCACCCTACGGGCGCTCTTCACACCGGCGTAAGGGGCTGCGCCCCCTTAATTTGTGAACTTTTGTATTGTGAGAAATATGGTTAGAATTGTATGAAATATGCCCTGTATTGCAACTTGAGTTATAGGTGAAATGCATAGGCGAATCTAGAAATATGGTAATGGGTGGTCCCAGGCTGAACTATTCAGCATGTGGGACCATTGCGCGGTGAAAAGGGGGCGTGGTCTCATGAAAGGAGGCGTGACATCGCAAAAAGGGGTGTGATATTACACGACTGATATGGGACATATGGGGGCACCCATAGAATTACACGGCACACGTGCGGGCCCCTGGACTGATATTGCACATATGCGGGCAACCCTGGACTGATAAGGGACAAATCATACCAACCAATGGCACCTGCTACCTAACCTTTTGGTGACAAAACTAAAAGTGCTATGTAAAACCCCATTCCCTGGGACAGTGCACCCTCAGGGCTGCTGCCTGTCCCCCCCCCCCCCCCCCCCCCCTTCAAATAACAGCAGAGTAACCATTTTTAAAAATATGGGGACCATAAAATAATGACCAAGATTCCTTGTTCTCCCCCAACACAACACTCCACCCCTATCCCATACCACCATAAATGCAAAAGGGCACCGTAGGAAAAAAAGGCCTCTTCCTTACATTTTTTTATATGCTGGCTCACTTCAGCTACTCTGCCGCTCCACAATCCAGTCCAGCCGCCCTGCCCGGGGAGGAGTATGGGGAAGACGAAGACTGCAGCATGCAGCCAGGGGCGGGAGGAGGTTAGGATTTGCGCTGAGTAGTGTATCAGCTCAGGCTGTGAGCCGAGTGGAGCCATGCTGGGATGATGCCGCCACGGTGGGACTGCAGTGCTTTATGTGCGACTCTGAGCTGGCAGCGCCGCTCCACGCTGAAGCTGCACTGCCTGCTCTGCAGCCATGGCGCTTACAGCTCCCGCAGCCTGCCTTTGCTCCTTCCCTTCTGATTCAGCTTCTCAGCCCTGCACTGCGCCGTTGCGCGGTGACGTCACCCGTGCACCCACGCAGTGCACTACTGGGAACGCTGAAGCCCTGAGAGGCTTCAGAATAAAATGGACTGTTAACTAAAATTTAAAGTTTAAATTGTGTTTGGCGGTCTAATGGGTGGTCCGGTGCACCCCCGGACCACCCCCTAGATTCGCCTATGGTGAAATGTGTTAAATAGAGAGCATATCATTTGGAAGGGGGTGTGTATTGTTTTGTTTCATTAAAAAGCAGTTACAGAGTAAGATGTACATTGATAGTGTGGAGGGTACAGTGACATTTGTGTGTGTGTGTGGGGGGGGCTGTGTGCATGTTGTTTAGGTGTGTGTGTGTGCAATAGTGTGTTTTTGAGTCAGCGGCTCCCCACTGGCGGTGGTCATGACACAGGAAAACAGGAGGCTGGGTAGTGATAGTGGTGTGTGGGCATAAGGGGGACTGAAGAGGAGGGTGGGGGACACTGTGCAGCTCCAGCCAGTGGGTGAGCATCCAGCATGCCAGCGCAGGAGTACAGGACAGTGCCCCTGAGTCAGTGTCTCCTCCTACTGGGTGGGAGTTAGGGTGCATGAGAGCAGGAGGCTGGGTGGTAAAGCATGAAAGGGGAATGTTGGCAACACAGTGAGCGGGTCCCTACTGGCGGAAGTTAGTGGGCAGGAGAACAGGAGGCAGGGCAGTGATAGGGGTGTGTGGGCATGAGGGGTAGTAAAGGTTTTTGGCTGTTGCAGAGTAGGGATGGCCTTTGGTGCAGACGCCATCGATGGTTGGCATTGATGGCAATTTTGCACCCTGCCATCGATAGTAGTAAAATATTACTTGGATAACCATCGATTGTTGTAGCTATCGATGGTCATCCATTATATCTGACTGAATAGGCTGTGGGTCAATCAGAACTCGGTGGCGGGTCTTCCGGGTGTGGGGGGGCGGAGCTATACTCAGTGTCCCGGCACCTTAAAAAAATGTGAAACTTGATAGATTCTCCTTTGCCATCGATGTAGGGAAACCATTTGGTCCTACCACATCAATGGCAAAAGTATTCAACATCGGCCATAAACCATTGATGATTTGAAATCATTGATGGTCGATGGGCATCCCTAGAACTGGAGGAGGGTGGGGGACAGTATGCAGCTCCCGGAAGTGGGTGAGCATCTCCTCCCACTGGGAGGGAGTGAGGGTGCATGAGAGCAGGAGGCTGTGTAGTAGTGGTATGTGGGCAAGACATTGATAAAAGTTGTGGTGCTAGTACAGAGGACCGTGGGGACACTTCTGGCAGTGGGGGAACCTGCAGTGCGGCAGCCAGGGCCGTATTTCCCACCTAGGGGTGGCACCTGCTAGTGGCGGTACAGGATTCCTTATTCTCACAGGGGTCCGTGAAATGTGCGGGTCCGCGGGGGGGGATTGCGGGAGGGGGGCTCGGGGGCCCGCGAATCATGGCAGCGGGTGGCGGGCATCGCGGGGGTCTGCGAATCACGGCAGGGGGGGGCGGGGGCTCGGTGTGGGTCGGGAATCGCGGGAAGGCGGTCCACAAATTCCGGGGGGGGGGGGGTTGTGGGGTGCCGTGAATCGTGGGAGGGGGGGGCGCAGGGGCGCTGTGAATCGTGGGAAGGGGGTGCGAATCACGGGAGGGGGGCGCAGGGTGTGCTGTAAATCGCGCAGGGGTGCCGTAAATTGTGGGAGGGGGGCGCGGGGTGTGTGTGTGCCGTCAATCGTGGGAGGGGGGCGTGAACTGCTGGAGGGGGGATGCGCTCACCTACACCATGGTGGATGGTGGGCGTGTACTGTAGCCCTGGCTGGGCGGGGGGAGCTGATGTCAAGGGGGTGGTGGTGTGTATAACACTGGTCTTTTCCCTATGGGGGACGGGTTTGTGTATAACGCTGGGCAGGAACGTTATACACACAGGGGATGAATGACAGATCTGGCTAAATATATAAGAGATTACATTTCTACGCAAACTTCTGGAGACGATCCACCGGGTCCAGAAAGGCAGAGTAGTTATTATGGGTGATTTCAATCTTATTCTAGATGAGAAAACTTGACAAATCCTATGCCCAGCCCAGATCACTCCCGAACACGCACCCTTCCCCTCCCCTAAGTCGTTTCTTAACAGAATTCGGCCTGTATGATGTGTGACGCACTCACTCACCGTCAGTTAGAGACTACAAGTTTTTCTCACATGCCCACAACTCATACTCGCGTATTGATTTAAAATTGGCAGATAAATGGTCGTTACAACACACTTCCAAATCAACTATTGTGCCCATGTCATGGTCTGACCATGCGGCAGTGACCTGGACGTGGCGCTCTAACCAATCCCACGGTTTCTCCAAAACTTGGAGACTCAAAGATTATATCCTAGACTCTCCCGAAGCCTCAACGGCTATCTCAAAAATGATCTCTTCATACCTAGAATTTTACTCCCCGTCTGATATATCAATCCCTACCCACTGGTGTGCCCTGAAAGCAGTTCTTAGGGGTGTTGTTATCCAAATGGGAGCCGGACTGAAGAAGCAACGGTTAGAAATGCACGAGGACCTGGAGCTGAAGTTATTCCAAGCAGAGTCCCTCAATAGATCCCTCCCCACCCATGCACTGAAGCGAGAAATAGTATCCATTCAGAATCAACTTCAAAAACTATTTTTAGAACGACTGAAATATGCATACTCGAAACTCCAACAGAAATTTTAATCCCTGGGTAACAAAGCGGGCAAATTTCTAGCCCGTAAACTCCGGCTCCACCAAACGAGAAAAATAATCAAACTTTTTCAGACCCAAGACGGGAAAAGACTTTTAACCCCCCCCCCCCCCCCGCTTTCTATAGCTGCAGCATTTGCTAAATTTTACAAAAACCTGTACAACCTCCAATCAGATACAGACACCCTCCCACCTGCCCCCGCATTAATAATTTCCTTTCTGGAAACCTTACCCTTTCCTAAAGTATCTACAGAAGAACTAGATGCACTCAATGCAATATGGACAGAAAAGGAAATTCTACAGGTAATAAAATCTCTACCCCGAGCAAAAGCCCCTGGGCCAGATGGCATCACTAACGCATTTTACAAAAAATTTAACAATGAACTTGTCCCCTCCCTATCTTCCCTGTTCAACTATGCTACTGAAACCGTCTCCCTCCCAGATGAAATGCTACAAGCCCGCATTATCACGGTCCACAAACAAGGAAAGGACCCCTCATTTTTCCCAAACTATAGGCCCATAGCCCTCCTTAACACCAATCTCAAACTTTTCTCAAAATTAATCGCTAATAGGTTAGCCCCCTCATCCCCAACCTAGTCCATCTAGATCAGGTCGGCTTTGTACAAGGGCGCCAAGCATCTGATGATACCAGAAGAGTATTTAACCTTGCAGAATATGTTTCTCAGATGGGAGAGGAAGCTATTTTCTTGTCTCTAGATGCCAAAAAAGGCATTTGACAGGCTACACTGGGGCTTTCTTACTGACACCTTGACAAGGTTTGGCCTTTGTGGGCCAATCCTTACTTCCATATTAGCTCTCTATAGCTCCCCCAACGCAGTAGTGTTTAGTAACAGCTTTACATCATCCCCCCTTTAAAATATCTAATGGGACAAGACAGGGCTGTCTCCTATCCCCTATTATGTATGTATTAGCTATAGAACCCCTAGCTATGGCAATACGCCTTTCCAGGTATTAGAGTTGGCTCGTCTCTCCATAAGATCAGCATGTTTTGCCGATGACATTCTTCTCTAAGCAACTAAGCCTGAGTCATCCCTACCCGCCCTCCATGAGATACTTTATCGCTTTAGTGCAGCATCTTTCTATAAACTTAATACAACTAAGACAGAAGCTTTGCTGTTTAACATGAGTGCAAAGAAAATCACTTTTAAACTGCATTACAAATATAACTGGAAGAGAGATTACATATTATACCTTGGAGTTAACCTTAACCACAGTTTCTGAAATTAATTATAACCCCCTGATATCCCAAATAGAAGCATTATTGAAAGCCTGGTTCAGCCTAGAAATATCTTGGCTGGGGCGAATCGCAGCTTTTAAAATGTCAATACTACCGAGACTGATGTATCTCTTCCGAGCAATCCCATACTTAGTCCCACAGAAAATCATTAATCAAATCCACTCAATAATCCTGAAATATATTTGGAAGAAAAAACCTACGTATAGCACATAAGAAATTGATGATAATTTGTAAATGGTGTTTGCACAGCGCTCGGAATGGGGAGAAGGCTAACCCTTAGCAGCTCGCACCTGTAGGGGGGAGTCCTGTTACCCCCTAAAATGAGAACAAGTGAAGGATTTGGGTGGTGCTGGCGCTCTGGGGTTGCTGTGAGAGGTGGAAATGGTTAAAAGTTAAGAGACACTGATGGTGTACTTTAGCAGGTGGGCAAAAACTGTAGGCTGGGTGTTGAGAGGAGATATTGATGAGACTACGAAAACAGGCTGGCCTAGCGGTACCAGACTCAAAGAAATGCCAACTGGCATGTTTAGTGGCCCAAATAAACAACTGGTCCTTACCTAAAGGCAAAAAACAGTGGGTGGATTTGGAGAGCCAACTGGCTTCCTGGATACCCTTATTAGATCTACTATGGACCCCCACCCAACAGAGACCCCCAATAAACACTACCACACGGGCTATATCTGACTCCCTATTTGCATGGGACACTTTAGTTTTATCGTCCAAAATAGTCTCTCTCCCCTCTCGCAACCTCTCTGTACATGCCCTATCAACATTATTTCCTAATATGAACCTCTCTACCTGGATAACATGCAGCATTGATTTCATCACAGCTTTGATAGATGGTGTCTCAATAACCCCAGGATCAATTTTCCCTACCAGATAAGGAACTCTTCACTTATGGCAGGATTGTATCATAGCCACACAGGCAGCAATAGCCCAAGAATGGAAAAAAACCATCCCTCCCGCCTATTAGTAAAACTATAAGGAAACTTCAACATTAGTTCCAAATGGAAACTATGGGGTTAACCTCCTCATCTAAACCATCTTCTCCACTATTGTCATGGTCCGAATATGTTGCCACTCCAGAAGGGGCAACACTAATATACGACATGGCCTAATGTATTGCTAAACCTATTTAACCTACTCCACTCTATTGCCAAACAATTCTCGGTATTGCATTATTCTTATTTGTAATCTCATTGTATATTTTGTAAGTACTGGTACTCATGTATGCAATTGTATAAACAGTTGTATGTTGGATTGTACACCCCCCCCCCCCTTTATTCTGTACCCTTCTCCCCTTCCGTGTGAAACGGAACAAAACCCTTAAATAAAATTAAATAGAAAAAAATAAAAACATATACTGTAGCATGCTAAAACTGTCAGACAGTGCTGGGATGTGTAGTTTCACAGCAGCTGGAGGGCTGCATGTTGAATATCCCAGGTCTAAAGTAAATTATTTCAGTGTTGTGCTTAAAAGTAACTATGCGGTGAGGAAGCCTGTAAAAGTAGAACTATCATGTATAATATGGTTATAAAAACAAAAATATGGTAACACTGAGACATTTTGACAGCTGCAATGTGTTGGGACCAGTGGGTGCACGGACGAATGAATATCTGGCGACCGCAGGGGTCCCCCGGTGTCCAGTACCTGCTGGCTGTGGTGGGTCCCCCGGGGAGAACAGGCAGGGTTGATCTCTGGCAGTGTCAGCCGTGACCAGCTGGACATCGTGTTGGGTCCCGGTTGTTACTAGGCAAATGGCTCGGCACGTCAATTCTGCAGCTGGGTCTCCTGTCCAATGGGTTGCCTAGCAACCAGAGATGCAGGGTGGCTTGGCTTTGAGTCCTGGCTGTTACTAAGCGTCTTTTTAAGGAAGCCAGGCCAGCCTGAGGATGCTGGGGATAGCAGCTGTTCCTAGCTGCTGGTTTGTACCACCTTGTGCTACTGCCTGACAATAATTCGCCTTTTCCACACCATCTTTTGATTCCCCCACCCACTGGTGACTTCACTCACTGACTTGTTCTTCAGTCCATGAGTTACCCGTCTTCTGCAGGTTGTTGCCATATCGTTTGTGTTGTGTTTTATTTGTGTATATTGTGTGGTGTATTTATCCTATGTATATATCCCTTGAGCTTAGGGTTACCACCTCATGCCTTTAATTCCGGACACATATTAATAAAATAGGGTGAAATGGAGTCTTGAAGTGTGGCAGTTTAAAACCAGTTGAATTGAAGTCAGCCAGCCACAGAACCTGTGTAATTAATATGTGTCCGGTATTAAAGTTATGAGCTGCTAACCCTACTTGGAGCTTGTGCGGCACAACTTCTTGTGGTTGCAACGAGGTCGCTGATCTTTCTGTTGTTTGCGATGAGGTCACAGGTTATTCTGGTGTTTGCAATGAGGTTACTGGTCATTTAGTCGTTTAAATGGGTTAAATCAGCTCATTTAACCCTTTGAGCTGATTTAACCCTTTGCTGATACCATCCTGGAACTGTTGTGACATGTCCACCCTCCCAAAGACACCCCTCATACAAGATAAGGATCCAAACCTTTGGGATAACTGCATGATCCCTAATTATTCCAGCATTCAAGAGGAGGATTATTCAAGTGGGAAGCCTGAGCCCTAAAATCATAGGGCAACCTAGGACTCTTGTGTCACCTGATTGTGATATATATTTTAAAATTGTGCACATGGACTATATGTCTAACGATTCATTATAATTTATATGTATTTTATTTATTTTTATTATTAAATTTGTTATATATTTTTGAGAACCGTCTGGTCTGAACATTGGTACAGCCAGCGCTGGCACATAACACAAGTTTCCCGGGGTTGTTTAACAGACCAAGACACCCAAGTGACAGAGTTTGTGAAGTCCGTTAATGCTACTTTTTTAGGCATCAAATACAATCAAATTGGTTCCAATTGTATTCACAGAGGTTTCTCACAGGAGTCTGTACTCTGTAAAAATCCTCCTCCTGAATGATAAGATCTCCTAGAACAATGCCACGCAACAAAATGAGACTCTCTTCCAAACCTACAAGCATTCCCTGAAACCTCTTCAGGCAGGCATATAAAGTTCCAGAACCAGTCACAGAACCTTCATATCCTATCCAATCACATCCCCACTGTACAGGCCACACATATCCTCTGTTTCTTTTTCACACTTTCCATCCTCCTGACCTCTGGCCAAACCGTATTATACAGCACACCAGGAACCTATGGATTCTAGTGGACTTTATGCAATAAAGAATATATCCTGGAACTATGCCTGTCTCCTATTGTAAAGTACAACGGAATATGCTGCGCTTTATAAGAAACTGTTAATAAATAAATATTAGACTTTATTAACTTATTTTTATACCTTTAGTTTAGTAAGTAAGTAAGTTTTATTTATATAGCGCACTTTCTCCAACAGGACTCAAGGCGCTTTACAGACATTAAAAATAATGCACATACTGTAATACAAAGGGTTGTCAAAACGGGCAACAATGGCAGTACAGATATACATCACACATACAGATATGCACTAGATGCATTCTAATGAGGGACATGGACAACATATTTACTGAGCTGTACAGCACCCAGGCAGCCATTCGTCGGCGCCACATGGTGATTGCACCAGCCAGAAGGGTAGACAGGTAAGACAGTACAGATATAGGACACATACAGACATATACTAGATGTACTCTATTGAGCGACACGGACACGGGAACATATATTTACTGAGCTATGCAGCACCCAGGCAGCCAATCAGCGGCGCCACATGGTGATTGCACCAGCCAGATAGGTAGCCAGTAACAGTACTGATATATATATACTAGATGTATCCTGATGGGGAACACGGGGACAGGGAACATATATTTACTGAGCTATGCAGCACCCAGGCAGCCATTCAGCGGCGCCACGTGGTGATTGCACCAGCCAGATAGGTAGCCAGTAACAATACTGATATATATATACTAGATGTATCCTGATGGGGAACATGGACATGGGGAACATATATTTACTGAGCTATGCAGCACCCAGGCAGCCATTCAGCGGCGCCACATGGTGATTGCACCAGCCAGATGGGTAGACAGGTAAACAGGTAGTTTAGATAAAAATCTACATCCAATTTGCATTAATATATATCAATTGGTCATTGTCTTGGCAGAAGCGGGTGTCTCATGATCAGATAAGCTAATCACAGGGTGTTTATGTCTATTCACGTCACTTTTTTTTTTTTTTGCCAGAGCCCCACCATGGACAACTATTAAGAGAACTAAAATTGTGTAAAAAACTATTGTATATGACCCCTCGTCAATCCCTGACTACTACCAAAATATATTTTAAAAAGCAATATTACAATTTATAAAATATTTGAGAACACTGTACAACAGTGGTGGGGAACCTTTGGCCCTCCAGCTGTTGTTGAACTAGACATCCCAGCAAGCCTTGCTACAGTTTTACTATTTGGCCATTCTAAAACTGTTGCAGGGCATGCTGGGATGTGTAGTTCAAAAAGGGGATTTTGTACTTACTGTTAAATCCTTTTCTCAGACTCCATAGGTGACACTGGAGACTTACAGTGGGGAATAGTAGGCGACCACCGGGAATAATTAACAGTGACTAACTCCTGCCCTTCTACTTCATCTCCTAGGCAGTCTAGGTATGTGCCCGGAGGGAGCTGGAAGAAAGAAAACACACTTCCAAGAGGAGGTTAAACATAACATCACAAAAGTCACACGCACACTCATATAAAGTGAAACATAGGTTGAAAAACAGCATTCATAACAGAATGAAACAAACCCATAATTGCTGAGAAAAACTTAGACGTAAAACTAAGCTCAAAGGTCTCTTTGTACCTCTGGTAACTGATCAAACCTGAACCAGCAAGAAAAATGAGACAGTGTCGGGTGGACGTCCAGTGTCACCTATGGAGTCTGAGAATAGGATTTAACAGTAAGTACAAAATCCCCTTTTCTCTTTCCTCCACTAGGTGACACTGGAGAGTTACAGTGGGGACGTTCCAGAGCTCCCAACATGGGTGGGATAACGCTGAGAACCCCCTAACACAGAACGACCAAACTGCGAAGCAGTCGCCGCAAAAGTGTAAAACTTGTAAAAGCGGACAAAGATCTGGCGGCCAGACCAAGTAGCTGCTCGACATAACTCGTGAATGGAAACTCCACGGGCAGCCGCCCAGGAGGTACCCACCGACCGCGTAGAATGAGTGGAAATAGAAGGAGGTGGCACCCGTGTGGAAGCCACATAGGACTGATGGATGGTCAGCCTAATCCACCTGGCCAAGGCCTGCTTGGAGGCGGGCCACCCAGGATGCAGAGAGTCATAGAAGACAAAAAGAGCATCTGACTTACGCATGGACTCTGTTCTGGATACATATATGCGTAAGGCTCGGACCACGTCCAACGCTCTAGCATCCTCCGACTCCTCCCTAAAGGCCGGTATCACTATAGGTTGGTTAATGTGGAAGGCCGAGACCACTTTAGGGAGAAAAACACTAGAAGTGCATAGCTCCACTCTATCCTGATGAAAACGCAAGAAAGGTGGCTTACAAGAGAGAGCACTTAGCTCCAACAACTTCTAGCCGAGGCGAATGCCAGAAGCAAGACTGTCTTCCAAGTTACATATTTCAATTCCACGTCCTCCATGGGTTCGAACAAGGAGGACTGGAGAAAAGTCAAGACCAGATCCAAGTCCCACGGTGCTGTGGGGGGCTTGAAAGGTGGTTGCAGCCGCAACACTCCTTGGAAGAATGTCTGAACTTGAGGGAGGAGCGCCAATTTTCTTTGGAAAAAAATTGATAGAGCGGACACCTGTACCTTCAAGGACCCCAGCCGGAGTCCTGAGAAAAGACCCTTTTGTAAAAACAGAAGCAAACGGGCAAGTTTAAAATTCACAGGAGAAACCCTCCTGGTCTCACACCAGGCCACATAGACCCTCCATATGCGATAGTAGTGCACGGAGGTAACTTGCATCCTGCCTCTGATCATGGTGGGGATCACTGCAGGTGGGATCCCTGCCTTTCTTAGAATGGACCTTTCAACAGCCATTCCGTCAAATGGAGATGTTGTAAGTTTGGACAGGTGAAGGGACCCTGGGTGAGAAGGTCTTCTAAGAGTGGAAGAGGCCACGGCTCGTCTAGAGGCCAGTCCGGAGCTATGAACAGGACTGTTACCGTTTCCCTGCGGATTCTCTGCAGAACCCGAGGAATGAGAGGTAACGGAGGGAAGAAGTAGAGGTACTGATACGTCCAAGGTGCGGTGAGCGTGTCCACTGCCACCGCCTGAGGGTCCCTCGTCCGAGTGCAGTACCGTGGCAACTGATGGTTGTGCCTGGAGGCCATCATGTCTATCGGACGACATCCCCACTGACGAATCAAGGTCTGGAACACCTGAGGGTGTAAACACCACTCTCCGTGATGGACATCTTGTCGGCTGAGGTAACCAGCCTCCCAATTTTCCACGCCTGGTATGAAAATGGCAGACACGGCCCTGCGTGCTCCTGCACCCAAAGCAGAATCCTCTTCACCTCTTTCATAGCTGCACGGCTGCAGGTACCTCCCTGCTTGTTTATGTAGGCCACAGCCGTGGCATTGTCGGACTGTACTTTGATGTCCCTGTTCTTGAGAATGAACTCCGCTTGAAGGAGAGCATAGTACACCGCGCGGAGTTCCAGCACATTGATGGACAGCTGTGCTTCCTCCGGCGTACACAGGCCCGGGAAGTGGAGCCCCAACGTGACCGCTCCCCAACCCTTGAGGCTGGCGTCTGTGGCGAGGAGCGTCCAGTTGTGAATGGCAAACCGCCGTCCGTCCTGCAGGTTGCTGGAGTTGAGCCACCACACTAGAGATGCTCGAGCCAGATTGGAAAGGGTTATTCGCTGATGAAGAAAAAGATGCGAACCTGACCACTGGTGGAGCAGGCACAGATGGAAGGGTCGAGATCGAAAACGCCCGTACTGCACTGCCTCGAACGTGGCCACCATCTTTCCAAACAGTCTCATGCAAAGCAGGACTTAAACCTTCCGATGCTGCAGCACCAGGCGAACCGACTCCTGTAGAGAAAGGACCTTGTCCACTGTGACGAAAACCCGTCTGTGGACCGCATCCAGGATCATCCCCAGGAACAGAATCTTCTGTGAGGGAATCAGTTGTGACTTCTGGACATTGAGCATCCATCCGTGGGATTTCAGTGTCTGACACGTCAGCTGGATGTTGTTCAGCAGTACCTCCCTGGACGGAGCCTTCAACAAAAGGTCGTCCAAGTAAGGGACAATGGTAACCCGATTTTTGAAGAAAGAAAAAGGCTGTCGTAAGTGTGGCGCACTTGAAGAAGAATTGTACAATAAAAATTAACTTTTAATTTTATATCTTAAAATGGCGATATATAAAACACATAACATACATGGGTAGACGACAGGGTAAAGATAAAAAGGAAAAAGATTTTTTCCTGCTTAGTGAACCCCAATATCTCTTAATTCACTACTTAAATGCAGATTGGATTCATGTGCATTCTATATCAATTGTTGTGATTGTTTTCGTCACTATGGAGTTAATATATGTGTGCGTTTTTCACAATCTTTAAGAATATGTGGATCCCCATGAAATGGATCTTAGATGCGTCTTGATTTGATCTCCTGATGTGTATCTGTACTCAAGTATACAATAAATTGGTTGCACCTTTGTTGTTATAACAATTTCTCTAATAATGGACAGTGTTGTCACTGTATGTCTGCAGAGTAGCCGTGCTGGGATAGATGCGTCTGATGCGAATATCCGCTCGTTATATGTGCTATTTATGCAGTGTAGCGACCGAATTCAAATTGCCTTGATAAGACTATATTGTCACTTGTGGGTTACACACAAAAAAACGATCTATGAGGGCAGCGGGGTTTGAGAAAGAGACACTGCAGTGAAGTGGTCACCTTGCAGCTCCCCTTGTCAGTAACAAACCGTGTGTTAAACAAATATTCCACAACCAGACTCTGTATTGATATAGAATGCGCATGAATCCAATCTTCATTTAAGTAGTGAATTAAGAGATATTGGGGTTATTCAACATATACAACCACACTCTTACCTGTGCGATTGGAAAAAAGTTATTTTTGTGGACAATGGTAACCCCTTGAGCCCTGAGTATTTCCATCGTGACCGCCATGACTTTGGTAAATACCCTGGGCGCAGATGAGAGGCCAAAGGGCTCTGAATTGCAGGTGACAAGTCTGAACGGCAAACCGAAGGCAGGTCTGATGAGGAGGCCAGATGGGGATGTGCAGGTATGCATCTTTTAAATCTATGGATACGAGAAACTCCCCAGGCTTCAGGCCTGCAATCATTGACTGCAGAGACTCCATCTTGAAGTGGATGAACCGCAGAAACGGATTGAGGTGTTTTAAGTTCAAGATGAGCCTCACAGAGCCATCTGGCTTGGGTACCAGAAACAGGCTTTAGTAGAATCCCCTCGATCTCTCCGACTCTGGGACAGGGATAACCACCCCCATGTCCCCATGTCCCTGAATGGCCATCTGTTGAGCCCTGCTTTTCTCTGGAGAAGCTGGCAAACCTGTGGGAAAAAAACATAGAGGAGGCAATAAGAAGTCTATCTTGTAGCCTACTGCGACCAGGTCCTTTACCCAGGTGTCTTGACAGGAAATGGATCAAACCTGCTGGTAAAACAGCAGGCGGCCTCCCACCCTGTGCTCTGGGCTGGGAGAGTCATGCCGAGGGCTTGGAGGTAACCTTTGCATCCAAGATGGGTGTGCTGGCTGAACCTCTGCCTCGGAATCCCCAATAACTGGTTGCACTTCGACGTGATCTACCCCAAAACTTGAGAGTAGGGCGGAAGGATGGAAAGGACTGCCCTCCTGTAGCAGGGAAGGACCTGTGCGGAGGAGGGGCTGCTGTAGGAAGAAACTGTTACTTACCCCCAGTAGCTTGCGAGATCATCTTGTCCAGCTCTGGACTGAAGAGTGCTTCACCAGCAAAAGGTAACGCTTCCACCGCCTTCTTGGAGTCGGCGTCCGCGTGCCACTGTCTCAACATAGGGGTGCGGCGAGCTGAAACTGAAAGAGCAGAAACACGAGCCGCCAGCATACAGACATCTAATGATGCCTCTACTAAGTAGCCTGCAGCCTCACGTATGTGTTCTACCAAAAGCATCATCTCACCTGACGCGGGGTCTAGCGAGGAGGCAACCTGGCCCGCCCAGACCTCCATGGCCCTGTTGACCCAACAGCCCACTTGGGCCGGTCTTTGTAAGAGACCTGCAGCAGAATACATATTCTTAAGGGTGCTCTCTAAACGTCTGTCAGAGACATCCACGAGAGTAGAAGCTCCCGGTATGGGGAGCACTGTCTTCTTGGACAGGTGTGATACCGAATCATCAACAGCAGGGGGTGTTTCACATGACTTCCTAGCATCCTTGGAAAGGGATAGGAAGTGAAAAACCTTTGCGACAGCTGAAATTTCTTGTCAGTGTGCAACCATGCTTTTTGGAGGTGATCAAGCTGAAAAAAACGCAGCTTGTTTCTGCTTTTTAGCAAAAACCGAAGGGCGCACAGCAGGCCGCTCCTCCTCTGTAACATTGAGGGTTAAGCGGACTGCTTTTATCAGATCCTCCAAACCCTGAGAAGGGACGTCAGTGTCTGGAAGCACTGGAGCCTCAGGATCGTTAAATTCACCCTCCTCCAGA
The DNA here is from genome assembly GCF_055691185.1 of Crinia signifera. Classification (NCBI taxonomy): domain Eukaryota; kingdom Metazoa; phylum Chordata; class Amphibia; order Anura; family Myobatrachidae; genus Crinia; species Crinia signifera. The sequence continues at coordinate 203,123,449 of NC_139221.1, read as the reverse complement.
TCTGGCATATCATAATCTGTGTCATCCAACAGACGGACCTGAGGGAAAATCCTATTAGCAGGAGCCAGTGTGGTGGGAGGGGTTGCTGGGGTCTCTGCATGTAATGCTCTAGAAAGACCTTCAACAGCAGAAGTTAATTCTGCCTGTTGATCCCTGGCTGCATATCTGTCCTGCCTAACTGCAGATAACTCAGTTGCCAGCTGAGAGATCACTGTGGACAATTGAGAAGCCCATACAGGAGGCGGTACAGGAGCAGCAGCACATGGGGGACAAAAAATGGCGCCCTCAGCGTGTGGGGTGAACTTGGAGCCGCACTTCTTGCAGGCTAACTTTTTAGGAGCCCCACCAGGCATCATACACTCCTCAATCATACAAGAGAGAGTAGAGAGTTAAGCACCGGACAGGAGAGGAGGTATATAAGGCAGAGACTCGCGCACTGTATATAAATATAACTTGCGCCGGCTAGAAGGGACTTTTTGGACGCAGTCCAAGCCGCCCTGACCTATGTCCCGCTGTGACTCACCGCACTTTCAGCCGCCTGGAGTGAAGCCGGGCTCATGCTGTCGCTTTCAATGGCCGCCGCCTCACGTACTCCTCACTATGAAGGTGGAGGAAGCGGAAGTACCCAGCATGCCGCGCGACTCAGCTCCGCTCTTCCTTACTGGCGCTGACTTTAAAAAGTGCCTTGCCGCATAATGCCAACTGAATCCCCTGCTAACAGGGGACCAGTTTTATACTTGGATCCGATACGAAATGCCGGCGGTCGGGATCCCGGCGTTCAGAATCCCGACACTGGAATCCCGACCGCCGAAATCCCGACATGGGGGGACGTGGAGCGCCCCCCCTTGCGGGCTCGCTGCGCTCGCCACGCAGCGGGCCCGGTGCCTCGCTACGCTCGGCACACTATTTTATTCTCCCTCTATGGGTGTCGTGGACACCCACGGAGGGAGAAAGTTTCGGGATTTCGGCGGTCGGGATTCCAGTGTCGGGATTCCGACCGCCGGGATCCCGACCGCCGGCAAACTGACTGCATCCCTTATACTTACCCCTGCCATAGCTGATAGGTCCCCGAGGTGCGCTGCGTGCAGCGGCGACGGGACCTCAGAAGCTGTGGTTCCTGCAGCCGGGTACCGGAGGCAAGCTGTATGCAGCTGCGACAGGACCCACCAACAGCGCCCTCGTCACAGGCAGATAGGGACAGGGAGCTATCTGCCTGTCCTCCTGCTGATTGCAGAAGTCTCTAAAAATAAAAAAAGCCCTGGAGTGAGCAAGAATGCACCCTGCTCCCGTAAGGCACATGCTAAGACTGGCTAGGAGAGGAAGTAGAAGGGGAGGAGTTAGTCACTGTTAATTATTCTAAAATGCCCAAGCTCCCTGTGGTCGCCTTCTATTCCCCACTGTAACTCTCCAGTGTCGCCTAGTGGAGGAAAGAGAAAACACCTTTAGGGCCGAATATTCCCCATCCATGCTGTACAATGATGGGTTGAACAAAATAGCATAAATGATATTTGTGAGAATGTATAGCCTTGGTAAATACATGATACAGTTCTATATTATGATTTCTGCATGTTGTAGCATTGAAAACATTTTATTTACACAACCAGTGCAGAGTTTCAGTACTTTATTTATCAAAATTGATCTTCCTGTTCTTAATATTTCAACCGGGCAATGGACAGAATGTTCAAAAGAAAAGAAAATATAGTTACATTATACAAACATTTAGGTAACTAACATAATCCATAAACTGGCAAATGTGGATGACGCTTCGTTCTAGTAATAGTCTTCAATAATCAAATTAAATACTTGGTACATATTAAAATAAAAATGCATTAAAATACAAATGTTTCAACAAAATTTAGCACTCCAAGTAAGTAAAAAAATGGACATATTAAAATGTGTAAAAGTATTAAGGGTTACCAGTTGACCAATCCATATACAAGCCAAAGACACCACGACAATACCAGGTCCTATCATGTGTATGTATCATGTGTATGTATGCTGATTTGTGCAGAACACTTATCAAATTGTTGGACTGGTCAGTCAATTTATTGATCAGATGTGTAGTCAGCATATGTGTATTCTACTGTATCTACATTCTTTGGACCAGTAATTAAGCAGACTTAAGTACAAAAAATGTTGTTAGATCGTGGTGTGTATCACCCGAATTAGGCCCTTATTCTGATCAGTGCGGCTGGATCCGATTATGCGGCCAGGACCGTGCGTGCGAAACCCCGCCTTCCATACGGATCGCCAACTCCGTCCGTACGCGGTAAGAAGCTGGCCGAACGGACCGCACGTGTATTTTTCACGGAATATGCCTCCTCCATCTAAGGGAACCTCCCCCATCATTCGATGGTCGCAGAGCATCGAATGCAGGACCGAGTGCTCCACCAGCTCCCGCAACCTCAGACCACACGGACATTTTTCCGTGCAAAAGCAGGGATCTGGGCGGGCAGCTGACATCTGGCGATGTCATAAGTCCGCCCCCTACACGTGCGTCACGGCCGCATTACCATACGTACGCCCAGCGTTTGCATGGGAACGCCCATGAAACGCGGGGCGTATGCATATGGTAATGAGCCCAAATAGCCCTTCACGCCCCTCTCCACCCCCTGTTCGGAGTGTTCACATATCATGCGGGATTTGGCCGTACGCCCCGCTCACACATGCGCAGAGACGCCTCTGCACATGCGCAGACACAAAACATTGGCGGGCCGAACGCACGCGGATATATCCGCACCGACCAGAATAAGGGCCTTAATATCACACAATAATGCACTTCTATCATCATAGCATTGCGCTCTAAATATATACAAAACAACCAACATGGTCCTAATCAATGCCCAAGAATATTTTACAACTGTACCATCAAATATATATAAAAATTAGAGATGTGCAGGCTCTGATTTACTCTGATTTCAAAGCAGGATCTTATTGGCTCTCAACTGTCAACAACTGTCATGTGATTTGGGATAGCCAATAGGATCCTGCTTTGAAATCAAAGTAAATCAGAACCTGCACATCTCTAATAAAAACATATGTTTTATGCTCACTTGCAGTGAGTTAGTTCAATTGTACTTGCAAGGCACCAACTTTTTAAAAAATAATATAAAATCAGTGACAAATAAGAAAACAGGGACATGAACTGCAGGATTTCATCATGTACTGCAATGACTGCAGCTTTGCTTATACTACTACTCTGCAATAGATGCAATGGCAGCTGAAGGTCTGAAATCACATAGCATTGGTTCTTGGTATTAAAGTCACAGTGATAGAATAGCTAGCTAAAGTCTTCAATGCAAGATCTCGCTCTATTATAATGTGTAAACATTGTCAGAAACTGACACATCTGCCGGCCCTGATTCAAAGATCGTAAAGAGCCGAATTCGCAATGGGGTTAAATGTTTTGGTTTCCCGCTCGCCAAGCAGCAAATTTACATTGCTAAGCAAGTCAACATGAATCAAGCCCCTTTGTGAAAGGTATCAGCAGCATTTTAATATAGTCTAACATGTATTTTATTTATTTCTTGTATTTATTCACCCTTTGAGTGCCAACATCTCTCTGAGTGATGTCCAAAATTTCCACAAAAAATGCCAGCGTCGCTCACATTTGTTATATAAATTCAAATAAAAAAAACATTGTGTAAAATAAAATTATATTTCCTATTTAAGCTCATTATGATTAATAAAAATGTTTTCTTGCAAATTTTCACACCTATTTTGACAAATTCTCTTGGCACTCAAAGGGGTTAACTCGATATGGCGGCCCTATAAATGTTGCATGTGTTTCCCTGTAAATTGGTTGTAGTTGAAGTACATTTTTATTGTTTTTTTACCACTTTCAACGTCCTACATTGTTACATCCACACGTAACGCTGCGAATTTCGCAGCGTTGCATGTGGACCACAATGTGGCTCATGTTCCACTTCATACTTATCATTGAAAAGAATAATACAAGAAGCAATACTAAAAGACCATTGAAAAACTGTTGGGGATACCGACAGTCATTAGCCAGACGTCGGGATCCTGACTGGCCTGACCCAGACAGCATGGTGAGCGCAATTAAGCCCCTTGCGGGCCTGCTGCGCTCGCCATGCTAATGGGCACGGTGGCTACGCGAGCCGCCTATTCTATTCTCCCTCTATGGGGGTCGTGGACCCCCACGAGGGAAAATAGCCGACGGCCATCGGGAACCCGGCTATCGGTGTTTTGACAGTCGGCATCCCGACGTTGAGTAAATGCCTGTCGGGATCCTGACTGTCGGGACCCCGTCCGGCACCCCTTGAAAAAGTTGTAGGTTCAGTCTGTCATCTGAAGCCAGTTACCAGCAGTGCAGTTTCCTGATCAGTGAGTGCAGCGTCAGCTTATATGAGAAGCAGGATGTGTACCAGTGAGCGTAAAACAGATGTGATGCTTGTGTGGATAACACTGAAGAAACCAAGAAATAATATTTCATGACTTAATACTGATTGTCAGCAGCTGTCACTGGGAAATAAACATTTTTCATGAAACATTTGTGAAGGCTGGTCATACTAATCCTCCCATATGTGCCTAGTGTTTGTAGAAAGGTAAATCACATGGCTAGTTAAGTGAACAAATATTAATAATTAAAGTACTGTTTGAGATTTCCTGAGAAGGGCCACATGTATAGTAATATAGGGGTAGATGTATAAAGCAGTGATAAAGGAGAAGAGAGCCAGAGGAGAAGTGGCCCATGGCAACCAATCAGCTGCTCTGTATAATTTTATATTATCCAACTTATAGATGTTACTTCAGTGTTGATTGGTTGCCATGGAACACTTCCCCTCTGGCTCACTTCTCCTCCCTTATCACTGCTTTATATATCTACCCCAAAATAACTGTGGATGATATCAAGAAAGCTCAATCAAGGCTTTGTATATTTAGGCAGCAAAAAAGAGACTTGTTATCTATCATACTGAATTATTTTCAGAAGTACTTGTTTTAAAACTAGAATTTTGGGGGGTAGATGTATGAAGCATTGATAGGGGCAGAGAAGTGATAAAGTGCCTTGTACTGTATCTCTGGCCAATTAGCTCCTGACTGTTAAGTTACAGGCTGTGTTTAAAAAGGGAAAGGCAGGAGCTGATTGGCCGGTGATTTTATCACTTCTACTCCCTTATCACTGTTTCATACATCTACCCCGAGATCCAACTGGTATTTTCAGTTTCTCTGGAATGTTCATTTTTGCAGCCATATTGTCACATTAATAAAAGCACACACGGTTTTATTTTCCCCACAAACATATCATCCACGCTTTCACAGTGCATGCAGACGCAAGCTCCATCAAACTGCTACAGTTCATCATGTCTCTCTTTATCCTCTTGGTCTTTTAATTTAAACTCTGCTTCTGTGATCTTCCCATCTTCATTTCGATCCTGATTTTTGAACATGTTTTCAATAATCTTGGCAGCATCAAAACCAGGGGCTAGTTTTCCTTTCCCGGCTTCAACCTGGGCATGAATGTAGTCTGAAAACTGGAAGAACAAAGTTTCAGTTATAAAACGTCCATTATTTGGGTTCATGTTCTCGGCAGAATCAGATGGATTAGGTTGTAAATCCATTATGTCAGTATGTGCTATGCTCTCTCTTGCTCCCTGTACCAGGGACAAAGTGATTCATTAGAGTTTGCATGAAATGGCCGATAATTATGTAACAGAGCAATTATCGTCAGACTGCAATAGCAATGCTCAAAGGTGCCACTGCGAACGTGCTCGCAATGAGGATTTTATGGAAAAGTGATTGACAGGAAGTGAGGTTTGGAGGCATTATCAGGGAGTGCTTGGAAAACTGCAGGCATGTCTTGGCCGCTTTCGGGTCGTATATAGGCTGGTGGCTGCAAGCTAATACGCGTAAAAACATGGTGTCTGAGTCGGGTGTGGTATAGGGTTCCGACAGTCTTTATCCCGACTGGCCGGACCCAGACAGCATGGTGAGCACAACAAAGCCCCTTGCGGGCTCACTGTGCTCGCCACACTGCGGGCATGGTGGTTTGCTACGCTAGCCCCTATTTATGCTGTATTTTATCAACACACCCTGTACGTTACCTTGTCATTTGTTTTTTGTTTGCTATGTACGGCGCTGCAGACACTTTGTGGCGCCTTATAAATAAACGTACTACTACTACTAGCCACCTATTCTATTCTCCCTCTATGGGGGTCGTGGACCTGTGGCCGTCAGGCCCCCCCATGTGTCGGGGTTTTGACTGTCTGGATCCCGACATCGGGTAAATGACTGTCGGGATCACGACTGTCGGGACCCCGTCTGGCACCCATCTGAGTCACTACTGCTGTATCCAGCCTGCGTAGCAATAGACCAAACCTTAGTACCAATGTTCCTTAGTTTTACGTATAAGTCACAAATGTGTACACAATTACAAATGAGTTGTGGTGGCCATCTCTTTTCATTTCAGGGCAACAGCATCACTTACTAACATTAGCAGTTTTGTTGCTAAGACAATCACAATTATGTAAAAACATGAATTAGGCCCTATTCCTGTTCAGAGCATCACAGTGTGGGAACTTAAAAAGGTTAGGTGACCTGTGAAGTCAGATTAGTTAAAATGGCTGCATTCTCAGCTTTCTAATTTGTATAATAATATAATAATGTCTATGGGCCTTATTCAGTACTGATGACATAAGCGATTAGGGTAGCAGTTTCCAGATTATTGTGAAACATGCGCAGGATACATTATGCGAATACCTCTGGAAGAATGACTGCGCTCAGGAAAAAAAGATGCATCGCATGCAGATATCTTGGCCTCAAAATGCACCTACGATTGCTACTGCAACCAACCTGAATTGTGATTATATCAGAGAATACCGATTGCAAATGCAGGAAGGAGGTGGTATGCACATACAGTGCTATGGATTCCATATGCTAACTTGCAGTGAGCTGCTTAGCATATACAATGCAAACTGAATGAGGGCATATGTCCATTAGTACATAGCATTTAATATGTGGTAAAATCCTCAGCCACCTTCAATAGAGTGGGATATACTGTAAGCCATGTTTACACACTGAGCGATTGCCGCAGGAGAACGATATAGTGCATACACACTGACCGATGTCATTCACGAGATCGGTCACTTAAGTCGCACACCCACCCCCCCTCCCCCCAACCTTACCTGCAGTTGCTGATTGACATATTTTCAGATTGAGCTGCATGTACAGGGGGGAGTCGATAACAACCCATGGCCGTGCCCGTCGTTAACAATATTGAATGTAAACACTGGATGATATGCACATGATATTGTTACCAATATCATCCATATCGTTACCAATATATATCGCCAAGTGTCTAACCAGCTTTAGTCATTCTTTTACACTTATAAAGCCTGTCTATTCCAGAGATGTATAAAGTTATACCTAACATAACGGAAATTAACTAAATAATGCTATCATTCAAGTTGCAGCTTGCTTAATTTATTCTGGAAAGGAAACATAGTGAAGGAAAATGGACAAGAATTTGTTTGAAGTTATAGGTAACAGAAATATTCTACAGCCAGGGACCTGATCAGTTAAATAAAGATAAGATTCAGGGATACCAGATGTATTTTACATGTGTTTATCCTAAAACCAGAAGCACATTTTGACCTTTTACTGCACGTAACTGATTAAAGTGGTCTATGGGAAAATTACTTTTAAAGGGAAAATACACCCTGACTAGTTGTGCTATAGTGACTGTAGCTTCCGCTGATACATTCCTTAGGGCAAGACAATCATACTTCACAAAGTGTACAAACACTGCACTTTATCATTACTATTATTGTTGATTTGTAAGATCCCAGAGTGCTCCCTAGCGCAAGAGACCAGGGATCTTACTATCACAGCTGGGACAAGAGGAGCATGTGTGGACTAGAGTGAAACATTGAAAGGAAGTGATATGCAACATGCACAGAACCACGCACATCGGACACCTACCTCATTTAGAAATATCTCCCCATTTGTGTCTTTATCAATCTCTTCAAAGAGGTTCGGTGAGACTTCTCCATTCCATATAAACATGTAACCATCAGGCAGACCTGGAACCAGCTCCAGCAGCTCAATGTCAAACACCAATACTGCACTGCCTGGAACTTCCCCTTCTGCCGTGTGGGAGACAGAAAACACTCCTTAATATCTGTAATGACACCTCCACTGTCTAACCTAACTGACCTCTCCTGCGGCTCTTAATACTGTAAACTGCAAGCCAATCTACTACCATGGACATTTAAAAAAAAAAAAGGAACTGGAATTCTTGGCTAATACCAGTTAGAGTTCCTGTCAGAATTTAAAAAAGGTGTACCTTATAAATGGGCATACCTGAAAGCACTGTTTCTCTATGGAGCCACTCCTGCCCAATAGGGATTACCCTAAGCAGATACCCCTCAATGTTTCCAATTTTCAGTAATACGGAATAACCGGCACTTTCCTTGTGTAGGCAATGTGCAAATGTCTAGAACCATTTCGGTAAGCATGGCACATTTGGCTTCCCCCACGGTTTGGGAGAGTCCATAGGACAAAATATCTGCCAACGGGATGCTGCCCTATAATAACTCCTGAGTACGGAATTCCTTCATCACCTACTCACCTACTCCAGCCTCTCCATAACCCAGATGTGGAGGAATAACAACTGTGCGTTTCTCTCCGACACACATGTCTTGTAGTCCTATGTCCATTCCTAGTACCACCTGTCCAGATCCAAGGACTATGTTGTATGTTTTCCCATATTGGTGCCTGTGGAAAAAAAATATAGCATTAGTGATCTATATATACCAGCAAGTGTGCCCGGTTGTGTACTCAACTGTAACCTACTCATCTACCATAAGGGGAAATTACTTTTACTGTCACAGATGTATTATCAGTTAGAATTGACCCAGCTGATATCAATACAAAGATACTCCACTTTTACCCTGTACATATAACTTTTTGTCCCACTGTTGGACAAGAAAAATGGGCATTGTAAAGTTGTGTGTAAAAAAATGGCATTTTACATAATTACTCTAGGTCGGACTGTAGACACCTGCCAGCTCCAACTGCTTGCTGCTACCATAGACACGAGAGTTACAGTCCATTCACACTGTATGAACTAATCTGCAATTTTACTTATAGCAAAGGTTAAATATTTTGTAGTATGCCCGCTCGAAGCAAATGCTTAGAAAGCTAGATTTAGTTTCAATTGCGTTTCGGTGACACCCGGACACTAGACATATCTACAGATGATAATACTATTTTTCATAGTTCTAGACTGTATTGCTGTATCAATATTAAATTAACAAAATCTTTAAAAAAAGTAAAATAAAGTAAAATGGTTTGTGGACATGTCCATATAATATTTGTATATAATATAAAGTGTTCTTACGTTGAATCTAGTGCAGTGCCATCCATGAGCGTTGCATTATAGTGATACTTCAGATAGTCCCCCTTCTTGCTTAATACAGTGCAGTTACTTGGCTTAAACTGTGCCGTAATGCTGACAGCGTCATCTGGGTTGTGGAAATCAATGATGTGGATATCAAACACCAACACTGCAGAGCCTGGAATCTTTCCTTTGACAACAAGAGTAACAATATTGTAAGTGACCAATAAATTGAAGTTGATGCATTTAGTAAAAGTCATTTCATTTATCTTTACTGTACTAAAGCAAACTGAGGCCATACCGTCTAATACCATTGAAACAGAAACAAGCTACACACAGAGCATGAAGTGTTACATGCTAACTCCATAAGTCAGATGTTTTATTTTACATACAATAATTACATGTGCAAACACTTTATACAGTCTTTAACTGGTTTCTGTGTTTAATATGTCCATGTGCTATTCTCTATAAATTATATATGAATCATTCAATGCGGGAGGGGGGGGGGGCGAGCTGAGACAGCGAGCAGGGCTGCCGCCCTGTCAGTATTCAACTGACCCCCCCCCCCCTGCATACGCCAATTCCCCCTTGCTCTGTTATAGACCAGGCATTCCCAACCATGGTCCTCAAGGCACACCAACAGTGCAGGTTTTCTGGATATCCAGGCTTGAGCACAGGTGACTTAATTAGAATCTAAGGGATTCTGATTAAACCATCTGTGCTGAAGCCTGGATATCACTAAAACCTGCACTGTTAGTGTGAATTGAGGACCGTGGTTGGGAATGCCTGATATAGACAAAACTTTCCTACCTGCAGAGTCTACTTTTTCTTGTAATGCCGATCCCACATCGCGCATCACAAGCTGTATGCACACTGTGCAATTTGTGTTAACTTTTATTCCAATTTAGACTAGATAGTCATCAAACTGAACCGTGTACCGTGTGTATGCACTGTTTGAGCCATAGAAGCAGTACTTATAGCTGCAGGCTTTAGCACCAGATGGATCAAAAATGTCTGTATTCTGGGCAGGGGCGAATTTAGGGGTCAGGCCGCCCCTAGGCACAACATTTGGTACTTGTGTAGTTTGGCGGCGCCCATCGCATCGCATACCATAAGGCATACGATGGTATGCGATGCGACGCAATATCGCGCGATATTGTACAATGCCATACAATTTTAAAATTGTATGACATTGTATATGGCACACAATGCCCTACAATGCGATGCGATTAATCATTGTATAAGCACCCTAATGGGTGCTTACAATGTGAAATGCACCCCCACGCCACCCCCCCACTATAAACGTGAACCCGAAGCATGGCGAGCGCAGCGGTACGCGTCCTCCGACCTTTTCATACCCCCACTATCCACGTTGGCGTGGAGTTGAGAATAGAAAGTGTGATGAGCGCAGCGAGCCACCGAGCCCGAAGCGTGGCGAGCGTAGCGAGCCCCGCGAGGGGACGCGGATACCTCTGAAGGCCGCGAGGGGACTCCGATACCTGTGAATATCCGCCGACGTGGATAGTTGGGGTATGAAAAGGTCGGAGGACGCGTAAATCGCATGGGGAATTCAAGGAAAACCAAATGTGATTTGAGACTCAGACAAGTAGTGTATGGGGGCATTTACATTTTAATTCAGCTAAAGATGTATGGTTACTTAACCCTTTGAGTACCAACATCTCTGTGAGAGATGTTCAATATATCTGCTAAAACTGCTCTCATTTATTATATAAATTTTAATATAAAAAGATTACAGGGATTATTCTGGTTGATTTCCCACCCGGCGAATGTCCGCCCCCCCCCCCCCCCTCACAGCGCGGGTTCGTCCGCACAGGCTGCGAATGGATGTTTAGCATTTGCATAATGTGGGGAACACCCACGTCTTTCAATGGTCGCCGATGTGGAAGGTACACGCATATAAAAGTGACTTTCAAGTCACTTCCATAAGCGTGTACGCTGGGACGGATATGGGCGGGCAGCTGACATCCGGTGATGTCAGCTGCCTGCCCCCCCACCCCTGCGTCACGGCCTCATTACCGTAAGAACACCCATGAAACACTGGGCATTCCCATATAGTAATGGGGCTACCTGGCGCCCCTCGCCCCCACCAAAAGTTTGCAGTGGGTGTACGCACCCTACATCTGCACATGCGCAGAAATGCGACTGCGCAGGCGCACAACATTGGCCCTCCGTGCGAATGCACAGAGGACCAAGGGAACATGAATAAGGCCCTATATTTCCTAAATAAGGTACACATTACAGGTCGTTATGATGAATACAAATGTTTGCTTGGCAATTTTTACACCTAAATTCACAAATTGACTTGGCACTTAAAGGGTTAAGCTTAATTAAATAATGGAGATACATGTCTCGTTACAGACTGTACCATGTTATTGCCAGCTTTTCTCCCAGGTAAATGACACTAAACACATGTGCTAAAAAGTTCTTTGTCATACTGATGCCAGATCTAGACTGTGTTGCTGCCAGTACAGCAGCATAAAGAGGATGAACAGCAATGAGGATGAACAGTTGAAATTGTTGTAAAATGCGATCAGATAAGGCAGTTTGTCATAGGATATGGACATATATCACCTACCTGTCCCCTCTTCACCATAGGCAAGATGTGGTGGGATTTTCACCTGCCGCCGTTCTCCCATACACACTCCCAGCAATCCTTCATCCATACCAGCAATCACATAACCCTTTCCGATGTATGTGTCATAGGTGTGGTGTCGAGAGTAACTAAAACCAGAGAGATATTTTATTAGCTTTGAAGAAATGTTTAATGATATAACTTAACAGAAAAATATAAACCATCATAGGCACTGTGTCTAGCAAATAGTGATATTATCAGTATAATATGGTAGATGTGTCAAGCCTTGGAGAAAGGTAAAGGGGAGGAGCTGCCCAAGGCAACCAATGAGCTTCTAACTACCATTTAAAATACTGTGCTAGATAAATGACAGAAGCTGATTGGCTGCTTTGGCCAACTTCTCCACATTATCTCTCTCCAAAGCTTCATACTTCTCCCCAAACGTCTTTTGTGGCTCAAAAGTTTTTACTTACGTCAAAAGAGTTATTTTCTTGCAAGAGAGATAATTATTCAAAGCAATACAATAAAAGTTTAAAATGTCAACACCTAAACAATGCTTTCGGGCTTTATGTAATTACCGGTGAGATGCAGCCATGGTGCAATCTCAAGGACTTAGCCTGTATTTTTGGAGAAACAATAGTTTAAAAGGTAGAAACAGGTAATAAAGAACACTGGGCCTAATTCAGCTTCAGTTGTAGTTTTGGTAAAACCTGCCGTAGTATGTGCGGTGCCGTCCCGCAATGCAATCGCAAAATTTTGAGATGATATTGCTTCTATGCCATAGCTTTGTTATAAAGTGGAGCGCTTGCATGATACCGGTAGCCCCCTTTCTGCACAGCCTAGCTGCAATGCCAGGTGCGGGGGTGCCAACTACCAAACAGTCCGGACTGTGAATATTTAGAAATCTGCCGGGCTTTCAGAATTAGCCCCACTGCTGGCTTTCCTCTGAAGTGCAAGCACCACTATTAACAAAGCAGAAAATATAAGTGTTTACTAGATAATAATGTAAAATACATTTTGGTGACAACATTTCTGGCATGCATAGAAATTGGGAATATATATTAACCCTGTGCTATCAGAATTGCTTAAGTTCTAGATGATTAACTGTTTTTTTTTCATACAGTGAAACAATAGCAGCAAATGAGTTCAGTTACCTAATTCAACTCTTTCAATAATATAAAGAAAAGAAAATATGTAAACCTTGAGTCAAAGAAGGTGCCATCCAGCAGCGTTCCATTATAATGGTATCGGATGTAGTCACCGGCCTGAGTTTTCCTCTCACAGTTTTCCGGCACATACTGGATTTCAATGGCGATGCCATCTTTTGGGTTGTGCAGATCCAATAAGACTACGTCAAAGATGAGAGATGCCTGGGAGGGAATATCTTTACCTAAGAGAACATAAAGAATAAAATATAGACGTTATTTCAATTTTTTTTTAAAATGACCCACGTCGCTGGTTCCTATCATCTCAAAAATTGCTGTTATAAAGCTGCTATATACCATTCCGTCTAGAGACACTGCATTACCTTCCATAGTGACTAGACCAGCCTCTGAAACAAGTATTTCTACTCCCCTGTGGATACCTGGGAAAAGTACTGTGTACCCTCTTCAGTGGACCTCCCATTTCAAACCAATGCATTCAAACCAATGCAGGTTTTAAAAAAATAGGATTGCCATCATCATAAAGCCACACCAATGCTGCACCATCCATTGCTCCCAGGGGATCGTTCTAAAAGTGAGGTATCATAAGGAACGGACACTAGCCATCAATAGGTCACACAGACCTATTGGTGAATATATCATGCTTAGATGGACTCTCTCTGCACATGTTACATCAGCCCCACCTGCGTGCACATGGTTTTGCCCATTAAAGAAGTTTGCTCCTGCAAACCCACCAGAATATCCCCCTCTATATATACAATGCTCACAATGGCAATGAGACCAATGCAGAGTTTACAACTATCTGCAGAGTATACCTTTATGTTTTCACTCTGTTCATGCTCCGGAGCTTAGTATGTATGATGCAGAGTCAAACTCTGTTTACTCATATCTCCCCTTGTGACTGAAAGAACACAACTGTGCTGCAATGGGGCAAATTTCCGTAGGCAATATTCAGTAAGTTAACGTCAACAGAACTGTGGGCTATGCAGAGTTAACTAAAGGCATCAATATGCCTGGTTTCAGAGGTTTCCTTTGAACCACGATAGTTGGTGGAACTGTGTCATAATGATGATGACTGGTATCACACTAAGCGGGCGGACATGGCTGACCAGCTGCAGAGATATGGACTTAGTTCTGTACACACAAAGTATGAACATTTATGGTTGACTTGCTTTCATCTGCATCAGAAGGTAGGACAGGTTTCCAGCCAGATGTAACATGTTCAAGCTTAAATTACTAAGATTTTGATTATAAACTTTGAACTTCAAAAACAGTAGTCTTCGTGAATCAAATCTAAAAAATCAAATCTAAAAACAATTCTAATCTTTTTTTTATTATTTGAATGTTTAAAAATGTCAGAAGTGTTAATTTTACTGTGAAAAGGAAGAGAAAACCAAACTGGAAAACATTGAGAGTAGGATGTATCAAGCTTTGCTACATCCTGCCACTGATCACAAGCATAGAAGTGTTTAGTGAGACTGTAAGCATGTACAATTACAGCTACAATTGCAAAGGACGGCTTTCCCAATAAGAGGTGTCTTGTGATACTTCTGGGTTTATGACCCAGGAGACAGTGGCGTAACTATAGAGGGTGCAGGGGATGCAATTGCTATGGGGCCCTGCGGCTTGGGGGGCCACGATGCAATCCCCTGCACCCTCTTGAAGGTTCTCTATATTTTCTGTACTGTAGCGCTGCTGGCAGCGTCAAACCACAGCCTCATGCTCCCCTTGCCAGGATCGGCACCTTGGTCCTATCATTAAGCTTCATCAACAGCTCTTTCCTGCTGCCAGCACATGTGACCGGCAGACCTGGCACAGTTGTTGGAGGTGAGCTGCAGAATTGGAGTTGCCAGCAACCTCCCAGACAGACACGCCCTCCCCCCACTGCCGACGCCACTCGCCAGTGCTGATTGGGAGCTGGACCTCTGCCCCGGCTAGAGAATTGACCCGCCTCCCGCCTGCAGAGATGACAGTGCAGCCGCTCACTACAGGCTGCTGCTGCATGATCACTGAGTAGACGCAAGCCTTAGCCACAATGAGTCCCACGGAGCCACATCACAATGGAAGGCAGTGACTGCGGACACACCACTGTCTGACGAACTTCACAACAAGGCACCAAGCAGAAGCCGGACAGTGGGGAGCTGTAATGTGAGTGGGCCAGGTCAGTTCTGCCAATCCCGTCCCCAGCCTAGTGTCCCCTAATCTAACCAACCATCCCCCTTTGCCAGCACAGTGACCCCCACCATCCCAGTGTCTCTCACTCTGCCACTTGCCCCCCTTCCCAACCGGATCACCAACTGCCCACTGCCCCTATTTAACTCCCAACCAGTACAGTGCCCCACATAGTATCCCCCCTTTTCCAGACTAATCATTGCCAGTCCTACCCCCAATTTCACTGCCCCTCTTCCCATTTAGCCCAGTGTCCTCCAAATTTATTACCACCTCCCCCCCATCCAGTACAGGAGCCCCTCTTGCTCAAAGACCCCCCATCTGACTAAACCCACTGCCCCTTATATAGAACCCCCTCCAGTCCAGACCAGTTCCTGCTCATATACTTCATCTATCTACCTTCTAACACCACCACCTGTTACCCGCTCCTCCATCTCAGTGTCCCCTTCCCTCTTCATGCAAAACACTAGAACATAAACTATTCAACATTATTATGTTTTTTATTCCTATATTTAAAGAAACTACATTTAGAAGTTTTGGAATGCTGGCAGTCAGGATTTTGGTATATATACATTCATGCTTTCTACTCTGTCATACCCCTCCCCCTCTGCTATTCTGGCTCTAAAGGTGCGTACACACGGGGGCGATTTAGGGCAAAATCGCGGGAAATATGGTCGCTGAGCGACCATATTGCCCGCAATGGGAGTGTGCACCGGCGATATATTGCCGGGTGCGCGCTCCCGTTTTTGCCCCTGTGGTGATCGCTGGTTGCAGGAACATGCTCCTGCGACCAGCTGATTTCCACTGCCGGGCTCCCCCGGCAGTTTCTTTTACATCAGCGACCATCTCTGGTCGCTGATGTAAAGGAGAAACTGAGCAATATATTACACCCTCCGCCCCCCACACCCCCCCCCCCCCCTCATTGGGGTGGTACACTAGGGGTCCTTTCAAAATTCTGCTATGGGGCTCACAAAAGTCTAGTTACGCACCTGCCAGGAGCCCTTCTGTGCATGTGCGGTTTTCTGACAAAACATGTGCAAATCTTGAGGGACGATGGGAGGAATCAGTTTGGATAACTCCCAGGGGACATTGCGAAGAGAAGCCTGTAGGCTTCTATAAGGCAACACCATCTATAGCAGGTCCCCAAGGCACACTAACAGTGCAGGTTTTAGTGATATCCAGGCATGAGCACAGGTGACTTAATTAGTACCTGAGTGATTCTGATTAAACCATCTGTGCTGAATTCTGGATATCACTAAAACCTGCACTGTTGGTGTCCCTTGAGGACCGTGGTTGGGAATGCCTGATCTATAGTTACCTGTAGAGTCCAAGCTAAAAAGTTTTGCTCTCTGGAAATTTGTTGTTTTCGGGAATGGCGCCAAACCTCTAAAAACTGCATTTTTGGAGGTTTCACCACATTTTTTACTTTGCCGAATCCTGGCCTACATGAAATAGTCAAACACATTTTGAAAACTTAAATATATATTTAATTCACTGGCAATTGATCCATTCACTGTGCTTGTTGCCATTGCACTTGTGAAATCTGGTTAGTGGTTCTTACCATCCCCATCTTCTCCATATGCCAATCGTGGCGGAACTGTGATTATACGTTTTTCCCCCACACACATTCCCAGGAGACCAGTATCCATTCCAGGGATCAACCATCCAATTCCTACATAGGTGTCATAAGTTTTCATACGATTGTGACTAAAAGAAGAAAAATAATGTTACAACCTCAGGTAAGTTTTAAAATAATGTACATTGTTTATATAGTATAATATAGTACAACTTTATCTTAATCTTTGCGAGCATAGTTAATTTACCTATAAATTGAAGCATTTTAAACATACCTGCCTAACACTATTAAAGCAAAACATGATCAAGTCAACACAAATTTAACAAAGTGCAGATATTTCCAGTGATATTGGAAACAGAAATTAGACACCGGATATTATATAGTATAAAGAAGTAGTAGTGTACATATAGAAAACCACATCGTTTTTAACCCTTTGAGTGCCAACATCTCTGTGAGAGATGTTCAAAATATCCACTAAGAATGCCAACGTCGCTCACATTTGTTAAATAAATTCAAATAAAATGTGCTGTTAGAAAAAAAAGCATATATTTCCTATATAAAAGTAAACATTATAGGTTATTATGATGAATAAAAATAAAATAAAAATGTTTGTTGCAATTTTTACACCTACTTTGGCTTTTATTAAGT
This sequence comes from Crinia signifera, assembly GCF_055691185.1. NCBI lineage: Eukaryota > Metazoa > Chordata > Amphibia > Anura > Myobatrachidae > Crinia > Crinia signifera. Next base: position 203,105,942 of record NC_139221.1, on the reverse strand, counting down.
CATTTTGCACGCAAATGGTCAAAGACAGCTTATGTAACAGTTTGCATGATGCAGGCAAAGAAGCAGTACCAGCAAGTCTGACCATATTTTTTAAAGCAGCAATTATTTCAAAGGATGATTGCTGCTTTAAAAATATGGGCAGGCTATTGCAGTCTACAAAAATCCCTAAATTTCTGTGTGTCATTGCAAATAGCACAGGTGTAATTATATTACAGTTATAGTTGTATGCCACTCCTACATGTAGGCTGCATGTAAAATTAGGGACCTGTGACTGCTTGCACTGCATCCTATTTGCAGAGATTTTAACACCTGATTTCTAACACAATAATATTCAACCTCCAATTCAATCTCATTTATTCCTAGCCATTAGGACACAATATTTATAGTTACTATTTCCTCAAGTGCAATTTCCAGAGAATCTCGAAAACCATATTTTATATATATTATTCCTACTAATAAGGGTGGATTCTGAAATATGAACCACAGAAAATGATGGGCAGCACTGTTTTTTTTCAATTTCATGCTAGGTTATTGTAATGATTTTGCTTTACAATATTTTGTTCTAAGAGGAAACGTATCTAATTAGTTGTATCTCATTGTACACAACTCTTTAAGTCAACTTCAACGCTATGTTACAATTTGCTTTAGCATACAAACTACAAGTTGTGTATATATAATCCGTAAAAGTACAAATTCTTATTTTAACAAAGAGCACTTGTAATAGGTGGAGACTTGTTTGTGCAGCTGGAAGCTTTGGCTCAATTTATATGTTATGTTTAGTGGTCCGTTACGAAGTATATTAAAATAACATGCAACAATAGTTGAATAAAATATCAATATTAAAAAAAAAAGATTTTTGAAATATGTAAACCTGGAATCAAAAAGTGTTCCATCCATTAAGGTTCCGTTGTAGTGGTAGCGAATGAAGTCGGACACTTGTACTGTGCGAGAACAATTATCTGGTTTATAATAAGTCTCCACTTGAACGGTGTCTTCTGGATTCCAGATATCTACCAATAGAACGTCAAAGTGCAGAACTGCATCTGGAGGAATGACACCAGCTGTGCAAAGAAGCAAAATTATAAATTGCCGTATATTTATAACATTAACATCCCAGCAATAGCTAATTTAGTAATGACAAGTATGTTAAAGGAATACTAAATGTAAAATCTGAATTCATTTGCATTTAAGAGCAAGTAAAGCCACTACTTAAATTTTGTGTAAGAATTCATGTGGTCCTTAATATTGCAATATAAGTACAAATTTAAACAACTACTAAACAACTACTAAAACTGTAATATAAATATTCACTTACAGTTTAAGTAAAATAAACTGTTATTCTGTGCCCTTAACCGGTTATAGTGCCCTTAAGAAATAGGTCACAAAGCTAAGACAGAGCAAAGTATGAGTTGACATTATTATACTGCTCATAGTATGCCTGACAATGGACTTTTTTTGTTACTGATATCGGTCGAAGTGTAAGCACGATATTGTGACTCCTGTAGCACCGCCGATATAGTTAATAATATCGGTGGTGCCAGGAATCGCCTAGTACGGACCATAAGTCTTTGCATAGACTGGAAAGCAAATCTATGTTCCTTTATCTCACTGAATTTATTTTATTTATTTACAGTTTCTTATATAGCGCAGCAGATTTCGTTGCGCTTTACAATTGTAAACAGTGATAAAACTAACTGGGTAACAGACAGACAGACTTGGAGGTAAGAGGACCCTGCTGCAACCTTACAATCTATAGGGACATAGAAGGGAAACACAATGACAGGCACCAGTAATAGCATAGCTTGTCGGTCCAGAAGGGAAGCTATATAATACATAAGTGCCTCAGAGGGTTATGCGTATGGAACTTAAATATGATAGGCTTGCCTGAAGAGGTGAGTTTTCAGGGAGCGTTTGAAAGTTTGGAGGCTAGTGGAGAGTCTTATTGTGCGTGGAAGGGCATTCCACAGGGTGGGAGCAGCCCGATGAAAGTCCTGTAATAGTGAATGGAAGCTGGTGATCCGCGCAGAAGAGAAACGCAGATCTTCTGCAGAGCAGAGTGGTCGAAATGGGAGATATTTTGTGATAAGTAAAGAGATATAAGCTGGGGCAGTATGGTTAATAGCTTTATATGCGAGTAGAAGGGTTTTATATTGAATACGGTAAAACGCAGGTAACCAATGGAGGGACTGGCAGAGCGGATCAGCAGATGATGAGGGTCTTGCTAGGAAGATCAGCCTAGCAGCAGCATTTAGAATGGATTGCAGTGGCGAGAGTCTGTTCTTGGGAAGACCAGTTAGGAGACTATAGCAATAATTAATGCAGGAGATAATGAGTGCATGGATAAGAGATTTAGTAGTGTCTTGTGTGAGATAGGGTCGTATTTTGGATATGTTTTTTAAATGCATGTAACATGATTTGGAGACAGATTGAATGTGGGGAACAAAAGACAGTTCAGAGTCAAGGATGACTCCTAGGCAACGAGCTTGTGGGGTAGGGTAGATTGTCGAGTTGTCAACAGTGATGGAGATCTGAGGATGGTAACTGTTCTTAGCTGGTGGGAATATAAGTAATTCAGTTTTGTATTTCTGGCTCCTTGTAAAACGTTATGCAGAAGCCAAACTAGTCACAATCGTCCCCTTCACTCCAGAATGGGAAATATTGGGCATCTTTGATCCCAATACACGTATGACGAAGGAAAGTAAAAGACTGCTATTAGCCTTGAGTGCAGCAGGCAGAAAAACCATTCTGCAAAGCTGGATTGACCCCACCCCACCACAATTCACCCTATTTCTAACTAAACTTCACTTCCTATTTAGGATGGATTGGGTGGATGGAATTGTGGACAGAGGGAAACATGTGGAAAAATTCTTCTTATTATGGGATTCCTACATACCTACTCTCCCTCTCAATACAAGACAAATGATACACGATAGCTTAAAATCAACAACATGGTACCTTACTAGGGTAGCTGCCCAAGATCCCCCTGTCCTCCTGAATTAATGTCTCCATGAATTAGTAAAATAAAATATACTTGTTATTCTTACTATTTGTATGATGATTGGACTTAAAATATTAATGGTTCATGTTTTAATTTGCTATATTTATGCAATTTGTATACAATACACAATATCGTGTATGTCTCAATAAAAAAGTGTATTAAAAAAAAAAGTAATTCAGTTTTGGAAATATTTAGTTTGAGGTGGCGAGAAGACATCCAAGATGAGATGGCAGAGTGGCATTCAGAGACTCGGCCCAAAACCCCTGGTGACAATTTTGGGGTTGATAGATTTGAGTATCATCCGCATATAAATGATACTGACATCCGAAAGAGCTGATGAGTTTGCCAAGAGATGAGGTATAGATTGAGAAAAGCAGAGGACCTTAGACTGAGCCTTGTGGAACTCTGACTGACAGAGGTAGTGAAGAGAAGGTAGAGTCAGGAAAGGGCTGTATCATTAAGACCTAAGGAGTGCAGTGTTTGTATGAGAAGAGTATGATCAACAGTGTCAAACGCAGCAAAAAGATCTAGAACAATAAGTAGTGAGTAATGGCCTTTAGATTTGGCAGTTACCAGATCATTCACCACTTTAGTCAGTGCTGTCTCAGTGGTGTTGGGAACAAAAGCCTGACTGAAGCGGGTCTAATAGAGTGTGATAGTTAAGAAAGTGTGTGAGGCGAGAGTAGACAAGTCTCTCAAGTAGCTTGGAGAGGCATGGAAGCTGAGAGATAGGACGGTAGTTAGAGAGAGAGTTAGGGTCAGAACTGTGTTTTTTCAGAATGGCAGTAATCACTGCATGTTTGAGCAAAGAAGGAAAAGTACCATTAGCAAGAGAGAGATTTAAGAGAGAGATTGGAGATTTTAGTTAAGGTTGGGACAAACACAGGAGATAGAGTCTTAATGACTTGTGCAGGTACAGGATCAAGAGAAGTGGTAGTAGAGTAGGAGGATAAGAAGAGTGTGGAAACTTCCTTTTCATTTGTGGGCTCAAATGAAGAAAAAGTGCCAGAGGGTTCATGTGGGGAAGAAAGTGGGTTAGAGGTTGTGGAGGAGCATACCATTTCATCTCGGATGTTATCAATCTTGTCCTTAAAGTAGGAGGCAAGTTCTTGTGCACTGATGGAAACCGGTGGGGGAGGAGTGGTAGCCAGTGGGGAGGAGAGGGAGTGTGCAGAAGAGACTTAAAGGTGTTAAAAAGTCATTTACGGTTGGTAGCAGGAGAAGAGATGAGATATTGGTAGTATGTTTGTTTGCCAGTGTCCAAAGCATTGCAGTAGGAAACTGAAATTTAGGCGGGTATACAAATAGTTGCACTACTTTTCTGGCCCTCAAAGAATGCTAAGATCACGATTTTAGCCCGATGGTCACTACTGGGCTATCCAATTATAGACCATTTTATCAGCTGAAAAGTTACACCGATCAGACTAATTGGATAGCCCCCAAGGAATCCATTAGCTTTGGTAAATCACTGCTGTTAATTGGAAACTGCCCTTAGTTTCTGCATTGGTCTACAAAGTGAGGTACTGTACACTTTTGTGCCATCTCTGTGTTTCATTATGGCATTGCTCAGCCTAACATGGTAACCTTCAACAGAGTCAGGGCATAATAGGAAGTTTATGTCTATACAAAACACAGAGGTGGGTTACTTACTCACTCCTTCACTCCCATAGGCAAGATTTGGTGGAATCTTCACTAATCGCCTCTCATTTATACACATTCCAACCAGGGCTTTGTCCATTCCTGCAATGATTTGTCCTTTTCCCACAAACACATTGTATGTTGTGCCTCGGTCATAACTGAAAAATAAAGTTCTGGTTGTTCAAGTAAATCTATTTAAAAAAAAATATTACCCATCATTACAAAGACGTTTACACCATAAGCAACAGACAAGGTCTACAAAGTTGCGATTACTCATTCAATTTATAGTGAAAATTATTGATGGAGCTGAATTAAAGAAGACTCTCTGAAAACATCGCTTTCCACCATTGTAGCAACAGCACGTGCAGGAAGAATGCAGCTGCGTTGTAATAGATACATACAGAACTAAAGCTAAACTAATTATGATGTCCACCCTATTTAACTGTTTTCAGAAAAAAAAAAGTTATAAGAGATATAAAAATAAAAACTGTGAAAGCTTAGCTTTAATTCAAGGTATTTACAACTAGGTATGACTTTTGCATGTGCACCTCACACTACTTTCACACAGAAACATTACAATTTGCAGGTTGCATAATTGTACCCTGCTTGGCTCAACCTAAATAATACCCCTATTACACCGCCGCAAAACCCCGGGCCTTCAGCAGGTCAGACCCGGGTCAGCGGCGGGGTAAATGGAACACGCCGTGTCCCTTTACACTGGAATTCTACCCAGGTCCTGACCTGGGTACAACATGGCTAGGACCTGGGCAGAGGGAGGTGTAAATGTGTACGCCGGGTCTTTCGACCCAGCTCCCATTTACATCAATGAGGGACGTGCAACCTGCGGACCGCAGCGTCCGCAGGTTGGGGGGGGGGGGGGCAGACAGCCTGCGCTGCTGTCTGCTATACTCTGCAGACAGCAGCGGCAGCGTACGAGGTTAATGGATTTCTGTGTGTGGCATCCATTTACCTCCCGGATGATGGCTGGGGGGGTGCACGGGGGCTGAGGGCAGCCCAACAGCTTACCTTGGTGCTGGGCTGCCCCCAGCATGGAGATCAGCGGTCCCGGCAGGGATGACCACGGTCCCGACGCTTGGAGATGATGTCATCTCTAAGCGCTGCCTCCGTCTACACTGCGGGTGGTGTAAATCCCGGATCCGACCCGGCTTGGATCCTTCATCTAAATGCTGGGTCGGATCCGGGATTTTTGGTGTAAAAGGGTATAACATGAAAGTGATTATCAATACACCTCTTTGGGAAACCTACTGTAATGTTCCATACACACTGGGCAATTTTGCACAGCGTGTATGTTTACTGATGATGGGGGAAATCGCAGGGCTGAAAAACACTCAGTGCATACAAAGATTCTCTGTGCATACATACTGAGCATTTTTTTTGCAAGTTTTAGCAAATTTTCCCAGGGGTGGATGACTTTTCATAGCAGGACTCTATGGAAAGCCATCCATCCCGGCGCTCATCTGCTGATAATACCAGCAGATGAGCGGCCAGGCCAGCAATGATGCGGGAGCGTGCATCAGCGCTCACCACTCATCGTTGCCATGTACACACTGGGCAGCTTTGGAGCTGAAAAGACAAAACTGAGCTGCTTTGAGCTCAAAGTTGCCCAGTGTGTATGGGCCTTAACTGTATTCCCTGTTTGGAAAATATACATGTATATACAAAATATCCATGCTCACCCTTGTGAATTCAATTTGCACAGGTGCATGATATTTTACAACTGCGCATGCTCATTTCTGTGCATGTGATGTGTACGAGTGGCCATGGCGAACAAAGTGTTTGCAGGGTGCTCGCACACAACACTGCAGGTGGGGGGAGTGGGGAGGCGGGCCGGGGGATGTGGCCATGGGAATGCCCAGCATTTCATGGGCATTCCTATGAAAATGCTGGGTGTTTCCATGGTAATGACCCAGTGTCACGGGTGCCGTCGGCGGCACCTGACATCACCAGGTGTCAGCTGCCTGCCATGTTCCCTTATAGAACACACGCACTAAGACACCTGAGAGTGTATTACCTGCGTGCGAGGGGGGCTGGATTTAAAAGACATGCAGCACTGCAAACTTCGCTGAGCTGCCTGTCAACCAGAATCACCCCCTTAGATGCAGGATTTTTCAATCAGCAAATATACATGTACTGCATCTCCAGGTGCATCATTATGCAATGTAAATTTTGCAATGTGATACTTAGTTTAGCTTCTTAAACTGGGTGGCACACACTGACAGCCTCCATGTTGACTATGTCAACATTCGAGACAAAAAAAAAACATGAAAAATGAATGTCAACATTTTGACTGCCGACCTTGCCATTGTCGACCTAAGGCTTGTGTTGACCTTCCAGTATACTTATTGGATTGTGGGAGAAAACCGGAGCACTCGGAGGAAACCCACGTAAACACAAGGACTATATCCAATCTCCACACAGATAGAGCTTATTATTCAAAAACATTTAAGTGCATTATAACTCATTAGGTGGTCACCAGAGGTTCTCAAACAAGTCCTGACCCTTTTACCTTAAAACAAGTATTTATCCTCATGTTTCACCTGCTCAGGGGTTACAAAGGGGATGGGAGTTCTATTGAAGATGGAGGTGTTGCCCATAGCCACCAATCCGATTCTAATTTTTATTAATTTAGCACTTTCTAGAAGATAATAGATAGAATCTGATTGGTTGCTATGGGCAACATCCTATCTTCAATATAACTCCCATCTTAGTAAATTTACCCCAAAAGGTTGTGTTAAATCGGGTTAAGCTTTTTTAATTGAATAACAAAAAACATGCAGTTGGCCAGGTTACCACTGTTAGCAGTTAATGAAGCTTATTTGGGCCTTAATATTTCAGCAACCATGCAAAAAAAAAAATATCATTCACTGTCCCCCTCCACTGTGCGACTAAGTGGCCATCCCCTGTGCGACTAGGTGGCCATCCACTGTGCGACTAAGTGGCCATCCCCTGTGCGACTAGGTGGCCATCCACTGTGCGACTAAGTGGCCATCCCCTGTGCGACTAGGTGGCCATCCCCTGTGCGACTAGGTGGCCATCTCCTGTGTGACTAGGTGGCCATCCCCTCTGCGACTAGGTGGCCATCCCCTCTGCGACTAGGTGGCCATCCTCTGTGTGACTAGGTGGCCATCCCCTGTGCGACTAGGTGGCCATCCCCTGTGCGACTAGGTGACCATCCCCTGTGCGACTAGGTGGCCATCCCCTGTGCGACTAGGTGGCCATCCCCTGTGCGACTAGGTGGCCATCCCCTGTGCGACTAGGTGGCCATCCCCTGTGCGACTAGGTGGCCATCCCCTGTGCGACTAGGTGGTTATCCACTGTGAGACTAGGTGGCCCTCCCCTGTGCGACTAGGTGGCCATCCCCTGTGCGATTAGGTGGCCATCCCCTGTGCGATTAGGTGGCCATCCCCTGTGCGACCAGGTGGTTATCCCCTGTGCGACTAGGTGGTTATCCACTGTGAAACTAGGTGGCCATCCCCTGTGCGACTAGGTGGCAGTGACAAATACTGTAACCTTAGGCAGTAATCTACAGCATTCCTCTTCCCACATTATTAGGTGAAACCTCTCGATTCAATCTAAATACAGATTAACCAATTACATAAAAGTATAATAATACTAATAGACTGTCTGAAGTGCCTTAAAGCATCTGCATTATGGGCTTAAATAATCACCCCAGCCCTGGGAAAGTACTGTCACAGAGGAATGCTAGACTGGCCGTGCAGTGCACACAGCCATCTCTCCCCCAGCTCTCAGCATCCCTATGTGAGAACACACAGCACATCCCAATGTGAGAGTGCAGCACATGTGAGGACGTGGACATTCTGCAGGAATCATGTTTCAGCTTGCCCCTAATTGGGCCAAAAAGAAAGTTACTTCAACTGTGGCACTTCAGTTCTAAAATAAACTAATGGGTTTTGCTGAATATACTTTTTAGCCTGATTAATAGTATTATAATCCATTGTTTAATAAAAAAAAAAAAAGTAATGGTCATGACAAGTTCACAAAGCTTTACTGTACGAGAGCGAATGCATAACCAAGGGCCAAGAAGCAGTTTCTATGGGCTGTAAAATAAGTTTCGACCAGCACTGAGTTCCACTAAACTGAGATTATTGTGACCGGCCTGGGGGATAGTCTCTGCTACATGCCCTAGAGCTGCACTCGGGTATGGGTAAAAACCGGACCAGGACAAATCCCCCGGACCGCCGGACCAGACATCAAACTCTGCATTTTGGAGCTTGTAGGGGGTTATATTACAGGCCTGACTGTTACCCATGCTGGAGTATACTACATTCCCAGAAAGTAACAGTACTGTAGGTGGCAATACTCATTACGTAAGACAAACTGGAGAGCAGCCTGTGTGTGGCAGTGGCACTGGGCTGGGGACTGGGAGACCAGGGAAAGTGATGAGGACGGAGACGATACAACACAGTGACAGGACAGATAGAGATATTAGTACATCACATTGGCTCCGCCCCGTACCTGGAGTCGAACTTCGTGCCGTCCGGGAAGGAGCCGTGGTAGTGGTAGCGCACGAAGTCTCCGTCCTGCACCCTGCGCCGGCACAGCTCCGGCTCCCAGCTCCGCTCTATGTGCAGCTGCGGCTCTCCGGGCACCGGCGGGGCGTCGTTACAGGTCACAAAGCTGACCAAGAAGGCGGCCTGCAGTGCCAGCACCGGCCAGCTGCTCACCGGCATCCCGCTACGCTTTGCAACCGGGCCCGAGCTCTTCCTTACAGCCATGACTGAGTGCTAGTGCCGTGAGCCAGGAGACTGGAGAGGCACAAGTGGTACTACGAGTACTACTCCGGGGGTCAGCAGGGCGGGGAGAAGAGGAGGAGATGGATGAATGGGGGGATAGGGGGAGGTACCATCGCTGAGCCGGGCAGGGAGCAGGAATGCAGCCGCCAATGTATGATGCGGTGTCAGCAGCTGTAATGTAACCTCTGGGAGAGAGACAGTGCCCGGGGCAGGGAGCTCTCTCCGGCCGGCTCATGGTATGCAAGGTGCTGCTGGTGACAACTTGTTCGGGCAGGGGCAGGAATCACACTGACTGGAGTCTGCTACATATGTATGGAGACAGACCTCTGGGCCAGACGTAACAAGCTTCAAAAGTGATAAAATGGAGAGTGATAAACAGCCAGCCAATCAGCTCCTACCTGCCATGTCACAGACTGTGTTTGAAAAATGTTAGGCAGAAGCTGATTGATTGGTTGTTTATCACTAGAGACAGGATTATATGCAACATAAAAAGCTGGAAATATGCATGCAAATATGCATGAAAATAACTTAAAATATGCATGAAAAGTGTTAAAATATGCTACATTAAATAATTAAAAAAAGTAATTTTTAACTTATTTAAAAATCGGCATACAATTAGTAGCAAATAAACCTCAAAAATAGGCCCACAGCATCTGCAGATGTCTAGTGTTGTACACAGGATATTTTTTCTTCCTGGCTGCTACAGAAGACTGTAGCGTCCTAGGCTCTTCTTGCATCAACTACACGGACCCTCGTCTACAGCGCCGATGGATCAAATGTCAGTATAGCGTGCGAGGGCGGTGCAGTGGAAGGCTTTCAGATTTTAGAGTACTTCCTCATCTTTGCGGCCACCGCTTACGCCAGTTACGTTAGCCGCTAAGTGAATCGCGATTGTCACCACGCAGGCTGGCTTTGCTCGCCACGCTTCGTGCTCGCTTTACTAAAGCTAATAGATGGTGACACGGCAGGAGGGTGGCGTGGACCCCGAAAATAAGCCTTGCGGCTCGCCATACGCTACGTAACTTCTGTAGCATAAGAGGTGGCTGCAAAGATGAGAAAGTACTGATTTTAGTTAGCATTTCTCTAGTGCATCCTAGAAAATTATAGATCTGATGGGTTGCTATGAGCAATACCACATATCGGTCTTAGAATCTAATAAATCTACCCTTTTCTCTACAGTTACCTGTCCATATGCAGCAAGTGTCAAATGAGTCTATTAACTAAACATTGGAGAGTAATAAAGGATGTATATATATATATATATATATATTTATATATATATATATACAACCAACTGGTGGACGGCGGCACTCAGAAATAACGACACGTACACATGCCAATAACTGCCAACGTTTCAATGTCGGAACATTTTCGTCAGGGCAATAATACAAATAAAACACTCACCATTTATGTGCTCAACTGAACCAGACCCCCAGCATCCGCGCGCGCCGTGCAGCAGCGTGGCCACGCCGGCACGCGTCGATGACGTCACCCCCTGTGCGCCCGTCACCATAGTTACATAACAATGCTGTAAGAAACGAACAGAATGCATAAAAATATCGCAATAAAATTACAACTTATGCAGCATAGTGGTACAATAATGATAAATCATGCGGTATTAGAGTACCAGTAATCACAGAAAGCAATTCAAGCCCAATGTCTCATTCAAACCAAACGGACTCAGTGAATGAAGCATATAAATCCACCGTGATTCTTTTTGCAGCAGCAATTTAGATCTATTACCTCCTCGCACCAATGGAGGCACATGATCAACAATCATATGTTTAAAAGCTGTAGGCGAATGCCCCATCTGGGCATAATGCCGGGCCACCGGTTGCTCGCTGGAGCCTTTAAGCACTGCTGTTCTGATGGCAAGTCTATGTTGGGCCATCCTGACCTTAAACTGACAGTCATTTTTGCCAACATAGAACTTACCACAGGGACACACCAAAACATAAATGACGAACTGTGAGCTACATGTGAGTCTGTGGTTAATTTTAAAAATCTTGTTGTTAAATGGGTTTTTAATGTGGTCCCCAGTCCACATATATCCACATGTAACACAGCCCGTACATTTAACACAGCCTACCTTGGGGGTTCCTAGAAAAGTACCCGGTTTGTGTTTGTTGAAATTGATAATATCGGTGTGTACAAGCTTATCCCGCAAATTAGGACCTCTAGAGTAACTAGTGATGAGTTTTTTGTTAACTAGACCTGGAAGATCAGTATCAGCGGATACTATAGGCCAATATTTGGAAACAGCCTGTTTGGCTTGGTTACTGCAGGTGTTAAAACGATTCGGCCAAAACATTCTATTTCTAGATTTGTTTTTTGATTTTCTTTTTAAGGTCTTACTACGGGGAATTGCTAATACTCGTTGTTTAATTAGTAACAAATCACTGAGTACATAACCTCTCTCAACAAATTTGGCTATCATATTGTTTAATTGGATCTCCAGATCGGCAGGATCGCTACAAATCCTGCGAACTCGCAAAAGTTGTGAATAAGGTAAACCTTTAGTTACTGAGGGCGGGTGAAAGCTGGTAGGACTCAAAAGCATATTGCGGTCGGTGGGTTTTACGTATAATGAATTATTCAAATTGCCGCCACTTAAAGTAATACGTACATCTAAAAAATCGATGGTGGTTTCTGACATATTACAAGTAAGTTTTACGGGACTGGAGCTGCTATTGTGGGTTTGTATCAATTCAAGTAGAGATGCGGATGACCCCTGCCACAACAATACCATATCATCTATGTAGCGTGCGTAGTAAAATACATTAGCATTAATGTTGGGGTCCGCTAAAAAAATATCATGCTCCACCGCCATGGCAAAGGCATTGGCGATACGATGGGGCCACTGAGGACCCCATCGCACAGCCAGCTACCTGTAGGTAAAAATTACCATCATAATAGAAATAATTTTTTGTTAGTACCATTTCTAACAGTTGGCAAAAAAATTCTACATCAGGACCTTTGTAGTAAGGACTTGTGGAAATCAATCTGCGGGTAGCAGCGATTCCCTGTTCGTGTGGGATACAGGTGTACAGTGAACACACATCGATGCTGCAAAGGAGACACTTGTCTGGAATGGTACCCAATTTGTTTAAAGCTAGCAGCAACGATGTGGTATCCTGTAAGCTGTATGCAGAATGCTGTACAACGGGTTGAAGGAATACATCTAAATATGCTGAAACAGTTTGAAAAATGGACCCACGGGCAGAGATTATTGGTCTGCCGGGGGGACAGGACAAATTCTTGTGTACTTTGGGTAAAGTGTAAAGTAACGGCTTTTTGGGAAAATCACAAGTAAGCAATTTTAACACACTCGCAGTTATGACACCAGCTGTGAAGGCAGACTTGAGATACTGATCCAATTCATCCTTAAAGATTTGAGTCGGATCAGAATCCAATCGCCGGTACGTATCAACATCACCCAACTGCCGTTCAATTTCCTGTCTATAATCAGCAACATTTTGCACCACAATCGAACCGCCCTTATCAGCGGCTCGAATTACAATGTCCTTCCTGGAACCAAGAGATTTTAATGCATCAACCTGAGATTTATTAAGATTAGAAAAACACTTAGAGTTATTGCTGGGATCAACTGCAGATTCTACCAGCCTCACAAATGACTTGATGGAGGCACTTGAAGATGGAGGGTCAAACCCAGACTTAGGCGCTAATTTGTAAAGTTCCGTTGGCAAGGCATCTGCTTTTGCAGGAATGTCACGAGTCCCGAAAAACTCCTGTATCTTTAATTGTCTGTTTAATTTATGAGTTTCGACTTTCCATAAAAATGGATCGAATTTGGTTGTAGGCACAAAGCTTAAACCCTTCTGTAATACCTCATACTCCGACTGAGTTAAGGCTATTGAAGATAGGTTAAAAATTACTTCCTGCTGCGACTTGGGGGTTTGGTAACTTTGGAAACGCTTGTACTGGCCTCCTCTCCGACAGGGTCTCCTTCGCCTGCCCGTTGGGCCCTGGTACGTATCCCTAAAGGGACAAACTGGTTTTTTGGTCTACCGCGACCACGTCCACGTCCCCGTCGATCGTTCTCGCTAGCAGAAGCTCCTGATTCATTAGAGGAATCTGAGTAATTACCCCGCCTGAACCGGCGTCTGGTGTTGTAATTCCCAGAGTTGGTGGAACCTGTCAACCACCCATAGACATTCTGAGACTCATAGTCAGCGACGACTTTAACATATTTCTCCCTCTTATACTTGATCAGGTCCTTCTTGTATGTATCAAGTTGGATTTGTAGTTTCTCCATCCATTTTTCAGAGGGATATTAGCAATTCCCCGTAGTAAGACCTTAAAAAGAAAATCAAAAAACAAATCTAGAAATAGAATGTTTTGGCCGAATCGTTTTAACACCTGCAGTAACCAAGCCAAACAGGCTGTTTCCAAATATTGGCCTATAGTATCCGCTGATACTGATCTTCCAGGTCTAGTTAACAAAAAACTCATCACTAGTTACTCTAGAGGTCCTAATTTGCGGGATAAGCTTGTACACACCGATATTACCAATTTCAACAAACACAAACCGGGTACTTTTCTAGGAACCCCCAAGGTAGGCTGTGTTAAATGTACGGGCTGTGTTACATGTGGATATATGTGGACTGGGGACCACATTAAAAACCCATTTAACAACAAGATTTTTAAAATTAACCACAGACTCACATGTAGCTCACAGTTCGTCATTTATGTTTTGGTGTGTCCCTGTGGTAAGTTCTATGTTGGCAAAACTGACTGTCAGTTTAAGGTCAGGATGGCCCAACATAGACTTGCCATCAGAACAGCAGTGCTTAAAGGCTCCAGCGAGCAACCGGTGGCCCGGCATTATGCCCAGATGGGGCATTCGCCTACAGCTTTTAAACATATGATTGTTGATCATGTGCCTCCATTGGTGCGAGGAGGTAATAGATCTAAATTGCTGCTGCAAAAAGAATCACGGTGGATTTATATGCTTCATTCACTGAGTCCGTTTGGTTTGAATGAGACATTGGGCTTGAATTGCTTTCTGTGATTACTGGTACTCTAATACCGCATGATTTATCATTATTGTACCACTATGCTGCATAAGTTGTAATTTTATTGCGATATTTTTATGCATTCTGTTCGTTTCTTACAGCATTGTTATGTAACTATGGTGACGGGCGCACAGGGGGTGACGTCATCGACGCGTGCCGGCGTGGCCACGCTGCTGCACGGCGCGCGCGGATGCTGGGGGTCTGGTTCAGTTGAGCACATAAATGGTGAGTGTTTTATTTGTATTATTGCCCTGACGAAAATGTTCCAACATTGAAACGTTGGCAGTTATTGGCATGTGTACGTGTCGTTATTTCTGAGTGCCGCCGTCCACCAGTTGGTTGTGTGTGGGAGCCATATTTTGTGGAGTCCTGTATCGGAGGAAGGCAACAGAAACAGTAACTATGTGTGTCGACTGAGTGCCAGAGCTACAGCACGTATATATATATATATATATATATATTAGTGATAGATGCTCAATTAGTTTAGTAATACCATTCAGATGCATGAAATGGAGGGGTAATACTGAGTAAGTAAGAAATCCATGGTTTCCCTCAGCTCACTGTGGGGTAGATTTATGACTGGTCGATCAGGGGAATATGCGCTATCCCTGTGCGTTGTGGCAGGGGATATCGCTTCCCCTGATCTACGACACCCGCCGAGCGGGTGTCTAGCGTGCGGCGCTGTGGGGCAGGAGGCAAAGCGCAGCTATGATATTTCGTAGTGCGTGCCTGCCTTCTGCCTAATTTATGAACGGTTCCGCCGTCTGCAGCTATCAACTTTGACAGCTGCAGGCGGCGATGCCCTATGCCCACAGCAGGGACAGCGCTGTCCCTGCTGCTGGCTCTGAGCTGCGCTGGGGATCTCGCGAGAGTAGCTAGATCCCGCACAGTCAGCCGGGGGGGGGGGGGGAGGAGAGAGACGGCGCTGTCTCCCGGAGGGGGGAGTTAGCGCTCCCCCGCTTCAGCCGGCAAGATATTGATACATCTTGTCGGTGTCCCCTCCTGCTTTGCCTCGCTAATGAGGTGAAGCAGGAACTGTTATAGCGCTATAATAAATCTACCCTGTATTGTATTACCAGTAGTAAAGCGGTCGGAATGATAATAGAATTTAGAGATATTGGCTATATATATTTGCACAAATTTATGTGTAAACCCCCCCCCCCCCAAGTCAACATCAAAGCTAGGGGGTGCCTAGCACTATATCTAGGTGCAGGGTGTGACACCCCAAAACAAAAGAGTAAAACCAAGTAATAAAGAGCCTGATTCAGACCTGCTTGCTAGGCTGCATATATTGCTGGCCGGGGAGCAGGTAAACACTGCCCCTCCGAACACCCCCCCTGCTGTGCGAATCCCTGCACTAGCAAGCCGGGGGATGTGTACTCTAACCAATCTGCCCACATGCGGCCACAAGGAGGAGAAATCATTCGATGGTCGCTCACCGTCAAATCATTTCTTTAGCCTTCGCTCTAAAAAGTAAGTCTATACATAAAGTTGTGTACACACAGTGTGATTCAGTGTCATTTTTTATTTGATTTGGACTATATAGGGCAAAATGAATAAAAAAATAACACTGGATTAGCTGCATTTGAAGCAGATTCTGTCCCGATACGCACCCCCACGGCATCAGAATCGAAAGCAGAAATAGACTAGGCAGTCATCGTTGGGATCCCGGGATTTTGACATGATTGTAGTCTTTTTTTTTTCTTGACAGTGGGACTACAGGTGCCAGTGGGTCCTTACTGTCCAGGTATGCTGGCACATGTGGTTCTGTAAGTGCCGACATTTCAGGGCAGGTATACTTGACATTCAAGAAGAATATCATTCTATTTTTACACCATGCATACATTACCATCAGGGATGTGGGGAAGAGCCCTGGGATTTCACCCCAGGCCCGAAGGACATTTAGGTGTAGGTTTAGAGTGGGGACCCCTTTTATTGGAGGATTCCTCAATTTCTGAAGAATTCCAGGCCATGGTTGACCAGTTTGGGGCTTGTTTACATGATGGAATGAACCCATAATGGTTTCAGTACTGAAAACATTTATCCTGAGAGCAGGTCTGAAATAAACCCAATGTGCACACATATTCAATGGAGCTTTGCAGAGAATATTACACCATTCCCATCCCTTCCTCAGTGGAGATTTCAGTTTTTATTCCCTTCATCAAGTACACCCCCTCACATACACACTAGTATTCGTTCTCTTTGAGAGCTAATTGACCTACCAGTATATTTTTGGATTGTGGGAGGAAGCTGGAGTGCCTGGAGGAAAGTGTTATTGTATTTTAGTTGATCATTGACTGTGTATTTAACATTCTTCTGGAACAGTCATGTCGTATAGTGAGAAGTATAAAAAAAAATGAAAACTGTAGAAATTCTAATTAAACAGATAATTCAATATGTAATTAAAGGTTTCTTAAATGATATACAGGATTTTAATAGAATGTGCATTGTGCATAAACTTCTATAGTAGTGGTTCACCATCTGGATTACATGGCACTGTGGAGTGTTGCTAGACACTTGGAACTGCTCATTATATCGTTCAGTGGCTGTATTTAGGAGCAGGGGTTCAACAGTCGGGTCCCCACATCGGAATCGGGACATCTGTCAGAATGAACTTAGGTCTACAGTCATTAGGTCGACCCCACTAGGTCGACTGGCAGGAAGGTCGACCTGACTTAAGGTCGACATGGGCCAAGGTCGACATGACTTAAGGTCGAATTTGCATAAAGGTCGACATGAGGAAGGTCGACTGGTCATAAGGTCGACATGGGTTTTTCACTGTTTTTTTATCCGAATGTCGACACAGTCGACATGGACACAGTTGGCAATGAGAATCGGACCCTCGCATCGCTCGCTTCGCTCGCAATGCTTCGGGCACGGTGCCTCGCTGCGCTCGGCACACTATTTTATTCTCCCACCACGCCCTAGTGGATGGTAGGGCATGAAATACCGCCTGTCGGCACATGTCGGCTCAAAAAACAGTGAAAAACCCATGTCGACCTTATGACCAGTCGACCTTCCTCATGTCGACCTTTATGCAAATTCGACCTTAAGTCATGTCGACCTTGGCCCATGTCGACCTTAAGTCAGGTCGACCTTCCTGCCAGTCGACCTAGTGGGGTCGACCTAATGACTGTAGACCTAAGTTCATTCTAATAGATGACCGCATCCCCCCACATCTGACATGCAAACATAACATTTGACAGGCCAATGTCAAGATGGAGTGCGCAATGGAGTGTGCACACAAGACAATGTGGATAATGTGTTGGTCCGAAGCTTGCAACAGACAAGGTATCATCTTATGTGTACCCACACTATGGGTGACAACTAGACTCGAAAGCATCTGAACTCTTAAGTATACCAAGATACATAAATGGGGTATGGATCATATGGATGACCTAAAGATGGTTGGTCATTAGGTCGACACCACTAGGTTGACATACTGCAAAGTCGACATGGGTCTAGATCGACATGGGGCAAGGTCAACAGGTCATTAGGTCATCACAAGCATTAGGTCGACATGGTCTAGGTCGACAGTCAAAAGGTCAACATGGGGTTTTTATACTGTTTTTTTACAGAATGTCAACACAGTCAACATGAACACAGGATTAAGTGCACCGCGTCCCTTCGCGTGGCTCGCTGCACTTTCCATGATTCAGACACAGTGCCTCACTGCGCTCAAAACACTATTTTATTCTCCCACCACACCCTAGTGGATGGTAGGGCATGAAATACCGCCTGTCGGCACATGTCGGCTCAAAAAACTGTGAAAAACCCCATATTGACCTTTTGACTGTCGACCTAGACCATGTTGACCTAATGCTTGTGTTGTCCCAACGACCTATCAATCTTGTGCCATGTCGACCTAGACCCATATTGAACTTGCAGTATGTCGACCCAGTGGTGTCGTTCATCATTAGGTCGACCAACCGACCGTATCCCCATAAATGTGGTACAAGTCAGACTTGCCTGCCATCTTAAAGCCTGCATCTTGAGCAAGTCATCGGGAATCATTGAGTTATGCTTGGAATTTGTACTTTGGTCCCACTCATACTATGGGCCTTATTTTGGTTCATTCTTTCTGGCAAAATCCTTCTTAGATGGGCAAAACCATGTGCACTGCAGGTGGGGCAGGTGTTACTTGTGCAGAGAGAGTTAGATTTGGGTGGGGTTTTACTTCAAAGTGAGATCTATATTGCAGTGTAAAAATAAAGCAGTCAGTATTTTCCCTGCACAGAAACAAAATTACTCAGCCAAATCTAATTCTCTCTGCACATGTTACATCTGCCCCCCTGCAGTGCACATGGTTTTGTCAATCTAAGAAGGATTTTGTCAGAAAGAATGAACCAAAATAAGGCCCTATATGTTGTTGTTATTATTATTGTACTTTTCTGTAAGCCTCTAAGATGGTGAAGGCTATGTATTACTTTGCTGATCACTATACCAGGGTTGCCAACCCTCCCGGAATGGCCGGGAGGATCCCGAAAATCGGGTCCCCCTCCCGGCCCCCCGGAAAGGTGGGCCACCCTCCCGGATTCCGGCAGACCCCCTTCCGCCCCTAACATACCTGGTTGTAGAAGCTTGAAATTGCCGCGATTCGTGGCTTTTTCGGTGGAAGGGGCGGGGCTAAATATGCTAATTGTGCATATTTAGCCCCGCACCCTCACCGGAGACCCGCATATTGCTGGATTTGCAGTACTGGGGGCAGGGACTGATGATGTCTCCATCAGGCCCCACCCCCAGAGGTGATGCTGACTGTCTCCTCTCCGGGCTTCTCCCGGAGAGGAGACTGTGAAAGTCGGCAACCCTGCACTATACTTAACTTGTACTTCCATCCATGTCATACCGCAATGCCAGATCCTCTG
Source organism: Crinia signifera (assembly GCF_055691185.1). Taxonomy (NCBI): domain Eukaryota; kingdom Metazoa; phylum Chordata; class Amphibia; order Anura; family Myobatrachidae; genus Crinia; species Crinia signifera. Next base: position 203,086,630 of record NC_139221.1, on the reverse strand, counting down.
TCGGTGGCTGCGCTGCTTGCCTGGCTTAGTTGTAACCAGTTCTAACCCAGTCCTGAGTGTCTCCAACTCCTGTTCTTGGTAATCTTCTGCTACTGGCAGATTATCCCTTTCCATGGGTTCTTGCTGTATCAAACACTCTGGTTAGTATACAAGTACTCCAAGCAGATATAGCAGTCCATGCATGAAGAGGAACTTCATCTAACCTCCAAGATTTAAACCTCAGTCAGAACTCAAGTCATGTCCCAGTGGATTTCAGATCAAGTGTGACAATCCCCTCTGTATACTGTATCGTGGTTGTACACCATGGGTCTTCAAACTGTGGCCCTCCAGATGTTGTGAAACTACAAATCCCAGCATGCCTTGCCACAGTTTTGCTATAAGAGAGTGTTAAAACTGTGGCAAGGCATGCTGGGATTTGTAGTTTCACAACATCTGGAGGGCCACAATTTGAAGACCCATGCTGTACACCCTCCAAGTAGCAGGGCTCGCCAGATGTTTGCCTCGGATGGTTCCTCTGTTGGCGGGATGTACTGCTTGTGGATCTATTCATACAAGATATCTCTTACTACTATATTACACATGTTAGTTTTCTAATATGTAAAATATGCTAATGGGAATACCACATGAGCATAAAAAGCAGCGCTAGACAGTTTTAAAATTAAACAATTTTAATACACAGTAATAAAATACATAAAATAATCACACAATAATTAAAAGGCACAAAAGAATTTGATTAGATCGGCCTGAGGTATTGAGTTGTCACATAAATATGTGATAGGTCTGGGGACATATGTTGTAGCCATATTTGCCAATTTATAGATGGAGGAAATAAGGGATATCTCCGGAGGTTATTATAATTACCACGCTGGTCGCCACAAGATAGATAGAAAGTTATACTTGGATACATGCAGTCCAATGCGCTCCTTGTGAAGATTAGGCGAACAGCCTGTTCGGTATATTGCAGTTCCTCTAACAGAGAAAGTCCACCTTGTGAAGCAGTATCGTCCTCCTTGTGTATATTGGATCCTAGGTTGGTCCCCAAAGGTACTCCTCAGGTCAATGGCAAACTCCTGATGCGTTTCCCTGCTTAAATAGCAGCTTTATCAAAGGCCTTTAATTTCACAACACTGTCCATCCAATATAGTTACAGTAAAGAAATATTTACTTATTAGTGCCTGAAGAACACCTGTCTATTTGCCGGGTATAGTCTGAGAATGCACATATGGTGACACCCTGAAGCTTGTTTGAATCACTTAAATGTTGTTGAAGCACTCACATATGTTTATTCTATGGCAGTGGTTCCCAACTCTGGTCCTCAAGTACCCCCAACAGTGCACATTTTCCAGGCCTCCACACAGAATCACAGGTGAAATAATTATCTCCACCTGTGGAAAAATGTGTCTGAATAATGAGTGCACCTGTGCACCTGCCAGGTGCCATGCTTTCTGATACGTTATCCATCTTGCAGCAGCCGTAGCCATTATCATTGTAGGATATCTTGGGGAAATTCATTATTTTATGCCCGAAGCGCGGCGAGGGGACGCGGAATACACATCAAGTAATAAGCGTCCCGTCGCTGGGCTCACTACGCTTCAGGCTTGTTTTATGCGTCCCCTTGCGGGGCTCGCCGCGCTTTGGGCTCGGTAGTTCCTCTCACTTTTTTGATTGAGTCAACTCTAGCCGACGTGGATAGTGGGGGAATGAACAGGTCGCTGCGCTCGCCACTCTTCGGGCTGGCGTGGATAGTGGGGGTGTTTCAGGAACACATTCACACCTGTCAGGTCAGGCAGGTTAAAATGGTCAATGGTTCCCACACAATGTAATAAGCGCTGACAACGCTGACTGACTATGCTAACTGCGTAATGCTGACTGACTACGCTTACTGCTTAAGCTCAGGTTAGGAGCGAACGTACACACAGTCGCAGACACAAACTGACTATGCTGGCTGTGGAAACACAACGCTGATATTAATAGGGATGCTAACTACGCTGGCTGTGGGAGCACTACGCTGATTCTGACAGGGACACTACGCTGACTACGTAACTGCCCCCGTGAAACTACACAAGTACCAAAAATAATTAACTATAAACATGCAGGATGGTAGATGGTCGAAACAAGAAAAATGTTGATATTGAATTGACTGACATGTATAAAGGTCGACATGAATTTTCACGATTTTTTCATGGCAATGTTACCACCTTAGCATGTCAGGAAAGCCCCGCCCCAATCCATGCAATGAGCCTGAAAATATGTGATGGTAAGTCAAAGAGCTGCTCCCAAAGGGCCACGCCCCCATATTTAAATGGGCTGTGGCCTTGCACATTTATGCTATATAAAACCATCTTGTGACACCTCAGCTCCAAATTAGCAGCATATTTATGCTTTTTATCATCATTATTTTAAACGAGCAGCCCATTTAATGTATTTCTAACACCTTGTGACACATGTATTTTAATCTTAGAAACCCATTTAAGCAGTGCAAAATGTCAAATGAAACATTACTATATTATTCTAGCAGCAGCTACAAGCCTAGGAAAGAAGCTGGTCCAATAGGGTGAAGCACTGGAGAGTGCAACATAAACACACCCTTGAGGAGCTGAAATAAACATGGGCACTAAAAGGATCCTGGTTTTTTTGGGACAGTATCGCCCCCCTACCTGGCAGTGTCCCGCAGCACGGGGGCAGTTGGGATTCCCCCCAGCCGAAAGGAATATACATCTATTCAGCATTGCAGAGGACGAACAGGGGGTGTGGCATCGTTTGCATATGCCATGCCCCTCCTTTGTATATGCCACGCCCCTTTTCAGTGCAGCCTGCGGCTCCCCCGTGTGGGTGTCCCGCATCATGTTTCCCAAAACTTGGGAGGTATGCCTTTTATAATTTCATACAAGCAATTGCATACAGCATAGGTGTGTCTGTGCTGTCTGCAGAGAGGGGAAAGCTATGGGGGCTGCAGAGAGACAATATAACTAATGGGGGACAAACTAATGGTGGAACTAATAGGAGTTGCCTAACTTAACTGAGAGGGAAACTATACTAAGTGGAAAACTACTTAGGGTACAACTACTAAGGGGGGTTGTTATATGGGACTGCTGTGTCGGACAACTTAGGCGCTCTCTAAAAAAAAAAAGTAATTTAATTTTTTATTACAGGGCTGCCCTGTGTTGCCTACTGACCCATATTAGTCCACGGGAGCTGCCCAGCTGCCCCCCCCCCCTTTTTTTTTTACTTTAAAATAAAAAAGGTGTCCAGGAGTGAGCAAGTGTGCCATATCATTTACTCTGCTAAATCTGCCATATTAGTCCTGGGGTGCTACACTTTTTTTTTTTTTAAAGAAAATAATTTTTTTTTTTTTTTTTACAGCAAGGGGTGTTAAGAGTGCCATATCAGTCCATCTGTGCTGCCCATTGTCCCGTATCAATCCAGCTGTGTTGCCCGGTGTCATAGAAACATAGAAACATAGAATTTGACGGCAGATAAGAACCACTTGGCCCATCTAGTCTGCCCCTTTTTTTAAACATGTTACCTCAAACCATATTTGATCCTTATTTTTTTTGTAAGGATATCAATATGCTTAACCCAAGCATGTTTAAATTGTACTACTGTATTTGCGTCTACCACCTCTGTTGGGAGGCTATTCCACTTATCTACTACTCTTTCTGTGAAAAAATTCTTCCTCGCATTTCCCCTGAATCTTCCTCCCTCTAGTTTCAGTGCATGTCCTCGTGTTCTGTTGCTCCTCTTCCTGTGAAGAATGTCTCCCACCTGTACCTTGTTAAAGCCCTTGATATATTTGAAAGTTTCTATCATGTCCCCCCTTTCCCTTCTCTGCTCTAAAGTATACATATTAAGATCTTTTAGTCTTTCCTGGTACGTTTTGTGATGTAGGCCATGCACCATTTTAGTTGCTCTTCTTTGTACAGTCTCTAATGTATTTATATCCTTCTGGAGATATGGCCTCCAGAACTGAACACAATACTCTAGGTGAGGTCGTACCAATGACCTATACAGTGGCATTATTACTTCTTTCTTTCTACTGCTGATACCTCTCCCTATGCAACCAAGCATCTGACTTGCCTTCTTCATTGCTTTGTTACATTGCCTACCTGCTTTTAAGTCCCCTGAAATAGTGACACCTAGATCCCTCTCTTCCTCAGTAGTTTCCATTATAGTGCCATTTATACTATATTGAGTCTTTGGATTTCTGAGACCCAAGTGCATGATTTTGCATTTTTTGGCATTAAACTGTAGTTGCCATTCTCTTGACCATTTCTCTAATCTGCCTAGATCCTCAATCATTTGTTTTACCCCTCCTGGTGTGTCTACCCTGTTGCATACCTTTGTGTCATCTGCAAAAAGGCACATTTTACCCTCAATTCCATTTGCAATATCACCAATAAAGATATTAAAAAGCACCGGTCCAAGTACAGATCCCTGGGGTACTCCACTTGTAACCTTTCCCTCCTTTGATTGTACTCCGTTTACTACAACTCTCTGTTTTCTGTCCTGCAACCACGCTCTTATCCATTCAACTATCTTAGAATCCAATCCCAAGCTTTCAAGTTTATTTAACAGTCTGCGATGTGGGACAGTGTCAAAAGCTTTACTAAAGTCTAGATAAGCTACATCTACAGCCCCACCTTGATCTATTACTTTAGGCACCCAGTCAAAAAAGTCAATAAGATTTGTTTGACATGATCTTCCCCCAGTAAACCCATGCTGTTTTGGATCCTGTAAATTGCTGGTTTTGAGATATTCTACAACTCTTTGTTTTAAGAGTGTTTCCATCAATTTCCCTACTACTGATGTAAGGCTCACTGGTCGATAGTTGCTTACCTATTCCTTGCTTCCACTTTTGTGCAGTGGGACTACATTCGCTGTTTTCCAGTCCTCTGGGATTACTCCAGTAGCTAGTGACTGGTTGAATAATTCTGTTATTGGTTTTAACAGCTCCCCTTTAAGCTCTTTTAGTATCCTTGGATGTATCCCATCTGGCCCCATTGATTTATCCACTTTCAGTTTTGAGAGTTCTGTGAGGACTTTCTCCTCTGTAAATGTACCTGTCTCTCCCTCAGTTTTCTGACTATACTTGCAACTTAACTGTGGCCCCTTCCCCTCTCTTTCAGCAGTGAATACTGAGCAGAAATAATTATTAATATTATCTGCTATTACATTGTCCCCCTCAAGAAAACTTCCACTCTCTGTCTTCAGTCTAATTATTCCACTTTTTGTTTTTCTCCTTTCACTTATATACCTAAAAAAAGTTTTCCCCCCTTTACCCACTGACTGGGCCATTTTCTCTTCAGCCTGTGCTTTTGCACATCTGATTACCTTCTTAGCCTCCTTCTGTCTAACAAGATACACCTCTTTGTCCTCATTCTTCTGCGTCTGCTTAAATTTCTTAAAGGCCAACTTTTTTGCTTTCACAATACTTGCTACTTCTTTTGCAAACCACAATGGCTTTCTTTTTCTTGTGTTTTTCCTAACTCTTTTGACACAAAGTTCTGTTGCTTTTAGAATTGCACTTTTTAATTTTTCCCACTTATCCTGCACTCCTTCCAAGTTCTTCCACTCTGCCAAAGAATCCCTTACAGAGTTTCCATCTCTACAAAATCAGCCTTCCTAAAATCTAACACCTTTGTTTTTGTGTGCGATGAGTCAGTCTCTGTCTTTATTTTGAACCATACTGCTTGATGGTCACTGGATCCCAGATTTTCACCCACATTTATGTCAGATATTCTGTCACCATTTGTAAGTATTAAGTCTAATATTGCGTCCTTACGAGTGGGCTCCCTCACCAATTGCTGGAGGGATGCTCCTTGCAAGGAATTCAGCATGTCCCTACTTCTGGTGGAACTTGCAACAGGCAGCTCCCAGTTTACATCAGGTAGATTAAAGTCTCCCATGATTATCACCTCTCCTTTTAATGCCATTTTGTTGATGTCCTGCAATAGGCTCTTGTCTAGTTCCTCTTCCTGACCTGGTGGTCTGTAGATCACCCCTATACGAAGAATCGCCTTCTCCCCTGTTTCTATGGTCACCCAAAGGGCCTCCGTTTTTTCTTCAATACTTTGTATTAAGGTAGTCTTTTTATATTTTTTCACATATATTGCAACCCCTCCTCCAATTTTTCCCATTCTGTCCTTCCTAAATAAAGTATATCCTGGTATAGCTATGTCCCAGTCATGATTTTCATTGCACCATGTCTCTGTAATAGCCACAATATCCAGTTCATCCCTTGTCATTATTGCAATTAGTTCTGGGATTTTATTTCCTAAGCTCCTAGCATTTGCACACATAGCTCTTAAAGTTGTGTTTGTGCTTCTCCTGCTGCTAGCTATGTTCATCTTTCTGCCTATATCTATTCGGTTTTGATCGGCATTATCTTCTGTTGCAGTGGATAGGCTTCCTATTCCATTTGCCTGCAGAGACAATACCTCTAGGTTGGGGGAGCAGATTTCTTCATTCTTATTTGGTTCACTGCCCCCCTCTGCTAGTTTAAATAGTTGCTTATGTAGCTTCCAAACTTCTCACTTAATATTCTCGTTCCCCTTGAAGATGGGTGCAGGCCATCACTTTTATATAAAGCTCTGTCTTGCCAGGTAGCTTGACTTTGACCTAAATATCCAAATCTCTCCTCGTTGCACCAATTCCTTAGCCAAACATTGAAGTTTCTAATTCTCAGAGTTCTATCTTCCCCTTGGTGTACTGGCAATACTTCTGAAAAAGTTACAGTGGTTGCCACCTGTTTTAGAGCAGTTCCTAACTTTCTAAATTCATCTTTTACGGCCATGACTTCAGCATTAACCAGGTCATTTGTGCCAAGGTGGACGATGACATCCACCTCCCCATCTTTTCTTGCTGCCTTTACAATTCTTAGCATGCGTTCTTTATCTCTTGGAGCTGTGGCTCCAGGTAAGCACCTTACTTGTTTCTCTACTTTAGTATCATTTCCCAGATTAACTCCTCTAATTATGGAATCTCCCAAAAGAAGTGCAGTCCTTTTTGGAGGTGAATTTTTCCTGGTCCTACAGTTAGAAGAGGTAGAAGTCCTCATATCTTCCTGTTCTTTATTGCCTATGTTGGTCATACATTCCAACCCTGCAAGAGCAGCATATGAGTTTTGCAGTGTGACCACTTGGGGAATGTGTCTGATGCCCTCTGTCAGTCTCTGCCTCAGTCGAGGGGAGCTGCCCCCCCCCCCTTTTTTTATTAAAAGTAAAACCAGGGGTGCTGTATCAGTCCAGGGATGAACCGAGTATGCTGTATAATTTATGTCGGTGCTGATAAGTCTGCCGTATCAGTCCTTAGGAGCTGCCTTTTTTTAATTAAAAGAAAAAAAAAAATTTTTTTTCTTTTTTTTCTTACTGCAAGGTGTCGTATCAGTCCAGGGGTGAGCCAAGTGTGCTGTATAATTTTTGGGGTGAGCCAAATGTGTCATATAATTTATGGGGTGCTGCTAAATCAGCCATATAGTTCCTGGGGAGCTGCCCTTTTTATTAAAACTTTTTCTCTTTTTTTTTACTACACGATTGCTGTCATGTGTGCCGCCATGTATGCTGTATCAGGTCAAGGGTGTCGCTATATGTGCCAAGCAATTCCTGGGGTGAGCCCAGTCTGCCATATAATTCCTGTGGTGAGCCAAGTACGCCATATCAGTCTGAGCAGGGGCGGAACTACCGCCGGTGCAGACGGGGCAGTGCACCGGGGCCCAAGGGGTTAAAGGGGCCCGGTGCTGCCGCCTGCCCGGCATGACAGAGTTCCATGGAGTTTTTTGATATTGTGCATGGCCGCGCGCGGGTGGCAGTGGGTACATGGCAGGGCAGCAGGTGCGTGCACATGTGGGGCAGACATGGAAGGATGCCGAAGCAAAGGCAGCAGCGCCCGGCATCCATTCTGTGTCCAGCGGTGACCGTCCTCCTTCCAACAGGTAGCCAATCGCAAGGCTGCCTGTTGCTGCTCTCAGTCTTGGAGCCTGACAGGAAGTGAATTCCTGTCTGCTCTGAGGCTGAGCACGGAGGGCTCCAGGAGGAGTGGCGGAGCGTGAGTGTCACAGACAGCAGCGCTGCCGTGCCAGGGGTAAGTTACTTGGAGGAGAGGGGGGGGAGCGCATTATGCTATGCTGAAACATTAGGAATTATAAAGGAGCGGGGATGGGGCCCGCGCGCTGCATACACTTGTTAAAATAAAACAGAAGCTGGTGGCAAAAAACATTGTTATATTTAAAGGGGGGGGGGGGGGGGGGCGGCTGAGGGTGCCGAAGAAATTAATAAAAAATGTAATAGGGGCACAAACCCTAACCCTCCCAGCCTAACTAAATATACACCCCCCTTCCCCTGTTGCCCAACTGTAACACACCCCACCCTCAGCGTAACGTTAGTTATACACACCCCAGTAACCTAGCCCTAACTATACATTCCCCATAGACTTAACCCTATATATACAGCCCCTCCACAGCCCAACCATTCACCACCCACCTGCAGCCTAACCCCACTTATCCCCCTCCCCACAGCCTAAACCTACCCATACTCTCCCGCCCGTAGCAGTCTATTTCACTAACCACGCAGGCAGACACTCTGCAGCCTATAACCCTAACCACACACACTGCAGCCTATAACGCTAACCATACACACTGCAGTCTATAACCCTAACCATACACACACACCCCACAGCCTATAACCCTAACCACACATACACACCACTTAGCCTATAACCCTAACCACACATACACACCACTTAGCCTATAACCCTAACCACACCCCCTGCAGCCTATAACCCTAACCATACACACACACACCCCACAGCCTATAACCCTAACCATACGCACACACCGCAGCCTATAACCCTAACCATACACACACACCGCAGCCTATAACCCTAACCACACACACACCACGCAGGCTACACCCCTAACCATACACAAACCCCGCAGCCTATAACCCTAACCATACACACACACCCAGATTATAACACTAACCATACATACACACCGCAGCCTATAACCCTAACCACATACAAACACACACACACGTAGCCTATAACCCTAACCATACACACACACCCCACAGCCTATAACCCTAACCATACACACGCCCCGCAGCCTATAACCCTAACCATACACACACCCCATAGCCTATAACCTAACCATACACACACATCCCACAGCCTATAACCCATAGGCCGGTTTCACACACTCTGGCTCCTGCCGGTCGGTGAAATCCCGCACGGCCAGGAAGCCGTGCCGCACACAGTAGTTTATCATGGAGGGGATGGCCACAGCCCGGCAGCCGTCCCTTCCAGTGGCGGGATCCGGCTGCAGCCGTGCAGCCGGGCAGTGGCCGTCACGTGTGAATGGACACAATAGTGTCCATTCACAACTAATGTGTGCGGCACGGCTCCCTGGCCGTGCGGGATTTCACAGTCCGGCAGGAGCCGGAGTGTGTGATACCGGCCTAACCATACACACACATCCCACAGCTTGTAACCCTAACCATGCGCACACATCCCACAGCCTGTAGCCCTAATCTCACACACACACACAGCCTATAACCCTAACCATACACACACCCCATAGCCTATAACCCTAACCATGCACACACATCCCACAGCTTGTAACCCTAACCATACACACACCCCCCACAGACTATATCCCTAACCATACACACACCCCACAGCCTATAACCCTAACCATACACACACACCCCACAGACTATATCCCTAACCATACACAAAACCCATAGCCTATAACCCTAACCATACACACACATGCCACAGCTTGTAAACCTAACCATGCACACACATCCCACAGCCTGTAGCCCTAATCTTATGCGCACACACACACACACACACACACACACACACACACTGCAGCCGTCTTTGGCGCACACTGTTCCCATTTTGAGTGGGGCGGGGGGCCCAAAGAATATTTTTTGCACTTGGGCCCACTACTCGCTAGTTCCGCCTCTGAGTCTGAGGGTGATGCTATGTGTGGTATTAGTCCAAGGGTGCTGATAATGTGCCATATCAGTACAGGGGTGATGCTACATGTGCAGTATCAGTCCCAGGGTGATGCTATGTGTGCCGTATAAGTCCAGTGGTGATGCTACATGTGCAGTATCAGTCCAAGGGTGATGCTATGTGTGCAGTATCAGTCCAGGGGTGATGCTACATGTGCAGTATCAGTCCAAGGGTGATGTTATGTGTGCTGTAACAGTCTAACTGGCGCATTTAACATTACATAGCGATGCCGGCGTGATGACATTGCCGGACATCGCATTGCGGTATCGTGCAATACCGCTGGGATTTATTAATGTAAGGGCGCAGGGACAGGGCTCCAAAAGGAGCCCGTCCCTGCGAAGCCCTGACCCGGTAGCCGGGGGGTCTGCGCATGGGCGGTTATGCGCTGACCCCCCCCGTGTGCGGCACGGCTTCCTGGCCGTGCAGGATTTCACAGTCCGGCAGGAGCTGGAGTGTGTGAAACCGGCCTAACCACACACACACATCCCACAGCTTGTAACCCTAACCATGCACACACATCCCACAGCCTGTAGCCCTAATCTTACATACACACACACACACACACACACACACACACACACACACAGCCTATAACCCTAACCATACACACACCCCATAGCCTATAACCCTAACCATGCACACACATCCCACAGCTTGTAACCCTAACCATACACACACCCCCCACAGACTATATCCCTAACCATACACACACCCCACAGCCTATAACCCTAACCACACACACACACCCCACAGACCATATCCCTAACCATACACAAAACCCATAGCCTATAACCCTAACCATACACACACATGCCACAGCTTGTAAACCTAACCATGCACACACATCCAACAGCCTGTAGCCCTAATCTTATGCGCACACACACACACACACACACACACTGCAGCCGTCTTTGGCGCACACTGTTCCCATTTTGAGTGGGGCGGGGGGCCCAAAGAATATTTTTTGCACTTGGGCCCACTACTCGCTAGTTCCGCCTCTGAGTCTGAGGGTGATGCTATGTGTGGTATTAGTCCAAGGGTGCTGTTAATGTGCCATATCAGTACAGGGGTGATGCTACATGTGCAGTACAAGTCCAAGGGTGATGCTATGTGTGCCGTATCAGTCCAGTGGTGATGCTACATGTGCAGTATCAGTCCAAGGGTGATGCTATGTGTGCAGTATCAGTCCAGGGGTGATGCTACATGTGGAGTATCAGTCCAAGGGTGATGCTATGTGTGCAGTATCAGTCCAGGGGTGATGCTACATGTGCAATATCAGTCCAAGGGTGATGTTATGTGTGCTGTAACAGTCTAACTGGCGCATTTAACATTACATAGCGATGCCGGCGTGATGACATTGCCGGACATCGCATTGCGGTATCGTGCAATACCGCTGGGATTTATTAATGTAAGGGCGCAGGGACAGGGCTTCGAAAGGAGCCCGTCCCTGCGAAGCCCTGACCCGGTAGCCGGGGGGTCTGCGCATGGGCGGTTATGCGCTGACCCCCCCTGTGCGACCCCGCTGACTGCACTGCCGCCCGGGCAGTGCGATGTGTAGCCATAGGCTACAATGGGCTATCGCCATTTCAGAATGGCGATAGCCCAGGGGTGCCAAGCCGGGCTGGCCGATGTTGATACATCGGGCAGCTTCGCATCCCCCATAGAAACCTATGGGGGATGCGGCCGGCGGCGCTGCAGGGGGGATCGCAGCAGGGATCAGAGATTCCTGCTGCGGTCCCCCATTAATACATTTGGGGGATACTTTGTATTTGCGGTCAACCCCCGAAAACGGGTGTTTTCGGGGATTTAGCCGCAAATATTACTTGATAAATGCGGCCCTAAGGGTGATGCTAAGTGTGTCATGTCAGTCCAGGGGTGTTACTAAGTGTGCCATATCAGTCCAGTGTTTGTGCAACCCACTTGTGTCACTTGGCATAATAATCCAGCTTCCTCGGAGCAACCTATTGGCCTAAAAACAATATTGTGAGGTGTTTAGAATAGACAAGAAATTAATGGAAATTAATGCTTTTGAGGTTAATAGCATAGGAACAAAAAAAATAAAAAAAATGGTGTTTTTTTATGGTTTAAAAAAAAAAAAATCCAGATCCAAAACACGAAACCCGGAAGGGTGGTATTTTGGAACAGATCCAGATCCAAAACAAGGCAGGAGATACAGACCCAGGTACTCTTTACCTAGCACGGCGCCCGCGATTGGCATCGCGGTCATCGGGGGTAAAAAATTGCGGGCATCGCGGCCATCGCATGCACTAAAAAAACGGGTGCGACGCGATGCCCGCGATTTCCCATAGGGATCAATGTTAAAAGTGTCAATGGACGCGATTTTTGTGTTCAATGCCTCAATGCCCGCGATTTGTCCATAGGAAACAATGTTAAATGGGCCACAGAGCCCTAATAGTCCCGCTGAAGTCTGAAATGGCCCCCACAATTGTTAACGCCACCCCATGATCAACGTGAACCCGAAGCGTGGCGAGCGTAGCGAGCCCGCGAGGGGCGGCGGTACGCGTCCTCAGACCTTTTCATACCCCCACTATCCACGTTGGCGTAAAGTTGAGAATAGAATAGTGTGGCGAGCGCAGTGAAGCCCGCGAAGAGACGCGTTTACCTGTGAAGGTATCCGCGTCCGCTCGCCACGCTTCGGGTCGGTGGCTCGCTGCGCTCGCCACACTATTCTATTCTCAACTCCACGCCGACGTGGATAGTGGGGGAATGAAAAGGTCAGAGAACGCGTACCGCCGCCCCTCGCGGGCTCGCTGCGCTTGCCACGCTTCAGGGTTCACGTTGATCGTGGGGTGGCGTTAACAATTGTGGGGGCCATTTCAGACTTCAGGGGGACTATTTGGGCTCTGTGGCCCATTTAACATTGTTTCCTATGGAAAAATCGCGGGCATTGAGGCATTGAACACTAAAATCGCGTCCATTGACACTTTTAACATTGTTCCCTATGGGAAATCGCGGGCATCGCGTCACACCTGTTTTTTAGTGCATGCGATGGCCGCGATGCCCGCGATGGGCGCCGTGCTAGGTAAAGAGTACCCAGACCCAAAACATGAAAAGTGGCGGGTGCACAACCTCACTATAGTCATACTTGCCTACTTTTGAAAACTAGTTTTAGGGTGATTATAGTTGGTAGTAGAATTTTAGAAAGAAAAGTATATATGGTTTTGTGTGTTGCGCAATTAGCAGCAGCTGGCACAGGGGTAGTCACTCCCTAGTATATGCTAAGAAAGAAAGTATGTATTGTGCCAGCGCTGGCTGAAATAAGTTTGCAAGACGGTTATAAAAATAAATATAAGTTTTAATAACTACACATGACAAAAAACATTTATTTAAAAAGTACTATGGTGTGCATAAAATATTGCAATTTAGAAGCTGACTGATGACTTTGTCAGGCATAAAGCAAGTACATTCAAGTTCCCACTGGATATATTATATATTACCAATCCACACTGTATTGAGGTAGATGCTGGGTGTGTAGAGCCTTGGAGGATTTGAAGGAGAAAGATGTGCAATCTTGCGTTTTTTTAGAAACAGCGACTCCTTAATGTCCTCATAAATGTCTTTCAGACAATTGCCAGGAATTTCTGGGTTTTCATACCTTGGTAACTCTGCAGGCTGGATTAGGAACAGATGCCATGTCCCAAAATGAAAATGTCCAGTCGGAGTTGTGGCTCAATGTAGCAATAAAACAGTGGGTGGTGGTGCCAGTTGGGGGTAATTTTGGCTCAACGCGTTTCCCCGGATGTACTCCGGCTTCTTCAGGAGCAGAAAGTGAATGACCCCTTCTTTCAGGGGGAGGTAATTAATAAATATATAATATTTTAAATAAACTATAAATTACCTCCCCCTGAAAGAAGGGGTCATTCACTTTCTGCTATAAATGTTTTTTTGTCATGTGTAGTTATTAAAACTTATATTTATTTTATAACCGTCTTGCAAACTTATTTCAGCCAGCGCTGGCACAATACATAGGGTTTTTTTCTAGTTCACTCTTTCTGACAAATTCCTTCTTAGATGGACAAAACAATGTGCACTGCAAGGGGGGGGGGGGAGATGTAAAATGTGCAGAGATAATTTGATTTGGGTTAGTTATTTTGTTTCTGTGCAGGGTAAATACTGGCTGCTTTATTTTTACACTGCAATATAGATCTCACTTTGAAGTAAAACCCCACCCAAATCGAATTCTCTCTGCACAAGTAACATCTGCCCCACCTGCAGTGCACATGGTTTTGTCCATCTAAGAAGATTTTGTCAGAAAGAGTGAACTAGAATAACCCCCATAGTTTCTTCGGTAGTAGAATTTTGCACAGCGCCCCATTGAGGGTGTGTGACATGCTACACCAAAAGGGTGTGTCTAGTTCCTTATATGGGCATGTCTAGTTCCATATATGGAGAGATTGTGAATGTGGCATCTAGAAGCGTGGGTGCACTACATCTGAGAGGAATCTTTTTAAATGACTTATATCCAAATGTAGATGAGCCCCAAAGCAGTTAGTAAAAGCTACTATACTTGCTAAAGTGCTAGGAAATGGTGCAGATGATTCAATGTAAATGTATCTATCTCTCATTCCTTTTCCCCCCAACAATGTAACAGTGTAATCAGAGGTGTAACTAGATATTCATAGGCTCTATAGCAAACATTTGTAATGGCCCCCTATTTAGCAATTGATGGTGATAACTATATGTGAAACATATTACTTAAACACCAAAGATGAGTTTGAAAAAACTCAGGAGCCCGAGGTGTGCTCCCCACCACCAGTGCTGTGCCTAAACACGTGCAAAGGGGGCCGTGCGATCGAATGGGTCCGTCTCCTAGGAGACAGGGCCCCGTTTTTCCCCTAACCCCTCTCAACCATAAGGCCGAAGAGGGGAAAATAGGGAACGGTGGGTCCTCTTCGCTGAAGCTTAGAGAGACCCTCATTCCTCAACCCCCGGAAGGGTTAGGACGGTGGGTCCTCCGCACCCGAAGGTTTGGAGAGACCCTCAGTAGACTTCCCTCCGCCTTGCGGCTTGGGGTCGTCCTCGGGGGGCACGAAGCTCTCCCCAAAAGGCGAGAGCTTCGGCACATTGGGGAAATGGATGGCCCGAAAGGGTCGACCACACTACCCAAAAAAACGTGACAAAACTATAAAAAACAAGGAACGTGAAAAGTGACGAACGTGAGAGGGGAAGAGAAATAAATAATAAAGGACCCTAGCCAGAAGGCCAGGGTGGGGGTGTGAAAAATTGTCCTACCCCATCCAAAAGGACGAGGTAAGGACGTGCAGCGCTAACCTAGAGGGAAGTGCGCAGTGCTAGTGCTTACTAGTGCATGGTGATTTTGGGATCACCCGTGCATGTTCGGCACCCCCGAGTTTCCCCGGGGGCACAGTGCAGCCTCGGACTCCAAGCAGCCAGCCAGTCAGCGTCCGACCAAGTGTTTCTCCGTCTCAACAGCAGGCACTTTCCAGCCCCTGGCATGGGAATGGGTACTCCACTGGGCTTTCTACTTTCAGCAATCTACTCAGTTCCAGTGTTTCTCCGCTCCCAGGGTTAAGATACTAGGCTGAGCTTTTCGCTGTGCCCAGGCTGGTGGCTTAGCCAACCTGGGCCAATCTACTCGGTCTCAGTTTTTCTCCGCTCCCTGGGAATGGATACTAGACTGAGCCTTTCGCTGACTCATCCTTCGGGGGCTACAAACCCCGTCAAGAGAGTCAAACTACTAGGCCCAGTGTTTCTCCCCCCCTCTTACCAGTGGATTTACGGAAACAACACCTCCTACCAAAGGCAGAGGTGAAGGTACTCAGCCAGACTTTTCACCACTCCCAGGCAAAAAAGAGGGGTCCCACACCCTCCGCCCATCAGAGCAGCTACTCAGTCCAGCCTTTCTCTATTCTCTGCCAGAGGCCAGTCCATACCCACTGATAAGAACAGATACTACTCTTGATCTTAGCCAAAAGGCCAAGAAGCGACTTAAACACCAAAGATGGGACCCCTGCAGCTCTGGGCCCCATAGCAGCTGCACCCCTCACACCGATGGTACTTATGCCCTTGAGTGTAATGTGGGCTAGGTGAAATAAGGTAGATTGCTGCTATTTCAGGGAGTCTCCTGCAGAATGCAGGAGGGTAGGCAACTATGACTATAGTGCAGGGCTGGGCAACACCGGCCCTCCAGATGTTGATAAACTACACATCCCATGATGCTTTACATTAGCTTTGCTATGTGGCCATGCTGAAACTGATGCAAGGCATGCTGGGATGTGTAGTTCATCAACATCTGGAGGGCCGGTGTTGCCCAGCCCTGCTATAGTGCTTAGTTGCCTACCTGACCCTCTCTTCGCTGGTAATCTATGATTACCAGCACCTGTGGGGAGCTAGGTGATTGATAAGAAAGGTGATGGCAATCATACATTACCAGGGAAGCCCAGGAACAGAGCATTTTCTCACTGAAGGAGAGGGTCAGGTAGGTAACCCTGCTATAGTGTGAACAGGACGTGGGACGCTAGACTCGGGTTACCTGTTCACACTGTACAGCAACCCAGGTTTGACCCAGGATTAGCCCTTCTTTTAATCCAGGTCGGAATGCTTGGTTGCTGGACCTGGGTAATTTAAAAGGCCCTTTCACACCGCACTTCGATCCAGGTCATACCCCTTTATAAGGTGTAGTTGATTAGTGGCTAAAAAAAGTAAAAGCCTACATTGTCAACCTTGGGATGCGGTCATTTGGTCTACAGCTTGATGGTCAACAGTCATTAGGTCGACATGGGAAAAGGTTGACAGGGTTCTAGGTCGAAAGGTCATTAGTTCGACGGGTCGTTAGTTCGACAGTGTCTAGGTCGACATGTGCCGACAGGCGGTATTTCATGCCCTACCATCCACTAGGGCGTGGTGGGAGAATAAAATAGTGTGCCCGACTCATAGCGAGAGCAGCGAGGGGATGCGGTGCATTTAAAACTGTGTCCATCTCGACTGTGTTGACTTGCAGGTAAAAATACAGTGAAAAACCCCATGTCGACCTTTTGACTGTCGACCTAGACATTGTCGAACTAATGACCTGTCGAACTAATGACCTTTCGACCTAGAACCATGTCAACCTTTCCCCATGTCGACCTAGACACCTGTCGACCTTTTCCCATGTCGACCTAATGACTGTCGTCCATCATGCTGTAAACCAGGCATTCCCAACCACGGTCCTCAAGGCACACCAACAGTGCAGGTTTTAGTGATATCCAGGCTTCAGCACAGATGGTTTAATCAGAATCCCTCAGATACTAATTAAGTCACCTGTGCTCAAGCCTGGATATCTACAAAACCTGCATTGTTGTTGTGCCTTGAGGACCGTGGTTGGGAATGCCTGCTGTAGACCAAATGATCCCAACCCGTCAACCTCAGTGTCATACCTCCCAACATTACCCTCTCCAGGAGGGACAGAATGCTTTGTTTCTGAACTTCCCTTGAAAGTATGATTGCCATCACCTGTGGTGAAACACCTTTCTTATCAATTAACCAGGTTCAACACAGGTGATGGCAATCATATATTCAGGGGGAAGTCCAGGAACAGAGCATTGTGTCCCTCCTGGAGAGGGTCATGTTGGGAGGTATGCAGTGTTAATTCTGTCACTGATGGTTAATTTTTCTACTAATTTTCCTTTTGCTATAAACGCCTCTGGCACTAGGTTATTGAGCATCTCTCAGCATTTGGGGAGGGGACGCGATGTACAATAAAGCTGGACAGGAGGAGTGCTCTGCAAAATGATTACATTGCAGCCAAGTACGCATTTACTTTCCAACCAGGTGAGGGCGCTGTATGTGCTCAGTGCGCGGATGTATGACTTCCGTCCTTCTGTATCACCCTCGCACTTTGGGTCTCGCTCTGGTTCTACGAGAGCGAGTTTCCGACTTGTCTAAATGACTGCAGCCATTTTAATGTCGCCAAATTCCAGAGGTCATATTGCTTTATTGGCTTCGAGAAAATGGCCGCTACAATAGTTATGCTTTAGTAGGCTAAGGGACACATCTGTAGTGGCCGTAGAGTTCTATTTGGTTCCTTGTTCATGAAACTGTATTGGGGACGTGTATTGTTGGAGATCACAACATCCGCACAGAGAGGTGTGTGTAGTGAGCGGTGATGGTGTGCGGCCACTAAGCATTACAGCCGCCTACATGAAGACGTCCTGGTAGCTGTAGTGCATGCCCATGGTTCACTGATGTGATGGGACGTGGATGGAGCTCTCACGTACCTAGTCAGCGTTGAGGTCATTGCAAAATGTTTTTTTATTATTATTTTGGAATGAATGTTTTTATGTTTCCAATTACAGTTCTTAATATTCAGGGGCTAGTGTTCACTATTCGTACTGTTGACTCTGGAAGTTTAATTACAGAAATTTTCCTACTATTCTAGCTGATTCTAATAAAATGTGATGTTGACTGCAATTATATTAACCAGTAAATAAATAAAAAAATCAATGTTTTAAAACAAATTATGAAGCTTTCATAAAAATATTTTTTCCCATTATGTATCTATAACAGTAAAACTGCAACTATCAGTGGGGCACATGTATTCAGCCTGAACAAGAGATAAATGCAAGGGTGATAAAGAGAGATAAACATCCAGCCAATCAGCTCCTTACTGACTTTTTTCAAACACAGCCTGTAACATGGTAGTTAGCAGGTGATTGGCTGGACGTTTATCTCTCTTTATCACCCTTGCATTTATCTCTTGTTAAGGCTTAATAAATCTGCCCCAACGAGTCTAATGTTGCACCTGACCGAGAGTAGTCTTACTCTATAATATTTAACTTGAGAGATGTGTTATAGTGACATGGGGGGTTATTCAGGTTGATTCGCAAGGCTGCGAATTCGCAGCCTTGCGAGTCCACCAAACCCCGCCCGGCGAACGCACGCCCCCCCCGCCGCCCCAGCAAAGTGCGGCTTCAACCGCACAGCAGCGAATGGATATTTTGCATAAACATCCATTCTCTTTGCTGGGGTGTCCGCCCACATCATTCGATGGTCACCGACCATCGAATGATGTTTAGCGTGCACGCATATATAAGTGACTTTTCAGTTGCGTATATATGCGTGCACGCTGGCGTGATCTGGGCGGGCAGCTGACATCCGGTGATGTCAGCTACTCGGCCCACACACCCGCGTCACTGCCTCATTACCATGAGAACGCCCAGCGTTCTCATGGAAACGCCCATGGAACGCTGGTCGTTCCCATATGGTAATGGGGCAGCCCGGCGCTCCCCGCCCATCTCCGCCCCCCCCTCGCTGCCATGGGTGCGTGCACCCGGCGACCCGAAAGGTCGCCGTGTGTGCAGAGCACCATGCGCCTGCACATGCGCAGAAACACGCCTGCGCATGCGCAGACGCACAACATCGGTACTGCGTGCGAATGCGCGCAGTACCGATGCAATCTGAATAAGGCCCATGATCACTCACTGACAAGATACGTTAACATCTATGCTGGAGTAAAAACTCCCTCTTGCGACAATCCCCTCTAAAACCTACAGCAAATCAGCCTATTACTAATGCGTTGTCTCTTAGGAGGTCATTCTGGTTGGTTTGCTAAACAGCGAGAGTTCGCCACTTAGTGAGCTTTGTAACTCTGCCCGCTGGGCGAACGAATGCACGCCCCCTGCTGCTTAGCAAATATATGCGCAGCACTGCGAACGGATGATTTGCATATATATCCATTCACAGCCCAGTATGTGGGCCCAAAATCATTCGCAAATCTATGTCAGGCTCTGCTGTCTAAAGCTGTGTACACACGGTGCGTTATGGTCGCTGGACGATTTTGACTTAAAATAGCTCAGCAATATATTGCTCAGTATACTTGCAATATCTCTAAGCAATATATTGCTCAGTGTACTGTTTTCATCAGCGACCAGCAATTTTGGCTGAAAATTGCAAGCTATTCTGTCTCATTCTATCTCTACCTCATTTTGACTAGAAATTGCTGGTCACTGGTGCACATTGCATTGTGCACCAGCGACCAGCAATTTTTAGTCATAATCGGAGGAGCAGGCTCTTGCGACCATGAAGGGCTGGCAGCGGGAGCGCGCTCCTAGCAATTTATCTCCCACAGCACATGAAATCACTGGCAATATGGACGCTCAGCGACCATATTGCCAGTGATATGTGCTAATATCGCCCCCGTGTGTACACAGCTTTAGACTTGCAGCATCCTGCTCCGAAAACTGGACGGGCACCTGGTGTCCAGTTAGGACAGCCGCCCATCCCCGGAAGTGAAGTGCCCCACATGCTAACACGAGGTTGCCCATCATTTCCATTGGTGCACCCAGCATTTTCGTGGGTGCGCCCAGGAAAGGCATGCAAATGCATTTGTCATTTACAACCACTTATACAGCTCCCTCTAGGTCAGGGGTTCCCAATCTTTTTTGAATCACGGCACCCTAGAGTATCAAAATTTTTCCACGGCACCCCTAGGCCCCCCCCCCAAAAAAATATTTATAATTAAGTTAATTTTTGTGATACATGTTTAGTTTCACGGCGGCAGGTGTGAATGTGTTCCTGAAACACCCCCACTATCCACGGCAGCCGGAAGCGTGGCGAGTGGACACGTTACGCGTCCTCCCGATCTTTTCATACCCCCACCATCCACGTTGGAGTGGTGTTGATTTTATATAGTGTGGCGAGCGCAGTGAGCGGACGCAGATAATTTCACATGTATTCCACATCTGCTTGCTGCACTCGCCACACTATATAAAATAAACTCCACACCAACGTGGTTGGTGGGGGTATGAAAAGGTCAGGAGGACGCGTACCACGTGTGCTCGCCACGCTTCGGGATGGCGTTGATAGTGGGGGTATCAAATGGAGGCATTTGCCAGTTTGTAACATGGAGCACCACCATCCACGTCGGCTTGGAGTTGATTTTATATAGTGTGGCGAGCGGACGCGGAATACATGTGAAGTTATCCGCGTCCGCTCCACGCTTTGGGCTCGGTGGCTCGCTACGCTCGCCACACTATATAAATTCAACTCCACGCCGACGTGGATGGTGGGGGTATGAAATGGTCTGGAGGACGTTTAACGCATCCGCTCGCCACGCTTCTCGCTGCCGTGGATACTGGGGGTGTTTCAGGAACACATTCACACCTGCCATATCATACATCTGAGCAATAGCTACTCAGAGGTCAGAGGCAGTATCTCATTGCTGGAGCGTCTGAGACACTCCTACGTATCACACAGATGGAGCACCTCTCTGCCGGCGCCCGCATGATCCCCTCTCCACAGAAGAGAGGATATCATGCAGGTGCCAGCGGCGCTCACTAGGCTTGACAGGAGTTTAGTAGTTGCAGGGCTGGGCTACTGCGTAATCAGTGTAGGACGCTGATAACATAGATTACAGATGTAAGGCAGCTGGCGAGCTGCCAGGTTTCAAACAGGCGCTACGCTGATAATGTAGCTTAGAGAAGTAAGGCAGTTTGACAAGCTGACAAAGATTCATAGCTAGAGCGGCACGTGCTGCCGCCGTGAAACTAAACAAGTACCGATTGTGTTTATATGTGCTTCTTAGGTTCAGTTATGTGTTAAAGGGCAGGATTTGCTTCTTATTGTACACATATTTTATGACTGGCAGCCACCAGCACTGGTTTTGTCCATCAATAATTGATCATAAATAATTTGAATTTTTCCTGGACCACCATCCCGTAGCACCCCTGCAAGTTTCCCGAGGCACCCTAGGGAGCCACTGCAAACAATTTGGGAACCACTGCTTTAGGTATTTAGGATTAGTGTGATGGCACTTTTAAGTCGCATAGGGCCAGATGCACTAAGCTTCAAAAGTGATCAAATGGAGAGTGATAAACAACCAACCAATCAGCTCCTGTCTGACATTTTGCAAACACAGCCTGTGACATGGCAGGTAGGAGCTGATTGGCTGGCTGTTTATCACTCTCCATTTTATCACTTTTGAAGCTTAGTGCATCTGGCCCATAGTCTGTCTTGCGCTAAATGGCACAATTTGTTTATAGATTTATGTGGCTGCACCTGTATTTAGTACAAATGCGAATTTTCAGAGATGTTGACTATCAATTTTGACAGTTGGCTTTAAAGCACAATAGCAATAAATACAAAACCAGCTTATACAGTATATTAACCAAGATGCACTCTACAGTTATTGCTACATATTGCCTAGCGGACCTCCCCTCACAAAACTTCCACCCATTAGTTAGAAGCTGCACCCCCAAATGAAAGCCATACGTTTCACAATGGACCCACTGAAATTGTCATTTATGATACCGAAATGTTTTACTAAAAAAACAAAACAAACGTGCAAATAATGGATTAATCTGCCAGAATGTCCAAGGAAACTATAAATAGCAGCTACGTGGACACCATTTTGATACTTTATAGATTTTTTTTCATATAATTTTAAACTTTATGCCAAATGGTAGACACATCCCTATTGCAAAGTAAGCTCCCTAATATTGCAACATCAATACCACTATTACACTTAAATAATAAAAACATTATATGTATCTGAAATGCATA
This sequence comes from Crinia signifera, assembly GCF_055691185.1. Classification (NCBI taxonomy): domain Eukaryota; kingdom Metazoa; phylum Chordata; class Amphibia; order Anura; family Myobatrachidae; genus Crinia; species Crinia signifera. Next base: position 203,064,094 of record NC_139221.1, on the reverse strand, counting down.
TAAATATACTTTCCAAGTGTATACATAATTTAGAATTTAATGATGAAACCTCCTCCAAGTCATAGAAATGTTTTTCTACTTTTATGCCTCAGAAGTCTTTTTATTGTATTCATAAAATGAAACCTATTCCAAAAGTTTATGTTAAGAATGTTTATTGTTAACATACATTCATAACAGCACGACTTGAGCAGTGAGGGTCTGTTTACATGGGGTTGTCATGGACGGTATAAGTTATACCTCTTTTACACCAAACTCACGGATTTGACCTGGTATTTGGAACATAGTTCCAAGCCAAGTCGGATCCAGGATTTGCTTAGTTTACACTGCGGTGCCGACCCATAGTGTAAACGAGGGTGGCGCTTGGAGACTAAGGGACGCCATGCTGGGGGCAAGCCCAGCAACAAGGTAAGCTGCTGGGCTACCCCTAGCCTCCGTTCACCCCCTAGCCCCCGTTCATGAGGTGAATGGATGCCACACACAGGCATCCATTCACCTGCTTACTCTGCTGTCTGTCCCCCGCGCAACCTCCAGGGCGATGTGGTCCAGAGGTTGGGCTTCCCCATTGCTGTAAATGGGAGCCGGTCCGATGACCCGGCATACCCATATACACTGTCTCCACCCGGATCCTCCCTGTGTTTCACCAAGGTCAGGACCAGGGTATGATTCGTGGGGGGGCCTGGGTTTTTTAGCTACACCTTTTACACTGGGTTTTTTGCCTCAGTGTAAAAGGGGTATTAGAAGGTGGAAGGGGAACCGGTCAGCAAAACAATGATTGTTACAAAATTGTCCTAATCTTGTTTACTCTGTCACAGTGATGTGAGCAGTATCTTAGAAGATACAGGGATGTCTCGTAGAGAGAGACCAGAGAAATCTCAGGAGAGGCACAGGCATCACAGGAGAGATGATGATGATGATGATGCCCGGAGTCCAAGAGGCAGCAGCAGTAGCCGTCATCAGGAGAAAGATCACAGCAATAGGAAGAGAAGAAGCAGCAGTGGTAGTAATCCTACTACACAGGAAATTCAGAAGATCAAACATGTAGAGATATTGTAAGTGTATGAAGCCCAAACTCTAATAGTCTAGCTACACCTTGCATGTAAAGTTTCTGCTCTCTTTTGAACAGTGCCTGTATGCGATTTATCAAGATTTTATTATAAACCTAAGCTTTGTTAAAGGGGAAACAAAATTGACCAATAAGGAAATGATAAAGTTATAAGTTAATACATTTATTAAGCTATGGAAAGTTAGAGCGCGTGCTCTAGACTTAACTCCAGCAATATCATACAAACAATTTCTCAGTGGGACAATTTTTACAGTTAAAAAATGTATTAAAACCTAAAATAAAACATCACCACATCCATTATTCTGTCAATTCATGATAGATAGAAACTAGAAAACCCAACGCATTTCGTCATAAAGACTTCATCAGGGGCATAGACTCCAAACGATCAATTATTGGGTTTTGGATTTTTGGCTGTTTAGTAGGTCCCTTTTAATTGGTTTGTTTCAAATTTATGGAAATATGATTAAATCCAGCAGAATTAGTAAAATGTAAATGCTATGCAATCTCAAATATTGGAAGAAAAACCAGAATATTGCAATTCAGTGTGTATACCTCCAGTGCCTGAGTTAATGGTACGCAGATACTGGAGATATACACACTGAATTGCAATATTCTTCCCATTCACTAATAGGGAGGTACTATAGAGCTGTTGCTGTCCTATCTAGCGCAAACTAAGCTCTTTTTCTTTCATTCATCACTATCACACACATTAAAAGCAAATATGTATAACATCAGGAACAGAAGAGATTCATCACATAAATTTGTGGCAGCAATTTTGACAGAGGTCTAATATTGTCCAACTTTTAGTTTATATTGCACAAAATATTGCCAAATTGGCAGATAATCAGCTTTTGGCAATCCCAGGCACCTCATTTTCCGATATAGAACTTAGAGTCCTTGGTTGGCCTGCCCAAATATTCTTCAAGAGTCCTACAAGATGTCTGTTAGGAACACCCATCCTATGCAAATATTAAGGATGTACAGTTGGTTCACACTCCAGCACATGAGGTTCCCACCTAAAGCTCTGTAATTTCAGTCAGGCACAGCTGGTATTCAGACACCTGTATGAGAAAAAGCAACATCCTCAGACCTTCATGTTATACAGCAGCGGTAGCCAACTCCAGTCCTCGAGAGCTACCAACAGTTCACATTTTCCAGACAACCTAGCTGCTGCACAGGTGCACTCATTACTCACTAACACATTTTAAATGATCCACAGGTGGAGCTAATTACTTCACTTGTGATTCTGTGAGGAGATCTGGAAAACATTAACTGTTGGTAGCTCCCGAGGACCCGAGTTGGCTACCCCAGTTATACAAGGTTCAGTAATTGGTTCCTTTTGACAAATGAACTCTGAATTGCTGCTGTACTGCTGGTTATAGTAAGCTGCAATGTATCATCGTCAATGTAGATGTATGCAGTTAAGATTGCAAATGTAAGCAGTGCCAGAGAATTAGATTTATTCTTTTTATCGTTATATCAGTTTTACCTTTCAGCCGATGGTGAATGCTGGGACTAAGAGTATGATAACTTCTTTAGAGAAAAGGTAACAGGTGCCTTTTTAGGCAGAGGGCTGTTTTGGTACTCTTTACCTTGAAGGGCGCCCATTGCGACCATCGAATGCACTAAAAATCGGGTGCGACGCGATGCCCGCGATGGCCGCGATTTCCCATAGGGACCAATGTTAAAAATGAGATTGGACCCGATTTTAGTGTTCAATGCCTCAATGCCCGCGATTTTTACATAGGAAACAATGTTAAATGGGCCACAGAGCCCTAATAGTCACTGTGAACTCTGAAATGGCCCCCACAATTGTTAACGCCACCCCACGATCAACGTGAACCCGAAGCGTGGCGAGCGCAGCGAGCCCGCGAGGGGTGGCGGTACGCGTCCTCCGACCTTTTCATGCCCTACTATCCACGTCGGCGTGGAGTTGAGAATAGAATAGTGTGGCGAGCGCAGCGAGCCACCGAGGCCCGAAGCGTGGCGAGCGGACGCGGATACCTTCACAGGTAAACGCGTCCCCTCGCGGGCTTCACAGGTGTCCGTGGCGAAAAGCGGACACCTGTGAAGCCCGCGAGGGGGCGCGTTTACGCTCGCCACGCTTCGGGTTCACGTTGATCGTGGGGTGGCGTTAACAATTGTGGGGGCCATTTCAGAGTTCACGGTGACTATTAGGGCTCTGTGGCCCATTTAACATTGATTCCTATGGCCAAATCGCGGGCATTGAGGCATTTAACATTAAAATCGCGGTCAATCACCGTTTTTAACATTGATCCCTATGGGAAAATCGCGGTCATCGCGGGCACCCGATTTTAATGTACCCGCGATGGCCGCGATTTTTTACCCCCGACGCCCGCGATTCCAATCGCGGTCGCCCTTCTAGGTAAAGAGTACCGCTGTTTTTACCCCATATTTTCTTAATTTTTATATCCTTTTTCACTTTTTTAGAGCTGTCAGCTCTGCATTTCACAGCACTGCTGCTAACAGCTCTGTCAGCCTTGCCTGCATGTCCCCCTCTGTAACCTACATCCCAGGAGTCTTGAACTGGGATTCCAACTTCTTAAGTCGACAGGACATAAATGGTGGTCAGTGGTCTCTCAGACACAACCACAATTTTCCCCTGTACGGAGCAAGGATGTGGGATTCAGCAGCATGTCTCGCAAATGTCCTCATGGCCCCTAGGCTGTTGCAGCGGGTGTACTAATTCCCTCTTGTAGCTCTTCTCCCCAGAGTACTTTGCAAGTTTAAGTGGGAGCAAGTCCACGCAATCCTTATTGTTCCACACTGGCCCAGATGAGCCTAGTTTGGGGATCTCACCAGGTTATGAGATCTCACCTCCCTGGCGGCTGCCTCTCAGCTTGGACCTCATATCATAGGGTCACTGCCATCATTCAAATCTCCTCAATCTCAATATGATGTGGTGGCTGTTGGGGGGTCAGTCTTCAGGTCCAGAGGTTTCTCTGCCAGAGTTATCTGGACCATGTTGGCCGCTCGTAAGCAGTCATTTGCTAGGATTTATCACAGGATTTGGTACAAGTTCTTCTTCCAGTACAGACTTGCCCCTTGTACTGAGCTAGCTACAAGGTGCTGCTTTTTCAGCCATTGGAATCAGTCGAACTTCTGTGGCTCATATGAAAAACCTTTTTCCTGTTGGCCATTGCATTGGGTTGCAGAATGTATGACTTGGGGGCCTTGTTTTATTGTTCACCTTTCTATAGTTCTATGATGATAGAGCGGTATTACACACTAGATTGGATTACCTGCCAAAAGTGGTGTCAAGTTTTCATGTCAATCATTGTTGTACCAGCTTTTGCCCCTGACCAGTTTCCTGCTTCGAATTCTTTACATACATTGGATGTGGTCCGTGAGCTGCGCATTTTTGTTCTGAGGACTGCCCCCTTCATAAAACTGACTATGTTTGTCCTCTATTATGCCCACAAACGAGACTGGTCAGCCTTGACACTTGGCGCGTTGGTTACGCCAAAGCATCAGATAGGCCTTCCTGTTGACTAGAAAGCCAGGGTACTTGTGTATTATCACGGCGCCCATCTCATCGCATAGCACTAATTAAGGTATGCGATGGACCCGATTTCAGCCTTTTTCCGGGCTGAGTATACAATTTTAAAATCGGGTCACATCGCATGTCATTACAATGGCATGCGATGCGACGCGATTTCCCATTGAGTCCCATGTTAAATGGCACCCCCAGACCCGATTTTTAATTGTATACCCACCCTGATGGGTATTAATATGTAAAATGCCCCCACATTGTTAACGGCCCCCCACTATCAACGCCAACCCGAAGTGTGGCGAGCGGCGGTGGTACGCGTCCTCCGACCTTTTCATACCCCTACTATCCACGTCGGCGTGGAGTTGATTTTATAAAGTGTGGCGAGCGCACGCGCATTACTTTACAGGTATAGGCGTCCGCTCGCTGCGCTCGCCAGACTTCATGAAATCAACTCCACACCGACGTGGATAGTGGGGGGTATGAAAAGGTCAGAGAACGCGTATTGCTGCCGCTCGCCACGCTTCGGGTTGGCGTTCATAGTGGGATGGCGTTCACATACTGATGACCCATGAGGGTGGGTATACAATTAGAAATTGGGTCTGGGGGGGCATTTAACATTGTAATAAGGCATCTGGGTGCCTGTACAATTAGAAAATCGGGTAAAATCGCGTCGCATTGCATGCGATGCAATGCTATTTTCCATCGTACAATGCACTGCGATGGAAATCGGGGGCACCGTAATAATACACAAGTGCCAAAGCCGGTGCTAGCTTCGTTGAGGGCCCACTGGGCTCAGTCGCTTGCAGCTTTGTGGGCAGAGCATCTTTGCAGGGCAGCTGTGTGGTCCTCTGCTCATACTCTCATAAAAAATTTCAGATATCACACAGGTGTCTTAAGTGCAGCTCGGGAGAATACTAACCCATAGGGGGACTGCTTTGGGATGTCCCATAGTTCTAGCATCCACCATAGGCTTCAAAGAAAAAAGGGGATTTTTGGCTTTACATGTAAAATCATTTTTTTCTGAAGCCATGGTGGATGCTGGGCCCCTGCCCAATTCTCTATCATGGGGCAGGGTTGCCTAGAGACACTATCAGCAAGTGTGTTCCTGTTGTGTGTTACTCTTCTCTCTTCCTTCTGTTACTCTTGGCTTGTTAAAATAACTGGTTCCTGAGGACAGGGGAGGATATGAGGGAGGAGGCTGCACTTCTCTAAAGAAGTTAACTTCTTTGTGTCCGGTTCCTTACAGAACCCATCATACCCATAGTCCCAGCATCCACTATGGCTTCATAAAAAAAAAAGAATTTAACTGGGAAGACCAAAAATGACCTTTAAAATACACTTTAAAACGCACCAATAGGAAAATTAATAAAACACATATGGTAAAGTAAGACTGGACTGGTCAGTAAAAAACAGTTAAATTAGGATCTAGATTATAATCAGAGGTGGATATAGCAAAGTAGTTGGCTTAAGTATAGGAAGGTAACTAAATAGTAGAAGATAGGAGAGTGAACGTGAGGGCCTAAAAGAAAATAAATATTGAAGTTAGGTGAAATCATGTTGTAAGTAATGTATACTAATATGCTATGTGGTGTTGCAAGTAGTGTAATGTTTGTAATGTTTGTGGATTATAATGTTTAGTCATTGCTGATGTTAAATGTATATGTCTTGTGTATTTTAAAAAAAGCTTCTAATAAAAAAAACAAAAATGACCTTTTTTTAAACTTGACAATTTTTTTCTTTTCAGTTATGAGAAGCCTCCTCCGGGATTAATTAAGGTACAGAAATAATATATTTATTTGTAGTCATATATGGTTCAAACATAGTATATGCATGTGCCATCCACAACATATTACATATGCACTGTAAACTTTACTCATTACCACCAACTGTGCATCAATTCTTGAAGAGAGACTGTTCAGTCATAAGCACTAAATCCATGCTTCAAAGATACTGTATTCAAACTGTAAACGCAAATACCGCATAGGGGTCCCTTATATTTTTAGAACCAACACTGGGCTCCACTAGCAGGGGATGCCAAAGCATTCATTCCCCCTAACTGCCTCTGCTGGCAGTTGTGGTTCTTTAAGTACTTCCATGCGGAGAAGGCTTGCTGAGACCTCTAGTGCTTCTGTAAAAGACAATATACTTTTAAGTGTAAGTTTAAATTCTTCTATTAACTTTGCACCCACAGCCCAGAGGTGCAGGGGATAGCCCCAGGCTTCAGTCAAAACCTGGGGTAACCTGGAGATGAGGGTCCCCTTTATCCATGGCCTGGCCTGGCCTGATTAGAAAGGGGGGGGGGGGGGGGTGAAATACTTTGGTCGGGGTACCAATGTGCCTTGGTAAAACTTTTGTTTCTTGTTTCCTAGCACAGCGCCCCCAATTTTGATTGTATTACATCTTATACAATCGCATCGCATGCAATATAGCGGCATGCGATGCAATCCGGTTTTTAATTGTATAAGCACCCTGATGGGTACTTTCAATGTTAAATGCAACCCCATTGGCAACGCCACCCCCACTATCAACACCAACCCTAAGTGTGGCGATTGGCGGCGGTACGCGTCCTGTGACCTTTTCATACCCCCACTATCCACGTCAGCGTGGAGTTGATTTTAGATAGTATGGCGAGCCACCGAGCCTGAAGCGTGGCGAGCGGACACGGATTACTTTACATGTATTCCCCGTCCCCTCGCTGGGCTCTCTTCGCTTGCCACGCTTTGGGTTTGTGTTCCATGTCCCCTCGCCACGCTTCGGGTTTGCTGCGCTCGCCACACTATCTAAAGTCAACTCCACGCCGACGTGGATAGTGGGGGTATGAAAAGGTTGGAGGACGCGTACCGCTGCTCCTTGTGGGCTCGCTGCGCTCGCCACGCTTCGGGTTGGCATTTATAGTGGGGGTGGCGTTTACAATGGGGGTGCATTTTACATTGTAAGCGCCCATCAGGGTGCTTATACAGTTAAAAATCACATTGCATCGCATGCCATTTGCTGGCATGCAATGCTATGCAATATTTCATTGTAGAAGCACTCCTGTTAATTTAACATGAATATCGCATACCACTAAGTATGGTATGGTATGCGATGGGCGCCGTGCTAGGAAACAAGGACCAAACTTTTTTTTTTGCAAAGCAATGTGATTAGGAAGCACCAAGGGATGCTGCTGATCAGTTATGACCCTTGCATATTGTGTGTCACTGAGTCTGTATATGGAGCAGAACTTGTATTAAAAAAAAAGCAGTGGCTGCTACAGTACATAAGACACTGAAAAGGCTCCCAATGCTAGCGGAGTCTCTTGGACCTGTTACACCGAGGTGGGCTGTTTGGCGGGACTGTAGCAATCATGTATTAGGAAACATCTGTACATACGTTCTGTGTTAATACTCTACCTTCACAACATCCATACTTCCGTCCAGCGTTTCTCAAACTGTGGGTGCTGACCTCAAAGTGGTTTCCGACCTTCTCCGTATGGGGTCGCGACTCCATGTTGCTTATCATCATGCTGATGACTTCTCTTGTCTCAGTCAGTGATTTAAGGAGTCTGAAAAATCTTTTTAATTGTCTGTTATTTTAGACTTCTCCCATCATTTAGTGCTTCCACAATGCTGCCATCTACGTGCTGTCTGCTGACTACACGTGATGTGATAACCTTATGCAATAACTTGCTGGGGTCCTGTCATTAATTTTATTGTCTGATGGGGTGCCAGAGCAAAATAGTTTGAGGACCCCTGGTGCAGTCATACTAAATATACTCTATAATACATCTGTGCTTTGCACATAATATAATCATATACCACCTAAACAACCTCCATACTGCCTTATAGACTCTAGCACCAGAGTTTTAGTGGGGCAGGGCACTTTGACGTTAGGGCACTTCTCTATGCGTGACCATTCAAAGTCACACAACGATGATTGTTTCCCTGTAGCTTTTACTTTTTGATATACTGATGGATGTTTGACCGATGGTCGTTATACCGACACCCATTGACTTACCGACATTCATTATACCGACATGTTCAACTGACTCATGGATCTCGCCATGGTTTGGGCACTGTATTCCCTGTCCAGGTCCACTGGGATGGTAAAGCATGAAAAGGTCTGTTTTTGGGCAAAAATAGCTTGAAAACCTAATGTCGACGGTATTTTGACCATGTCGGTCAACTAAACATGTCTGTATAATGAACGTCAGTATATTGAACGTGTCAGTAAAATGACTGTCGGTCAAACATCCATTTATACATTTTCTGCATCCCCTGTGGTCTGTAAGTGGTGACACAGGGCCCGATTCAGACTTGCTCGCTGGGCTGCGAGTTTTCGAAGCCCAGTGAGCAGGTAAACACCATCCCACACCAGAGACATTCCAACCATGTGCATGGCTGCAAATGCGAGCGCATGAGGGGAAAACCATTCGAGATCACTGACCTTGGAATGGTTTTCCCTTCTGTTCTAGACCATCACTAACAACTAAACACTACATGCTATAATTAATAACATATTCACAATATCCAAGTTTCACTCTTTATTGTTACATGATTGATCTGTACTACACAACATTCATGCCTCATACATAATGCCACCAATGCCACATTCATTCTTCCTTCCCACTATTGCACAGTTCATAGAGAAATGTTAGTAGATAATTGGCATGCTTTAAGCCTGGCTATAAAGTACAGACCCCTCTCTGTATTGTGTCACACATAGGAAGATGAGCCCAAACCAGAAGACTGTATACCAGATTTGCCCGGGAATGAGCATGCCAGGGATTTTCTTGCCCATGCTCCGACAAGGGGACTATGGATGCCCTTAGGAAAGGAAGTGAAGGTCATGCAGTGTAAGTTAAATATGAACTATTTGTAAGGTTTTCTGTCATATTTTTCTTTATAAATGACATGTAGTTATAGTTATACCGTTTTAGTATTGTACAATATTACTGCTTATTGATGTACTGAGAAAAACATGCCATACAAATATAAATGTAAAGTTTTTTTTTATGGGAAGATATTTAGGCTATTGACTATACATAGACACTTGTGAACTACAGATGTATATGTATTGTGGCATAGTTGGTGCGACTAGTGTGCCTGCGACTAGGATGTGCATGCCCATGGGAATTCGTGGAGCATGTGCCAGTGCGCCAAGCAGCTTGCTGCATTGTATATAATAAACCAGAAAGTGTTGCACCAGTGTATGTGCATCAGTCTTGATTTGGGGTGCTGGACAGTGTTCCGACAGTCGGGATCCCGACAGGCATTTACCCGACGTCGGGATCCCGACTGTCAAAACACTGACAGCCGGGTTCGCGATGGCCACCTGCTATTTTTCCTCGTGGGGGTCCACTACCCCCATAGAGGGAGAATAGAATAGGTGGCGAGCGCGTTCTCACAGCGCGGGGAGTGCAGCGAGCCCGCAAGGGGCTTAGTTGAGCTCACCATGCTGTCTGGGTCCGGCCAGTTGGGATCCCGACGTCGGGCTAATGACTGTCGGACCCCTGTACCACACCCCTTGATTTGTGTTCCAAGGTAAGCTCTACTGGAAAGGTGTCCCAAAGTTGCAACTGTGCCAGTTGGCTGGTGTATTCGCATCCGATGCACCCATGCCAACCTGCCATTCCTAGACACTGTTGCATCTAAAGTCTGTGTAGCTTGCGGAAAGGTGCAGGGATGTAATCAGATAGTGACAGGGCACAGCTCACGCATCTCTGTTGCTGTGGCAATGCCTAAGTCTCCCCCTCCCCATGGTCTACCTTTTAACTCAAGCTCAAAGGGCTTCACTTATCTTCCTTGGCCACAACCTTAGTCATTGCTGCAATCAGCATTAGTTATGCAAACTACTATAGTAGTCTTTATCATTTGCAGGTCTCTGAAGGTTTCTGAATCAGTATTAAAGGAGCTGCATACATCAGTAATGTGGGGTACACACCAGGACGATATGGCCCAAAACAAGCCAATTTAGATGCAATCTGGACCGATTGTATGTAAATCGGCCATGTTTTGGGCCATTTCGCTGCACTTTTGATGCGATCCCGATCCGATGCGCGGGCCCGTGGGTCGTTACGTCTTTTCTGAGATCCTACCTGCTTCAGAAACGACCATTGTAGTGGGTGCAGGGCGCGATCACATCAGGGGCTTTTTCTGTGCTGGTCGTCGGTGGGCCGGCGGCTCGTCAGCTCGTGAGCGGGTCGTACGTTCCTGTGATGACCCGCTCACGAGCAGCATCGTGCTGGTGTGTACCCAGCATTAGTTGCCTCAGAGCATAAACCAAACATTTAGTAAGGTAATAGCCTAGTGCAGTGGTTCCCAAACTTATTTATGGTCAAAGTGATAGGCAAATCCTTATGCACATGGACAATCAAAAGCACAACTGTACACTACCATGTAAGTGACCCTAAGGAGGACAGGTAGGCACAATTTACTTCAAAATGTTTCAATCAACATATTTTTATCTTCGGGGAGTTGTGAAAAAAGCGCTGAAACTCCAGGGTGCCGTGATCTAATGTTCTCTAACCATTGTGAATTGTATACATAGATTTTATATGTCAGAATAGTCACCTGACATTTTGCTTATCTTGCAGGTTGGAGATGTAAGCAGTATGGTCACAGAACTGGTGACCGTGAGTGTCCCTACTTCATAAAAGGCAATCATAAGATTGAGCAGTTCAGAGTGGTAGGTTTTCAAAGTCTCTCTGTCAAGATACCGTACAGTGTGTACCCAGCTTAATATTAGCTCGGTTTATTTATATATCCATATTATATTTCGTCCCCAAGCATGTACTATTTATATTTTTTGCTTAAAGATGGGACATTTTGCTGAGTTTGCTATGAATTTTATGTGTTTATTTTTGTAGGCTCACGAAGACCCAATGTATGGCTTAATAAAACAGAAAGAGATTCAAGAAAAACAAATGAGGTAATACAATATTTGTTTCCAATTTTAGAGAAAGGTGGTCTATGCTATAATGTTTGGAAAAAAAAAGTAGTAAATGTGTGTGAAAATGTTAAAGGTTTACTGGTCCTATCTATTAGATTGTCTCAAAGAAGATATTGTTCTGTGAGCAGGTATATCTGTGGTGTAGATCATTACCCATAGACCCAGGCTTCAGTGGCTATGCAAACTGGGTTCTGCAGATTTGAGAGAGTCGAGGGCAGGGGTGGCAAAACCTGTCCTCAAGATCTACCAACAGTTCATGTCTTTCAAGCAACCTGTGTATCTATAGTAGGAATTAATGTAGCATGTTTGTAACAGTGAAGGTGCCCATACACTGTTCGATATGATGCGATGCGGGCATCTCACAGTATAAAAAGTATGCGCTGCACATACTTTTTGTACTGCCCACGGATCGCATTGCACGCAAATCGCATGCGTTGCGATGCGGTCCAGCCCATAACGGGTGCGTCATCGCACCATGTATGGGCACCTTTAGAAATGACCACAGCTGTGCGCCAGCTAGGGGATTTGGAAAATGTGCACCAATGGTAGATCTCAAGGACCGGTTTGGCCACACTTGGTCTAGTGCATTGTGGATAGTAGATGGACAGACTGTACGGGTGCCAGTCTCAACAGCCTCTCATGCCATCTGAAGCCACATTTTTTTGTATCTTTTCATAAACAATGTAGCCATGTTCTTTTTAATACATGCACAATATTGTCCTTAATTTAACATGGCTTGTCCTACTTAGCTGACCCCAAAAGGGGTGGAATATATGCATTGACAAGTGGGCGTGATTGTGCAGATTAGGGAGTGTTGTGTATTGGTTGAAGCACAATTTATTTTGTCCTAATCTTGCTTTGTAAATGTGTGCAGAAACATTCACATTTTTTATGATTGAAGAACATGTAAAACCTATCCTTTAAAATCCGTAAAAAATAAATAAAATGCCTTTTTAAACTTTTTATTATAAACAGCGGTTTAAATAGCGATGGTAAATGATAGCGATCAATGATCTGAACATTGCACCCATATCAACTTTGCATTTTCCCAGTGTCTGCTCCTCTCTGCAGATGCTGGGTGTTAAAAGGAAGCCCCAGCTTCTTTTACATTTTCCTAATGGCTGCTAATCTCTGGGGGTGGGGGGTGCCACTGGTCTGCCTAATCAACAGTAATTGACTGCATGGTAGAGGCAGGCACTGGGTAAGAAACTAGGAAAGCATAGGGGCTGCGTGGGCCCCCTAAAATTGACTACTGCTGGAAGATCATCTTACAGTAGCCACCTAGAAGTTTATTTTGACTTGTCGCATCAGATGCGACCATCAGGGAAAGCCCAGTCTGGTGTGTTCACATCTGATCTGACCATGCCTGGCAAATGGTTAATGGAAAAGAAAGGAAATGGAGTGGAGGAGGAAGTAAATGCAAGTCACTACACACAAAAGTTTGTCTATACATTCTACATTAGGTTTTTGTTTTTCCTTTTCCATTTATCAAGGGAGCCATGTCAACCAATAATAAGCAAACTATTAGCATCCCTATTTACAATTTTTGTAGCCACTGTTATATGGCTGAGCAGTACTCAAAACAGTGCTTAGGTTTACGATATAAAGCTGGATTAATTTAATATTGACATATGTCAACATGGATGGGAGTTTTGGCATTGTCCAAATGTTAACCATGCTGCCTAAACCTAATCTTTTTCCTAAAAATGAGTTTTAGATTTTGTCTCTGACTATTCACAATGCTTGCATTATGTTATTTGACATGTTTGTGTTGACTGCTTGTCATTGTCAACATTCTAAACGTATAGCAGGACATATCATTATTGTGGCATTAGTTAACCACATTCTTGCCCTTGGGTTGCAAAGTTAACACGCTTGTATAATCTGTCAGCCATGGCAGAACCGCTGAGCTAGTGTTTCACTTCCAAAACTGGTTTTACTTTCTTTTGGGCAAGTCTACCAAATTTGTAACGTAACCTGTCACTCATTGAACTTAGACATCTCTCGCGGGCTGATTGTGGGAGTTTGGAGTACACAATATTAAGGAATAAACAATCTCTGATTGTGAACAACTTTACGTTACTTTATAACAACATATATAATATATGCAACCCTGTGGGCTTGCAAAATAGCGAGTGAAAAAAATGTTTTTGTCTTTCAGAGATCAGGTTTACAGCTGGAGCTTTTGCTGACTTTGTGTGCACTAAGTTACAATTGTCTAATTTGTTTTTCAGGATTGAGCAATTGAAAAAACTTCTAGAAGATTCAACATCTGAAGACAGCAGCGACAGCTCACATGATTCCCGAGAAAAGCATAAAAAAAAGAAAAGGAAGAAAGACAAAAAGAAAAAGAAGAAAAAGCGCAAATCTTCCCACAAAGACTCTGGTTCCGATTAATCACCAGTAAAGGAAGCTTGCAGCATCAATATTCTAGGCAAAGCATTATGTTGTCTTAAAGAGGCAATTAGTGCTGTTGCCAGCAGATAAAGCTAAAATGTTATGGAAGTAAACATGCCGTAGAGTCCTGGCTATGTACTTCTATGCCCATGGTGGCCAATGATTTTTAACCATCCGTAAATAACCATCAAAGGCTAAGATGCTGTGGATATGCAGAAAAAAACCGAGCATGCCCAAACTTTGGCCAAACCAGAGCAACATTATCAGACATCTGCCATTGATGTGCAGCACCAATTTACCACATCAATGTTGAAACCATTCACTGAAAACTATCAATGGGGTTGAAGGCCATCCCTAATGTTACGTTATCACAGCTCCTTTGTTACCTTACTTATAGGCCAGGAATCAAACTTGTCTCTCAAAATCTATTGTAACGTTTACTGTTGACTCTGTTCTAAATAGTTTAATCATTACAAGCATGATTTCACTGTATTTGTAACTTTGTAACATTTGGAAAATACTGTTTAAGGGTTTGGGAAGTTCTACAAATGTATGTTACAAAATTAGGACCTCTCCTCAGTTATTTATTTAATTCTATTAAACAGTATGGTGAACCATTTCAATCTTGTTTGTTTTTAGAAAGTTCCCTCTGCATTGTTTTTGTTATGTAGTATGAGTACACACTTTTTCACCTTCCCAGCAATGTATATCACTCTCCCTATCCCCCTAACCACCCTTATTATGAAATAACATGATCTTTATTATATTTGGTATTTTAACCCCTTCCCGACATTTGACGTATATATACGTCATGGCCGGGATGTACTTCCCGACACATGACGTATATATACGTCATGACTTTAAACTGTCACCGCGTCTATAGACGCGGTGACAGTTTAAACATGTCTGCTGTCCCTGACAGCAGACATGTCCCTGCATGCCCAGGGGGGGTGGCGATGCCTCCCCCCCGTCGGCGATCGCTGTGATTGGCTGTTCAATGTGAACAGCCAGTCGCAGCGTTTTCCTGTGTTACCGGCGAATCAGACGCTCGGTAACACAGGGATCAATCACCGCCGGGTGGGAGGGGGAGTGAGGGGGTCACCGGTGATGACCACACCTCACCCCACCTGCCCCCAAGGCTGTGATTGGTCCGTCGGACCGACGGACCAATCACAGCCATGGCGCGTGATTTAAACTAACGGTGACTGCGCTGCAGACGCCATTCCGGTCTGGAATTGCGTGCAGAGCGGTCACCGTGCCAATCTGTCGTGATATACTGACCTGATCCTTGCCTGATACTTACCTGATCACCGCTGGTAGCGTGCTGCCAGCAGCTGGATGCTTCCTGGATCTTGTGACTTCCTGTGTGCTGCTACTGCAGTGTCATAGAGTCACAGATAGTGAGAGATAGTGACAGAGAGTGATAGAGAGTGCTATATTTTGTGTCTGCTGCCCCCCCTTTTGTGCTGATCAGTATATCAGTAACTTTTTGGGGGTGCAGGTTTTTTTTTTTATATATATATATATATATATATATATATATATATATATATATATATATACCTGTCAGTTGCACCAAAGGTTGTGCTGCCTGTGCAACTGACTGCTGCCCCCCCTTTTGTGCTGATCAGTATAAACTAAGTGATCAGCACCTTTTTTGGGGTCCAGGGTTTTTTTTTTTTTATATATACCCTGTCAGGTTGCACCCACAGTTGTGTGCCTGCTGCCCCTCACTGCTAATCAGTGTTGCATCACTGATCTGCAGTTTTTTTTGGAGAGTGCAGTGGGGTTTTGTTTTTACACCCACGTTGCTTTTGTGGGTGTCCTGTGGCCGCTGAGCGCTGATCAGTGACATACATCACTGAACAGCATTTTTGGCACAGGGTTGATATAATTTTTTTTTCTGCAGTTTTTTTAAATTGTTTTTTTTTTGGAGAGTGCAGTGGGGTTTTGTTTTTACACCCACGTTGCTTTTGTGGGTGTCCTGTGGCCGCTGAGCGCTGATCAGTGACATACATCACTGAACAGCATTTTTGGCACAGGGTTGATATAATTTTTTTTCTGCAGTTTTTTTAAATTGTTTTTTTTTTTGAGAGTGCTGTGGTTTATTTTTTTTAAATTGTTTTAACACCCACGTTGCTTTTGTGGGTGTCCTGTGGCCGCTGAGCGCTGATCAGTGACATACATCACTGAACAGCATTTTTGGCACAGGGTTGATATAATTTTTTTTCTGCAGTTTTTTTAAATTTTTTTTTTTTTTTGGAGAGTGCAGTGGGGTTTTGTTTTTACACCCACGTTGCTTTTGTGGGTGTCCTGTGGCCGCTGAGCGCTGATCAGTGATGTACATCACTGATCAGCATTTTCGGCACAGGGTTGATCTAATTTTTTTTTTTTTATTGGGATCAAATTCCTGTATAAAGTATTTTTTTTTTCTGCACTACATACACACTACACACTACATACCCCCCGTGTTGAAATAAAGTTTGTACCCCCCCTACACTATACACGTGTTGAAACATTACACTTACAGAAACACAAAAATAAAAATGTCATCCCAAATGTCATCCCAAATGTCATCCCAGTCATCCAGAAGAATGTATTCAGCGGAGGAGGCATATGCCATGCTTGCCTCTGACTCTGACACAGCCAGTGATGCAAGCGGGGAATTGGAAGGATTTGTCTTAACCTCATCTTCCTCCTCTAGTGATGAGGGACCCCCTCAAAGACGCCCCCGTAGAGCAGCTGAGACCCCCCCCCCCCAAATGATTGATCCCGTATGGACCCCACCACCAGACAATTTAGAGCCCCAGGTTCCTGAGTTTTTGGCCATCCCAGGAATCCAATTTGATTCAACAGGTCTCAGAGAAATTGACTTTTTCAAATTATTTTTCTCTGATGATTTTATAAATTTAATGGTGGACCAAAGTAATTTATATGCCCAGCAGTTTATTGCTCAAAACCCCACGTCATCATTTGCTAGGTGGACCCCTGTAGATGCAGTAGAGATGATGATGTTTTGGGGTCTGGTGTTACATATGGGCATAGTAAAAAAGCCAGAAATTAGGCAACATTGGAGTACAGATGTTCTGTATAGCACCCCACTTTACCGTATGGCCATGACTCGGACTCGTTTTGAGACAATCCTTAAATTTTTACATTACACCGATAATGCTCAGTGCCCACCCAGAGATGATCCCACCTTTGACCGGCTATTCAAAGTCAGAGTTGTACATCCCTGAAAAATTTATTTGTATCGACGAGTACCTTATACATTTTAAAGGAAGGGTTAAATTCCGCCAGTACCTTCCCAGTAAGAGGGCAAGGTATGGCATAAAAATGTATAAACTGTGTGAAAGCACCTCAGGGTACACCAACAGGTTTAGGGTATATGAAGGGAAGGATTCAAGAATTGAACCGCCAGAATGCCCCCCCTCCCTCGTAGGTGTTAGTGGAAAAATTGTCTGGGATTTAGTGCACCCCTTCCTGGATAAAGGTTATCACCTCTATGTGGATAACTTTTACACTAGCATCCCCCTGTTTAAGGCCCTTGGTTCAAGAGGTACAGCAGCTTGCGGTACTGTGCGCAAGAACCAAAGAGGCCTCCCAAAAACGCACATTGCCCAAGTACTGAGAAGGGGTGAAAGCAGGGGAATATGCACCGAAAATATGTTGTTGGTCAAATATAAGGACAAGAGGGATGTCCTTATACTGACAACAATTCACGGAGACAGTACCACCTCCGTCCCTGTACGAGTGACCAGTACCCACACCTCAAAACCTAATTGTATCCTAGATTACAATAAGTACATGGGCGGAGTGGATCTTTCAGATCAGGTACTGAAGCCGTACAGTGCCCTGGGGAAAACAAAAATCTGGTACAAGAAGCTGGCCGTGTATATCATCCAGATGGCACTGTATAAGGCTTACGTGCTATTCTGTTCTACCAGCCAGAGGGGGACATTTATGCACTTTCAAGAGGAAGTCATAAAGGGCCTAATATTTGGGAACCAGCAGGCAGAGGGCCCCAGTACTTCTAGTACTGCCCCCCGTATTGTACCAGGGCAGCATTTTCCTAATGAAATCCCCTCCACTGCAAAAAAGGGCAGGACACAAAAAAGGTGCAAAGTTTGCTATAAAAAGGGAATAAGAAAGGATACTATTTTCCACTGTGAAACTTACCCCGACAAATCCGGCCTATGTATAAAGGAGTGCTTTAAAATATACCACACATCTATGGATTGTTAGGTTCATCATTTCACCGTGCTTCGGGGGTCTTGCTAATGCCACATAGCACCCACCATTCATTCCACCAGAATCTGAGCTGCAAAATCCAAAAATCACTCCTTCCCTTCTGAGTCCTGCCATGCACCCAACTGGTATTTTTTGGTCACATATGAGGCATTGCCATACTCGGGAGAAATTGGGGCACAGATTTTGGGGTGCTTTTTCTCCTTCATACCTTATGAAAATGAAAAATTTTGAGCCAGAACTGCATTTTTGTGTAAAAAAATGTAATTTTTCATTTGCACAGCCCAGTTGTATCAAAATTGGTGAAACCCCTGGGGGTTTGAAATGTACACTATACCCCTAGATGAATTCCCTGAGGGGTGTAGTTTGCTAAATGGGGTCATTTGTGGGGGGGTTCCACTGTATTGGTGCTTTGGGGGTCTTGCTAATGCGACATAGCACCCACCAACATTCCACCAGAATCTGTGCTGCAAAATCCAAATATCACTCCTTCCCTTCTGAGTACTGCCATTTTTTGGTCACACATGAGGCATTGCCGTACTCGGGAGAAATTGGGGCACAGATTTTGGGGTGCTTTGTCTCCTTCATTCCTTGTGAAAATGAAAAATTTTGAGCCAGAACTGCATTTTTGTGTAAAAAATTTAATTTTTCATTTTCACTGCCCAGTTGTACCACAATTGGTGAAACCCCTGGGGGTTTGAAATGTACACTATAGCCCTAGATGAATTCCCTGAGGGGTGTAGTTTGCAAAATGGGGTCACTTGTGGGGGGTTCCACTGTATTGGTGCTTCGGGGGTCTTGCTAATGCGACATAGCACCCACCAACATTCCACCAGAATCTGTGCTGCAAAATCCAAATATCACTCCTTCCCTTCTGAGTCCTGCCATGCACCCAAATGGTATTTTTTGGTCACATGTGAGGCATTGCCGTACTCGGGAGAAATTGGGGCACAGATTTTGGGGTGCTTTGTCTCCTTCATTCCTTGTGAAAATGAAAAATTTTGAGCCAGAACTGCATTTTTGTGTAAAAAATTTAATTTTTCATTTTCACTGCCCAGTTGTACCACAATTGGTGAAACCCCTGGGGGTTTGAAATGTACACTATAGCCCTAGATGAATTCCCTGAGGGGTGTAGTTTGCAAAATGGGGTCACTTGTGGGGGGGTTCCACTGTATTGGTGCTTCGGGGGTCTTGCTAATGCGACATAGCACCCACCAACATTCCACCAGAATCTGTGCTGCAAAATCCAAATATCACTCCTTCCCTTCTGAGTCCTGCCATGCACCCAAATGGTATTTTTTGGTCACATGTGAGGCATTGCCGTACTCGGGAGAAATTGGGGCACAGATTTTGGGGTGCTTTGTCTCCTTCATTCCTTGTGAAAATGAAAAATTTTGAGCCAGAACTGCATTTTTGTGTAAAAAATTTAATTTTTCATTTTCACTGCCCAGTTGTACCACAATTGGTGAAACCCCTGGGGGTTTGAAATGTACACTATAGCCCTAGATGAATTCCCTGAGGGGTGAAGTTTGCAAAATGAGGTCACTTGTGGGGGGTTCCACTGTATTGGTGCTTCGGGGGTCTTGCTAATGCGACATAGCACCCACCAACATTCCACCAGAATCTGTGCTGCAAAATCCAAATATCACTCCTTCCCTTCTGAGTCCTGCCATGCACCCAAATGGTATTTTTTGGTCACATGTGAGGCATTGCCGTACTCGGGAGAAATTGGGGCACAGATTTTGGGGTGCTTTGTCTCCTTCATTCCTTGTGAAAATGAAAAATTTTGAGCCAGAACTGCATTTTTGTGTAAAAAATTTAATTTTTCATTTTCACTGCCCAGTTGTACCACAATTGGTGAAACCCCTGGGGGTTTGAAATGTACACTATAGCCCTAGATGAATTCCCTGAGGGGTGTAGTTTGCAAAATGGGGTCACTTTTGGGGGGGTTTCCACTGTATTGGTGCTTCGGGGGTCTTGCTAATGCGACATAGCACCCACCAACATTCCACCAGAATCTGTGCTGCAAAATCCAAATATCACTCCTTCCCTTCTGAGTCCTGCCATGCACCCAAATGGTATTTTTTGGTCACATGTGAGGCATTGCCGTACTTGGGAGAAATTGGGGCACAGATTTTGGGGTGCTTTGTCTCCTTCATTCCTTGTGAAAATGAAAAATTTTGAGCCAGAACTGCATTTTTGTGTAAAAAAATTTAATTTTTCATTTTCACAGCCCAGTTGTACAACAATTGGTGAAACCCCTGGGGGTTTGAAATGTACACTATACCCCTAGATTAATTCCCTGAGGGGTGTAGTTTGCAAAATGGGGTCACTTGTGGGGGGGTTCCTAACTTTTAGCATCTTATGGTGCCTAGAAACCTACATGGTGCCTAAAAAATAATCTCATAAAAAGGAGGCTCCAAAATCAAGTAGGTGCTCCTTCTATTATGAAGCCTGTGGTTTGGTCAACGTGCACACTAGGGCCACATATAGGATATTTATGAAAACAAAAGAATTGGGGGAATCAATTTTTAGTCACATTTCTCTAGTAAAATCTACTGTGTTCCTTAGAAAAATGTATTAAAATTGCAAATCTGCAAAAAAAATGAAATTTTGAAATTTCACCTACACTTTGTTTTAATTCCTGTGAAACACCTAAAGGGTTAACAAACTTCCAAAATGCTGTTTTGAATACTGTGAGGGGTGCAGTTTTTGAAATGGCATCATTTATGGGGGTGTCTCACATACAAGTCCCTCAAAGTCACATCAGAACTGAACTGGTCCCTAAAAAAATCAGTGTTTGAAATTTTCTTGAAAATTTGAGAATTTGCTATTCATATTTTAAGCCTCCTAGTGTCCAAAAAAATTAAAAGGAGGTTGAAATAATGATGGAAACATAAAGTAGACATATGGTCTATGTTAGTTATTAACTATTTTGAGTGGTATGATTATTTGTCTCACAAGCAGAAAATTTAACATTTTGAAAATTGCTAAATTTTCCATTTTTTACGACATTTTGGTATTTTTCACAAAAAAACACAGACTGTATCGACCCAAATTTACCACTAACTTGAAGTACAATGTGTCACGAGAAAACAATCTCAAAATCACTGGGATAAGTAAAAGCAAAAAAAAGTTATCCCCACTTAAGTGATACATGTCAGATTTGAAAAAAAGGGCTCTGTCAGGAAGGCAAAAACAGGCTGCGGCGGGAAGGGGTTAATATTCAGTAATCAATAGTTTATAGAAAAAGATGAAATGGAACATACACTATGTATACAATAAGCAGGTGAAACTAGCAGTCCTTTTCATAGAAAAGGTAAAACAAGATGGCAAGATAATCAAGATTGCAGTATTTTGCAAAAACAATAGTTTAGGCAGCTTGGATTAAATGAAGAATACCTGAAGATTGGATGATTGAAGGTTGGGTGATTGGATGATTGAAGGTTGGATAATTGGATGATTGGAGATTGGACCAGGCTGGAATCAGACCAACAGGGTATGGTGATGAGCCAAGGAAGTTCCAGGAAGGAAGACAAATGGTGAGTGTGGTTCGCCAGAGACCGCAGCGATGGGATCAGAGGCCAGCAGGGACAACCAGCTGGAGAGCGCATTGCATTGGCACTAGGATGGCCAGAACTACCCCTTGCTTGCAGGCTGAGGAAACAAGTTGTACTGACTCAGATTGCCTTAGGCAGATCTCCTTTATCCCAAGGGAAGGACTGCACAAGGCTGACTGGACAGAATGGGAGAAGAAGCCCTGACCTGGCCGATTACTGCATTTACCCTCAAGCAAGATGGCGTCACCGCACTCGGGCGCCAGCCTCCTGACAGCCAGACTGCCATGCCTCTGTTTGAATACATGCTTGCCGCTCACAGCTGCACAATACCACCACTGCCTACCTGACCTGGACCCCAGCAGAAACACGCCAGCTGCCGGCTGGCACAGACCTGTGAGTACCGTACCCGCCGTGCTAAGCCGCGGCGGCATGTGACAGAACCCTTTCCGTTGATCTGGCACCTCCTACTGTTTCACTGAGATAACACATGGCTGAAGAACCGATGCATATAGTTGAAATGTAAGAATCTGAATACTGTTCGGAAGACGAATCCTGTATACCAGAATGCCCGAGGGAATTCCCATAAGGATTGGATAAGGTGGTACATCCCAACTCTCATTTTCCTAGATGCAGACTTTGAAGAACTATTATTGCTGTGGTTTTTAGAAACTGTAGTATATTGGTCTTGTGATGTTTGAGCTTGTGGAGGTGACTTGGATGAGTCCACATGAGGAGTCCTTGGGTTAAATCTTTTAATTACACCTTCACTAAAAGATAACAATTTCTGCAGCACAGGATCATTGGCCTCCATGAGTGGATTGGCCCATTCTAAGGCTTCTCCTCTAAAGGCTAGGTATAGATGTTGGACTAGGTTGATCGGAGTAAGACCACTGGCAGGATTTAACTTCATTATAGTCAAATATCGGTCTACTAGGGTATTGTATTGCAGGAGATCTCCATCAAAATACATGCAAGCTGAGTCTTCAGATGATACTTCGGAGAAATTAGATGATTTTACTAAAGAAGAACTTAACTCCACTTTCGGTTCTCTGTGCTGGGAAGTAAGATGAACAGTACCTATACGTTCCATAGATCACATTCTGATGGCTGGTCAAGAATCCCAGACTTCTTTGGGCAGGAATTTTTGAAGACTTTGACTGAGCATAGGTCTCAGGTGAATACATCTGTACAGACACCTTGGACAGCTTTGGCTGAGGAGAAGTTTCAGATGGATATAGCTGGACTGACACCTCTTGGACTTCTGGTGAGGCAGGAATCTCAGCCATTTTAGGCAAAACAGGGACCTTTTGAGCCTTAGGCAAAGCAGGCACCTCTGGAGCATCAGAATAGGCCAGTGTAGCAGGCAAAACTTTAGGCCAGGGCAGTAGTGACCTCAGGCCCGGAGGCCAGGGCAGTAGTGACCTCAGGCCCGGAGGCCAGGGCAGTAGTGACCTCAGGCCCGGAGGCCAGGGCAGTAGTGACCTCAGGCCCGGAGGCCAGGGCAGTAGTGACCTCAGGCCCGGAGGCCAGGGCAGTAGTGACCTCAGGCCCGGAGGCCAGGGCAGAAGTGTCCTCAGACTCGGAGGCTAGGGCCAACAGTTTTCCGCGTCCCTTCGTTACGCTCACCACGCTTTGGGCTCGGTGGCTATATAAAATCAACTCCATGCCAACATGGATAGTGGGGGTATGAGCGTACTAACTATAATGGGTGCCCAACTAACATAAGTACCAGGCCAACATATCAGACTCCAGGGTCCCTTGTATACAGGACCCCCTCCTGGGTTTGGGCACCCTGATTCACCCCCTCCTGGGGCTTGACACCTGGAATTACTCCCTCCTGGGGATGGACACTTGGATAAACATCCTCCTGGGGCTGGACACTCAAAATCACCCCCTTCTTGGGCTGGACACTTGAAATACCATCTTGGGGCTTGACGCAGGAAACCCTCTTTGGGACCGGAGACAGCGAACCCCCTCTTGGTGCGGTACGCAAGGAACTACATTCGGGAACAGAAAATTCTGAACCCCTTCTTGGGGCTGGGACGTGCGGTGTGATGTAGGGGACAGGGACATGCGGTTTGATGTAGGGGACAGGAACGTGCGGTGTGATGTAGCACAGGGATTTGCGGTGTGATGTAGGTGACGGGGACGTACGGTGTGATGTAGGGCACATGCAGTGTGATGTAGGTGATGAGGGCATGTGGGTGTCAGGGACATGCAGTGTGATGTAGGTGGTGGGGGCGTGTGATGTGGGTAACAGGGATGTGTAGTGTGATGTAGGTGACAGGGACGTGCAGTGTGATGTGAGTAACGGGGACATCCAGTGTAATATAGGGGACATGGATGTGTGGTGTGATATGATGTGATGTAGGTGACTGGGACATGCTGTGTGATGTAGGTGATAGGGACATACAGTGTCATGCAGGTGCCAGCGAGGTGCAGTGTGATGTGGGTGCCAGCGAGGTGCAGTGTGATGTGGGTGCCAGGGAGGTGCGGTGTGATGTGGGTGCCAGGGAGGTGCGGTGTGATGTAAGTGCCAGGGATGTGCGGTGTGATGTGGGTGACAGGGACGTGCGGTGTGATGTAGGGGACAGGGACGTGCGGTGTGATGTAGGGGACAGGGACGTGCGGTGTGATGTAGGGGACAGGGACGTGCGGTGTGATGTAGGGGACAGGGACATGCGGTGTGATGTAGGGGACATGGACGTGCATTGTAATGTGGGTGACAGGGAGGTGCCGTGTGATGTGGGTGATAGGGACGTGCGGTGTGATGTAGGGGACGTGGTGTGATGTAGGGGACCTGCAGTGTGATGTGGGTGACGGGGACTTGCAGTGTGATGTAGGTGATGAGGATGTGCAGTGTGATATAGCGGACAGGGACATGCAGTGTGATGTAGGTGACGGGGACGTGCAGTGTGATGTAGGTGATAGGGACGTACAGTGTCATGCTGGTGCCAGGGAGGTGCAGTGTGAAGTAGGGCACAGGGACGTGCGGTGTGATGTAGGGGACAAGGACATGCGGTGTGATGTAGCGGACATGGACGCGCTCTGTCATGTAGCGGACAGGGACGTGGGGTGTGATATAGCGGATGGGGACGTGCGGTGTGATGTAGGGGAAAGAGACATGCGTTGTGATGTAGTACAGGGACGTGCGGTGTGATGTAGGGGACAGGGATGTGCGGTCTGATGTAGCACAGGGACATGCGGTGAGATGTAGGGGACAGGGACGTGCGGTGTGATGTAGGGGTCAGGGACTTTTGGTGTGATGTAGGGGACAGGGACTTTTGGTGTGCTGTAGGGGACAGGAACGTGCGGTGTGATGTAGGAGACAGGAACGTGCGGTGTGATGTAGGGGACAGGAACGTGTGGTGTGATGTAGGAGACAGGAACGTGCGGTGTGATGTAGGGGACAGGGACGTGCGGTGTGATGTAGGGGACAGGGACTTTTGGTGTGATGTAGGGGACAGGGACTTTTGGTGTGCTGTAGGGGACAGGAACGTGCGGTGTGATGTAGGAGACAGGAACGTGCGGTGTGATGTAGGGGACAGGAACGTGCGGTGTGATGTAGGGGACAGGGACGTGCGGTGTGATGTAGGGGACAGGGACGTGCGGTGTGATGTAGGGGACAGGGACGTGCGGTGTGATGTAGGGGACAGGGACGTGCGGTGTGATGTAGGGGACAAGGGCTGGGGTGTGGTATAGGGGAGAGGGGTGTGCGATGTGATGTAGGGGACAGGTACTTGCGGTGTGATGTAGGGGACAAGGACCGGGTGTGATGTAGGGGACAGGGACGTGTGGTGTGATGTAGCGGACAGGGTCGTGCGGTGTGATGTAGCGGACAGGGACGTGCGGTGTGATGTAGGGGACAGGGACGTGCGGTGTGATGTAATGGACAGGGAAGAGTGGTGTGATGTAGGGGACAGGGACGCGCTGTGTGATGTAGGGGACAGGGACGTGCTGTGTGATGTAGGGGACAGGGATGTGCGGTGTGATGTAGCACAGGGACCTGCGGTGTGATGTAGCACAGGGACCTGCGGTGAGATGTAGGGGACAGGGACGTGCGGTGTGATGTAGCACAGGACAGGGATGTGCTCTGTGATTTTTTTTTAAAGCATAGAACAAACAATACCATGTGGTTCATCACACTGCAATATACACACTGATGTACGGTATGTCTCCATAGTATTTTTCTTTTGAGATTTATGTGTTTATGCCAGCAGGCATTTCAGGAGGCTCGAGGGCGGCATGCAGCCATGCACTTCCACACTAACCTTCCTTTGCCGCCTGCCTGTACAGTGTTCTGTGTACTGAATCTTGGTGGGCCCCGCATGCTTGTCCCCCATTGTCTCCCCTCTCCTCTCTTGTGTATGATTACCTGCTTGTTCTCCCCACACTTCTGCCCATTCATCCAGACTGCCCCTGAATGTCTGCTTGCTCGTCACCCAGCTCACCCTGCTTCACTAGCCCCTTGTCCTCCTCTTGACTGCCTGATCTCCCACTTCCCCGCATGTAGGCCTGCTCATCCCCCAATTGACTGCTCCCTCCGACCCACCCCACTCATAGGCTGAGAGGAACTGGCACATACCCAGCAGCACCCCTGTCAGGGGCTGGCTGGCAAATTTTAGGCTAGGAGGCAAGTCCAGAGCACTGGCCCATACCCCCCCACCTCCCAACGGAGGACTGAATGCCTGTGTGCGCCGGAGGCGTGTGGCCTATACCATGATTGTATTGTGTACCTGCAGATTGCACATTGTGATGCTAATTACACATTATGCCGACCCCTTGATGCCCATTACACCCATACTGCAATTACCCAATGCTCCCCACACCGTAATGCCCATTACGCCCCATACCATGATGCCCATTACACCGCACAATGTGATGTCCACAGTGCCAGATTTGCCCCCATAGTGCCAGATATTCCGCCACAGTGCAAAATACACATATGCCCCCACAGTGCCAGAGACACATATGCCCCCACAGTGCCAGATATGCCCCCACAGTGCCAGAGACACATATGCCCCCACAGTGCCGGAGACACATATGCCCCCACAGTGCCAGAGACACATATGCCCCCCCAGTGCCAGAGACACATATGCCCCCACAGTGCCAGGGACACATATGCCCCCACAGTGACAGAGACACATATGCCCCCACAGTGCCAGAAACACATATGCCCCCACAGTGCCAGATATTCCCCCCACAGTGCCAGAAACACATATGCCCCCCACAGTGCCAGATATTCCCCCCACAGTGCCAAATACACATATGCCCCCCACAGTGCCAAATACACATATGCCCCACAGTGCCAGAATTTCCCACCAGCAACTCACCATTGTTGCTTTCTCTCCATCCGTTGCTGCTGCTGGGGGGAGGGGCGGCGGGGGAGAGCGCAGTACATGCCCCTCCTGCCCACACCCCAGTCCAGTGAGGCTACTACCGACAGCCCTCCTGCGCTGGCCGCGGCTTCCAGAACACGGCCGCTTTAACAGGAAATGTCCGCCGGCCTCCTGCTTTGAGGACATGTCAGGAGGGCTGGAGGAGGTGGACAATGCGCAGCCAGTGACTAGGTAAGCGGCCCGGGGGGCACATGGCACCCTGCCCCCTGACCCAGCCCGCCCCTGACCCCCCTGCCCTGATGCACATACTCCGCAATCTAAGAAATCAGGACAGTTGGAGTTGGAGGTATGGCACAATATTTAGATGCCTACAGATGGTCACCCTACATTTTTGGTGCCACTTACTGTTACCTCAATAGTCCCTCAAGTATATTCAATGCTGGGGGTGAGCTGTGACAGACCACCCCGTCGGTATTCAACTGACTCCCCCCCCCCCCCCCCCCTCGCATACACCGATTTCCCCTTGCTATGTTTTTGGAGCGAGGGGGAATCGGCGTAAATGCAGTGGGCTCCCTGCATTAGCCGCAATCCTCGCTGTTTGGGGAATCCTCGTGACAGCGAGGATTCCCCCAGAACATTGAATATGAGCAGCGGCCGGCGCGGGGGTTAAACAGCGAGGATGACTGATCTTTGGTGCCCCCCACCGTTTAACCCCCTCACTGGCCGCATAGAATACGCCCCCCTGTGTGAAATAGTCACTGCCAGCAGCATCGCTATGACACTTTGGCGAATGCACAATGCAAACACATTGTCACATTGTTTTTTTTTTACCTTTCCACGTTGGTAAAAGAACAAAGGTTTTTTTTTTTTACCCGAATGTCGACACAACAGTTTGTTTACATAAATAGTAAAACGTAGCATCGCATCCTCTCGTATGGATCGCTGCGATCGCCATGCTTCGGGCA
Source organism: Crinia signifera (assembly GCF_055691185.1). NCBI lineage: Eukaryota > Metazoa > Chordata > Amphibia > Anura > Myobatrachidae > Crinia > Crinia signifera. Next base: position 203,036,081 of record NC_139221.1, on the reverse strand, counting down.
CGGTGCCTCGCTACGCTCAGCTCACTATGTTATTCTCCCACTACGACCTAGTGGATGGTAGGGCATGAAATACCACCTGTGGGCACATGTCGTGTCGACATGGACACTGAAACGTACCACCGCCTCCCCTCGCATAGCTCGCTACTCTCACCATGCTTTGGGCAAGGTGCGTTGCTACACTCGGCACACTATTTTATTCTCCCACTACGCCCTATTGCACGGTAGGGGAATGGGATCATTCGTCAGACTGCATTTAGGTCTACAGTCATTAGGTCGACTCCACTAGGTCGACTGGCAGGAAGGTCGACCTGACTTAGGGTCGACATGGGCCAAGGTCGACATGACTTAAGGTCGAATTTGCATAAAGGTCGACATGAGGAAGGTCGACTGGTCATAAGGTCGACATGGGTTTTTCACTGTTTTTTGATCCGAATGTCGACACAGTCGACATGGACACAGTTGGCAATGAGAATCGGACCCTTGCATCGCTCGCTTCGCTCGCAATGCTTCGGGCACGGTGCCTCGCTGCGCTCGGCACACTATTTTATTCTCCCACCATGCCCTAGTGGATGGTAGGGCATGAAATACCGCCTGTCGGCACATGTCGGCTCAAAAAACAGTGAAAAACCCATGTCGACCTTATGACCAGTCGACCTTCCTCATGTTGACCTTTATGCAAATTCGACCTTAAGTCATGTCGACCTTGGCCCATGTCGACCTTAAGTCAGGTCGACCTTCCTGCCAGTCGACCTAGTGGGGTCGACCTAATGACTGTAGACCTAAGTTCATTCTAATAGATGACCGCATCCCACGGTAGGGCATGAAATACTGCCTGTCGGCACATGTCGTGTCGATATGGACACAGAAACGTACCACCGCGTCCCCTCGCACGGTGATTTGGCTAAAAAAAATAATTAAAAACCCCATGTCAACCTTTTGAATGTCGACTTTCCCCATGTCAACCTAATGACCCTGTCGACCTAACCCATGTCGACCTTCTTGCATGTTGACCTTCTTGCATGTCGAACCAATTGTGTTGATCTAATGTTTGTCGACCTAGTTGCTGGTGACCTAATGACCGTATCCCAACTAATCAATTATCCCTGACAGGCAGTTTCTATTCCAGCCTCACTTTGTGCATCTTCAGGGTTTTCATTTGAGCTTATGGAAAGAACAGTTTGTCTGTGAATGATTATAAAAGAGTTACAAGAGAAACAATTTATGACACTTTTTACTTTGATTCATGTGTAAAGTTGACATGAAGAATATATTACATTGTGTTGCTGAATTATTGTGCAGTATATTATATGTTCTATATGGACGAAGCTTATTTTGTACCGGTATCCCAGTTTGAAAGTTCTGAGGTATGCTCTTCTGGGGCTGGCTCTCTTGCCCCCAGCCATCTGCCTATCTCAGGGTTGCCTACTTTTGAAGAATAATTTCAGGGAGAAATGTAAAAGTGAAGGGGGCGGGCCTTGCATCACCAGGGGGCGGGCCTAATATGGTCCCCAACCAATCAGAAAAATATCTCTGTGGATCGCTTGCACTGTAGTCCTCAAAGGGTTATATGGTTTTGCAATGTGCCCTGAATGTATGAAGCTTAAGACATGCAACTACTTTCCGGAGGAGGGGGGAGGAAAACAGACTTAAGGAGGAGAGGATTTTATTGCGGCAACTCTGCTGCTTGCCGGGCACAGTTTACTTTTAGCCAAGTGATTAAGGGGATATCTGCTGTCCTGGCTAGTGAAGTGTGACACACAGACGCCAGAGCAGGGAACTCACACTTAGCCTAGATGAGTATCCAATTACCGTAGTTCTGCAGTGTGGAAACCAGTCTCCGTGTCTGAAAGCTGGAGCCGGCTGTCACTGTGTGCTGCTGCTGCTGGAAGTCGGAAGCTGCTGCGCTATCATCTGTTGCTGCTAGGGATGATGATAGCTTCACTTCCTGTACTGTGTACCCGGCGGTACACGGGGTCAGGAGGTCTTCTAGCTACTGCAGGTACTATTGCCGCGATGTGTATTGCGCGGCTTTATCATGTCAGCGGCACTCATTGGGGAAGCAAAGCAGCAGCTGCGGGAGAAAGGGGCCCTCTTCCGGGAGTCCGTGAGATGTCCCATGATTCCGGGAGTCTCACGGACATTCCGGGAGAGTCGCCAACCCTGGCCTATCTGCTGTGGGAGCCCGTTTCTTTTGCACACCGTTGCGGGAGCCCGGTTCACTTGCCTGCAGCCTTGGGGAGCCTGATACTCCTGCCTGCTGTGTAGGAGCCCGGCTTTTCTCCATGCCGCATCTGGAGTCTTCGCACTGCTGTTCCCAGCCCTCCTGCTTGCTGTCACAGGAGTCTCTTGTCGCCGGCTCTTGTCTCTGTTGCGGCGGCCCCCGTTCTGGTGCCCCCAGCTCTTCTCCCTGCCACCCCCGGCCGGAAGCCAAGCTATTTTTAATGCAGCCCCCAACACTTATTCCTGCAGTCCCTGCCTACCATCACAGGAGCCCGGATGTCCTCCCTGCCACACCCTCTCACCCTGCAATCCTGCTCTCACCATGCATTGTCTCTTAAACCCTACATCTTCCCTCTCACCCTGCATCCTGTTCCACCCTGCATCTTCTTTTACCCTGCACCCCCCTCTTTCTCTGCCTACCCCCTTCTCCTGCATCCCCTCTGACCTTGCATCCTCTCCCACCCTGCACCCCCACCCCGTCAGCCGGCATTCTCTTTCACAATATGTCCCAACCCTCATTCCTATGTCCCTCTCCCCAATATGTCTCTCTCTCACCCTGCATCACCCCTTACTCTGTCCCTCTCCCCAATATGTCATCCTTCCATCCTGCATCCCCCATCTCACCCAGTGCCTTTCTCCCACCCAGTGCCTCAATCCCCAATATGTCTCTCACCCTCCCTGCATCCTCTTCCACCAAGCATCCCCCATTCCTCTGTCCCTCACTCCAATATGTCCCTCTCCCACAATGCATCCTCTCCCACCCAGCACCCCCACCTCCCCCTGTCCCTCTTCCCAATGTGTTCTCCTTTCACCTGGTGCCACTCTCCCACCCAGTGTCCCAATATGTCCATCTCTCAACCAGCATCACAACGTCCTCTGTCCCTCTCCCTAAAATGTCCTCCTCCAATCATACATCCCCCCTTTCACCATCTGCTCTTGCCTCCCTCATTCCTTCCTTCACTATGTGTCCTCCCTCTCATCTAGTGCTCTAATTCCCAATATGTCCCTCTCCCAACCTGCACCACCCTTCTTTATCTGCATCCCCTTCCACCAAGTGTCCCCTCTCACCCTGCATCTTCTCCCACCCTACACCCCTCATCTCAGCCTGCATCCTCTTCCACAGTATGTTCCAATCCCAAATATATCCCTCTCCTCAATATGTCCACACTGCATCCTCCCTCTCAACCAGTGCCCTGCCCCCCATCATTCCTTCCTCCACTATGTGTCCTCATTGTCATCCAGTGTCTCCTAAGAACACACCCCTTGTGCTAGACATTTACAGCAAAAACATGCCAGAAGATTATGCAGAAGCTAGGCTGGGATCTGTAGTGCAGTGGATGTGGATGTTACATACCTGTTAGATGACAAGAAATAGATGGATTAGTCCAGATTCATGCAGAATAAAACTGTTTCTTTAACTGTTCAGATTGCACCCTTAGTTAAGAACACCCTTTGTTAAAACAGCAAGCTGAAAGTCAGCAAGCTGCCTTGCTTCTAACCCTACAGAAATACTATCCCAAATTAAGGGCAAGGCCAGGCCAGACCATTTGCCCACCTGATTGAAATGCCTATTTTTTCCCTGCGCATGCCATCAATTATGCCTGGTTGCCATGTGACGGTCCTCATGGAAGGCTCTGAGCTGTTGCCTGGCACCGGCGGAGAGCAGCAGTGAGTGAGTGAAGAGTGTTCTGCCAGCCACCCCTCTCCATCTCCTCTCCTATCAACAGCCCCCTTACCCATCTCTGCACATTGCATTTCCATCTGCTGCATCTCTGCACCTGCGCCCTTCCATCTATTACATCCTTGCCTATGTGGCATCCTTACTTCTTTAATCTGCCTGGCCTGCATCCCCGCTCCCCATCTCAATTCGTGCCAGCATGCCCCCTTTCCTTCCCTTAGCTCCTGCCAGCATCCCCTCTCCTTATCTTCACTCCTGCCAACATCCCCCCTCCCCATCTCCACTCCTGCCAGCATCCCCCATTTCCCTCCCTGCACCAGCTTCTTCTATTGCCGCTGATCTGCTCCCCATCTCCGCTCCTGAAGGCATCCTCCCTTTGCCTCCCTGCACCAGCTCCTTCTATCACCGCTGATCTGCTCCTGCCAGCATCCCCTCTTCCCGCCTCTGCTACTGCCAGAAGCCCCCTCTCCATCTCCGATCCTGCCAGCATCCTCACTTTGCCTCCCTGCACCAGCTTCTTCTATAGCCGCTGATCTGCTCCTGCCAGCAGCCCCCTCTCCATCTCTGATCCTGCCAGCAGCCCCCCTCCTCCACTCCTGCCATCATCCCCTCTCCCCATCTCCGCTCCTGCCAGCATCCCCCATTTCCTTCCCTGCACCAGCTTCTTCTATTGCCGCTGATCTGCTCCTGCCAGCATCCTCTCTCCCCATCTCTGATCCCTCCAGCAGCCCCCCTCCCGTCTCCGTTCCTGCCAGCATCCTCCCTTTGCCTCCCTGCACCAGCTCCTTCTATCGCCGCTGATCTGCTCATGCCAGCATCCCCTCTCCCCATCTCTGCTCCTGCCAGATGCTCCTCTCCCCATCTCTGCTCCTGAAAGCATCCCCCCTCCCCATCTCCACTCCTGACAGCAGTGCCCCTCCCCATCTCTGCTCCTGCCAGCATCCCCCCTCCCCATCTCCACTCCCGGCAGCATCCCCCTACCCATCTCTGCACCTTGCGCTTTCATTCGCTACATATCCGCTCCTGCCCCCTTCCATCTAACATATCTCTGCTCCTGCCACATCCTTACTTCTTTAATCTGCCTTGCCTTCATTCCCCCTCCCCCATCAAAAAAATAAATTGAAAAAAGCTATGAAATTCCATAGACAAAAAAACACGGTTTCACATGTGCCATTACAAATAATCTGGCATTTCAGAAACCTGTCGTAAGTCTGCTGACGCCTTGCGCAATGCTGATATGGTATGCCATCACAGCTTTGTGGGTAAGTGCAGATTCAGCACTCTCACAGAGTGAGATTGCTGTCACTCACACAATGGTGGAGCTTCTTATTCACAGATGCAGTCTATGCAACTGAAGGTCTGAGCAGAAGACAGAGCATGAGCGGATGGTGTAAAAGCGGTGTTGATTGGGGAGAAGACATTGTGGTGTGGATGGGGAGGAATATAAATGCATAGATGGTGGGAATGCACTGATGGGGGAATAACTAAGCAGATGGGTGGAAAACAGTGGCACAGATTGGGGGAGGTAAGACAAAATGATGCGATTAGGTGGGAAACAGTGGAGCAGTTGGAGGAAAGACAGAGTGGCCCAGATAGGAGAAAGACAGTAGCATGGATTGGGGGGGCGGAGGACTAGGAAACTAGCATGGATGAGAAGGACAGAGCAGCATGGATGGAGGGGGAGACAGAGTATCACTAATAGAGGGGAAGCCAGTGGTGCAGATGGAAGGAAACAGAGTAGCATCGATATGGAAAGACAGGGCAGCCCAGATGGGGAAAGACACATTGGTGTGGATGAGAGAATACAGACTAGCACAGATGGGAGAACACACAGCGGTAGGGATTGGGGAAGACAAAACCGCATGGAGGCGTATAGGAGAAGAAAGTGTAGATGCATAGTAGTTGGAGTATTATAGTTTTTGCAATTATGAAAGATGTTTGTGGTAACTGCATATGAATACTATATGAAATGGATAGTAGGTAGTGAGTGTGAAAGATGTTGGACCCCAGTGGCATAGTTCTAGTAACTCAGTGGGATAGACAGTGTTAGATGTTTGTGTATACTTATTAGGATCAGTGTGCCAGATAACTGCTCAGACCTTCAGTTGCATAGACTGCATGTGTGTATTCCAATGAGCACACTAATCTGTGAATTAGCAGCTCCACTATTGTGTGAGTGACAGCAATCTCACTCTGTGAGAGTGCTGAATCTGCACTTACCCACAGGCTGTAATGACATTCCATATCTGTATTGCGCAAGCAACACGTCTTAATGATCGGAATTTCATTGCTTTTTGGCATTTGAGTGGCAGAGTTACGACAGGTTTCTGAAATGCCAGATCATGTGGAAGAAGCCTTAATGGCACATGTGAAACCGGGTGTTTTTTTGTCTATGGAATATATATATATATGGTCTCCTCTCACACGACCCTTGATGAAGTCCCAAACATAAAAAAGGGGATGAAACGCATTGGTCATTGGATACTAACCTCCACCCTCCATTGTGCATGAAGCACACTACAGATATGCTTTTATTTTTTGTAAATTGTACGAGTCCATTACTTATGTTTTTTATTTATTAAACTGCCTTTTTTAAACGTTATCACACTATCTATTTCTTACCCCCCTTGGTGGGAGTTTTTTTCTATTTAAGGTACCCTAAATTCGAAAAGGTACAGGGGTCCCTGTTGATATCGGACCCCTGTCTAATGTGAGTCATTCATTTTTCTTATTTAACACTATACACTGGGTGTAATCTAATTTTTGACCACACGGTGGCAGTAAACCACCACTTATCACCAGTCACTTTGAGGAATTTTGCTTTTAACAAAGTATATCCTCTCCTTTGGGCCCGTATACTCCTCCCGAGTTCCATACCTACGGATGAGGAGGACCAATCAAGAGACGGACATAAGAAAGTCATTGGTACACGTGATCTTTCTCTGCTTTTCCGGTACGCATATCACTTCGCTGTTTAAGGATATTCACTATTCACATTTTACACTGAAGGCGCAGCTGTCTACCATTGACTTTATCTTTAAATCGGTCACGTTGGAAAAAACATGACCACCTGAGACGTTTTGCAGCCCCTTGTATTTTCTTGGAGTGTAACTAACTAATTATATTTATATCTATTGTTTATTGTACACACCACATCATCATTTCATTCACTGGAGTTAGGTTGTAGCGCTTAGTGGAATCTATATATATATATATATATATATATATATATATATATATATATATATATATATATATATATATATATATACATACATATACAGGGAGAAGGCCGGCACTCCACTTTGTGGCAGGGTTTACTTGCCTGGGTGCATTCATGTTGCAGCAAGCAGTCCAAATAAATATTGGAAGGTACAGCGGCACTCACAGGACATGAAGAGCAAATAATCAGACCACTGGACTTGAACCCCAAAGTGGTCTGATTATTAATTGCTCTCACGTCCTGTGAGTGCCGCCGTACCTTCCTATATATATATATATATATATATATATATATATATATATATACAGAGCAAGACAAAGGGCACTCAGGGTCTTTTTAGAGGTGAAAGCAAGAGACTGTTTATTCAGTCATAGAAAGTCCGTCACTTAGACGGACTTTCTATGACTGAATAAACAGTCTCTTGCTTTCACCTCTAAAAAGACCCTGAGTGCCCTTTGTCTTGCTCTGTATATACCAGGGGCTGCAAGGTCCCTATTGCTGGCACCGGGGCGTTTCAACCTCACCTTGGCTATATTTAAGACCTGAAGTGCCGGATCCATCCTCTGTTTATATATATATATATATATATATATATATATAAACTGAGAGTTTATATAGAAAACTCCCGAATGGCCACAGCTTCTGACAGTCCCGAATAGTTTGAATCCGTCTTGCATATGTCCGATGTTAGATGAAAGAGTTCCATGCTATCATCTCATTAAGGCCTGTAGGCGCCATAGAATTGAGCTTTAGAATCCACTCCGACTCCCTCTTGGACAAAAGTTGTTGTCTATTACCACCCTTACTTAATGGGTCTGACGTCAGAGGAGGCCAGACCCCGGAACCCGGAAGTGGGACCCGGAGACGCCGGCGCGGGAATACGAGCGACACACACGAGCTACTTAAGGTAAGCACTGAGCACTTTCTTGTCTTCCCTACATCCCCCACCAGCACTTCCAGCACTTTATGTCTCTCCTGATGAAAAGGCGTCCAGCCTTGAAACGTCGCTAATATGAGACAATGATGTATCGCACAGATATGACATAAAAACCTGTTTCAAGAAATCCGTGAGTGCCGCTCGTTTCTCCAAGGCCCTGCCATAAGCCGAAGGGATTTCAGTTTGTACCAATGCAAGTGAAGGCACCACGGTACAATACATCGTTTGTCCAGAGTGCCGAGCGTATCCCAGTATATCCCAGTATATCCTGGTTTGCAGTGGAGTAAGCATCCACATTCCCCTACTGCGGATTTTACTATATTTTTTTACTGAGTGTGAGAAAGGAAGCTCCTACCCTCAAGCCTGTGGGTTAAATCCATACTTTTGGATCTCACTCCCTTGGCTATATACACCTGCTTGCCCTCTGAAGGAGTTATATTTGGATTTTTATCCTTGGCTCTAAATCTCCGTCTCCACCCACACTGATTTTAACTGACTGTACGTGTAAAGGAACATTGTCCATTATTGCCATTGTTGTCTGGATTTCTGGCCATATTTGGCCTTGCCATGCCCCTGATGAAGTCGTGTAGACGAAACGCGTTGGGCTTCCAATAAAGAACTGCTTTTTACATTCGAGGTCTTCGGTATTATTTTGAAGTATACGAATACTCCGTCTGAATATAAGTGACCGCAGGATCACACCAATCTGGGACTATTAATATATATATACACTTTTTGGCTAGGTGGTACCATTTGAGCGCACTCTGGACACCCCCTTTTTGTGTATCCTATCTTCTGTCTCTCACTAACAGGAGAGTCGCTCCAGAGGTGCAGCTGGTCGAAAGACCCATTTTAGCGCAATTCCTGACCACATTGTTTGGTTATATATATATATATATATATATATATATATATATATATATATATATATATATATGGTACTTATGTATTATCTGGGCTCCCATGTTAAATGCAGCCAATTTTTTCATACCACAACTATCCAACTACGCATGGAGTTGATTTTATATAGTGTGGCGAGCGCAGCGAGCCACCGTGCCCGAAGCGTGGTGAGCGCAGCGAGCCCCGCGAGGGGACGCGGTCTCATAAGAAAAATGGGAGCCCAGATATTACATAAGTACCATATATATATATATATATATATATATATATAATGAAATTGAATGGAGTCACTCACCAGTCTTCAGGTAAATGAAGGTGAGTTTAATCAGGCAGCATGGCAATAATAGTGGGCATCGACGTTTCGGTCCGCCTCTGGGACCTTTTTCAAGATAAAGTACAGGGGCTAATGCCTCACTATTTATGCAACCAGTGACCCGGAAGTGCTTCATCAAAATCAATTAATCAAATAATGGTTAAAATTTATATACCTCAGTATCTTATATACATCATTAATCCTATGACACATAGGCATACTGGCGCGGAGTCCAAATGTAAAGTGCAAGTGCTTGTTGGTAAAGTTTAAAGTGCTTAAAGAATAGTGCAGTGTATAAACATACCTGTGGTCCGCATGTATGGAACGCACGCTACCGGACCCGGAAGTGACGCGCTAGGGGTGACAGTGCCAGCTTACGTGATGCTCAGCATCAGCGTCTCCGGTTTGTACTGAGTGAATAGTGTGTAGTGTGGGTATTCTATGGCCCGCATGCTTGAAACGCACGCTGCCGGACCCGGAAGTAACATAGAAGGGTGACTGGTCCACGCTGTGTGCAGCGTCACCGTAACCAGTTGCTATGGGAACAGTTTGTGTTGGATTTTGTCTCTGAGGTCACGTATCGCGCCTCATGAGCTTCCAATAATAGTGCTCATGTTATAGATGAAATATGTTTGTGAAACTTATGTGATATTTAATGTTGTGGTGTAATAAAAATTGGGACTCTATAAAAATGCCTGTGATGTAATTTAGTATTCATATGCTATACATCAGCATTCAAGTCCGCGGATATTAGAAAATACGTGCTTTGTAGCACACTTTATCCTTTATCACTGCAGGACTGTGACATTATGGTGTAACTGGCTCCGTATACCGGAGTCTACACTGCTGCCGTGACTGCACGGTCTATCCTCTATGCCAGGGCTGGGCAACACCGGCCCTCCAGATGTTGATGAACTACACATCCCAGCATGCCTTGCATCAGTTTCAGCATGGCCACATAGCAAAACGAATGCAAAGCATCCTGGGATGTGTAGTTCACTAACATCTGGAGGGCCGGTGTTGCCCAGCCCTGCTCTATGCAGTCAAAATTGCCCTGATTCACACACCCTACCCAGTGTTCAAACAATCTCCGGGATTTGTGTATTTATTATTAAAGTGTCAGGGCTTTCATTCATCATTTGTCACGCTTATTTTATGCATACATATGCGGGCGGGATCAGCTGTATGTAAGAGTGCCGCTTTATATTGGCTACTCATTCAGCCCGTCCAGCGTGAATGAAGAGTTACTGCAATAAATATTGTACAGTGTTTGTTGGTACTGTAGCAGATAAGGGGTTGTGTCTTATCATACACCTTACCCCTGTCCCTGCAAAGTAGCTGTATCTCAGGGCAATTTTGACTGCATAGAGGATAGACCGTGCAGTCACGGCAGCAGTGTAGACTCCGGTATACGGAGCCAGTTACACCATAATGTCACAGTCCTGCAGTGATAAAGGATAAAGTGTGCTACAAAGCACATATTTTCTAATATCCGCGGACTTATTGTTATTAACACTGCAAGGTCCTTGTAACAGTATTGTTGTGTACGACAGACGGGTTGAACAAATAGCCGGCGCAGTACGGCGTATAAGGAAAACTCAAACCTGCTCCCCGCTATAATACATTTATTGTCATACGAAATGTACCCTTTTACCAATGAGGAAATTTGAGACATATATGTTTAATAAAAACACACAAGCAGCTCTGACAACATAGTCAGTTTATGCGCACTGACATCCAGATCTGGAGATTGCACAAACAGCTTGCACAGTGTGTACCTCACACCACGGAGGATTAGAGATTTGACAACGTGGAAGTGAGGGAGATAACCAAATAAAGAGATCACTAAATATTAGCAGGTCTGTTATAGGATACGAATGTGACAAAAGATAGCCGTCAAATGGCAGTAGAAATATATTAAAAATAACCTACACAATATCCAGCATTGCTGTGGAAAGCTCCCTACAATACGAGCTATTTTTGGGACCCGGCGGTAAACCGCTCTAATCACGGGTAGAAACTAGGGGTGCTGTCACAACAATAAAAGACAGATCATATTAGATCATTTAAATCAGTGTGTGAGGCAGGTATCAACATATGCACGTATAACCTTATCCCAGCGGTGACCCGCTTATTACATGGGTGATAAATCCCTTTTGGTTGTGCTAAAATAATACCAGACCCTCAAATACCACTGAGTACCCCCACCCTATCACCGGAAGATCCGGCGGATAAACCGCTTAAATACGGATGCTGCATCTCTAGCACCAGAGTTTTACTACTGGTGATATATGAAACCTTATATAAGGACATAAGGCGCACACAGCAATATTACTGGACAGTAAAACCTATCATTCGTATCCTTAACTTAGTACTGCATAGTGGTGCTCTCAGATAGAACATATCTCGATATATGAATGAATGGTACTAACCTCATGAGGTACCACACCAGCTTATATACTAAGGTGAACCTAGTAGGGTTACTTTTTTCACTGGACCCTTAGGAGCCATAAATCTCCTTGTCTTATCAAAAAGCTATATCCAGTGAACCCGAATAATCAGTCCAGACACGTATTACATGTAAAAAAGAAAGTGATTCTTTATTAAAGGAAACAGGGCAACATATCGAGGTCTATGATAAAAGCACTATAAAGTCCTATATTGAAACCATAGACTCGTACACACACACATCTGTATTTTTCTCTCTCTTCTTTTTTAATTAATTCACGTAGATTTTCATCTCTTTATTCACAATCTATCTTTTAATATTTCACTACAACAAGGATATCAGGTCTCTCTCTTATTAGAGACTTTTTTAGAAGATAAACATTAAAGGTTAATTTTTATGAAAGAAATTATTTGGTCCTCAGTGCGTCCACAGAAATACTTCCTTTTTTTCTTGTGGGTGTTTATGTTTATACACTGCACTATTCTTTAAGCACTTTAAACTTTACCAACAAGCACTTGCACTTTACATTTGGACTCCGCGCCAGTATGCCTATAAAGTTTAACCATTAATTGATTAATTGATTTTGATGAAGCACTTCCGGGTCACTGGTTGCATAAATAGTGAGGCATTAGCCCCTGTACTTTATCTTGAAAAAGGTCCCAGAGGCGGACCGAAACAACGATGCCCACTATTATTGCCATGCTGCCTGATTAAACTCACCTTGATTTACCTGAAGACTGGTGAGTGACTCCATTCATTTTCATTATACAAAGTAGTGACCTTCTAGCAAGCTCCCTACTCTGGATTGTCACCCCAGCAAGCTACCCTTATTGATGCGAGTGCCAGTACCATGGACTATATATATAATATATATATATATAATATATATATATAATAAATATATACAGATGGGTCAGGGTCCATCTTTGCAGGGGATGGCGCTGGCGTCGCCAGCCGCCATCCCCCGCCAGCGCCATGGCGATGGTGAGAAGGGGACGCGCGCGCACGAGAGGCGTGCGCGTCCCCTTCCGACGGCGCTTCGATCCGTTCCCCCGGGTCCCCGCCGGCTTGCCGGCGGTAACCCGGGGTCCCCGCCGCCTGCCCGCACCCCCCCTAACCCCCCCTAACCCTGTCCGTCTCCCTGAGGCGAAGACGGACAAGGTTTTCCGTTGCGCCAGCGACGGAGACTGAGACGCGCGTGCGCGTGAGACGCACGTGCGTCTCAGTCTCCTCGCTGGCGAGGCTGCTGGCGGGTCGCCAGCGCGTACGTTCTGGCGACCCGCCAGCAAGGATGGGATACATAACATACTGTATATAATATATATATATATTTCCACAGGAGAAACCGGCACTCTGCTCTTTAGGAATAAATGTCCCTGGTGCCATCAAAGTAATGTAGAGATATGTCGACGGGAGTTGCGGCACTCAGATTTAAGAAATAATCACGCTGTACAAGCAAGTTTGATCAACGTTTCAATCTATTATGATTTTCGTCAGGATAAAGTACATTACAAACAGTCAGCTTACCTTATACCCCCATACACCCACGTGCAAATGATCAGACAGTGCTGGCCAGCTCCTGGCCCGGCGCTGAAGTGTGACGTCATTGAGTATCCACTCAATGCACGTCAATCAAGTGATTAAAAGTCATGGCAACAGTATAATGACATGGTAACATAGCAACAAGGAAAAAACGTTAACAAGGAACAACTTTGCAAAGGAAAGCAATATCTCAATGCATATTAACTGTAATAGAATACAGAATACAGCAATCAGAATAAACATGTACAAGGGCAGACAATGATAAACCATATCTATAATAAAGGTACATTTAACAAGAAGCAATGTATCTAAATCAATGTAAATTTTATAAATTTTATAAGTTTTATAGATAGAGGGTTTTAAGCAACAAGATACAGTGACAACTGAGCTAGTGGGTGTTCTAAAACTATTTAGAACATAGACAGAGAAAGGCTTTCATTCAGTCCTTTCGGTGCAATAACCTGAAGTCGAAAAATCCATTCGGCTTCTCGTTTAAGTAACATGAGACCACGATCTCCACCGCGTCTGAGCGGCGGTATCTGGTCAATCATCCTATATTTTAAACTAGCTATAGAGTGTTTCGCCTCGGCAAAATGCCTGGCGACTGGTTGTTCACTTTTACCACTTTGCAGTGCTGCACGGATTGAGGAACGATGCGCAGCCATTCGTTCTTTGAATTTCCTCTGCGTCTTGCCTACATAGCTAAGACCGCAGGGACAGATTATCTGGTAGACAGTGTAGGTACTTTCGCAGGTTAAGTGGTGCCTGATTTTATATTTATGGCCAGAGTGTGGGTGCAGGAAGGTGTCCCCAGCAATTAAGTGGTTGCACGTAGTACAGCCACATTTAAAACATCCATTCTTTTTAATTAAAAAGTTTTTTGATTCTTCCCCCAGACTTGAGATATCAGTTTTAACTAAGATATCCTTAAGGTTTTTAGCCCTGGAGTAGCACGGCATAACTTTAGTGTTTTTAAGGTGCAAATCTTTGTCAGATTGGATGATTGGCCACAATTTCTTTATGTTACAATTAACCAAATTAGAGGAAGTATTAAATTGGTTCACAAATGGGAAGCAATTATCCAATTTCTCTTTATTTGGTTTTTTTTGAAGGAGTGTTTTACGATCCAGTTTAAGTACTCTGTCTTTTGTATCCAACAATAATTGTTCAGAGTAGCCTCTTTCTTTTAAACGTTCAATAAGGTTATTGATTTGATTAGTGGCCACTGTATGGTCGCTATTAATTCTGTAAATGCGGAGCATTTGCGAGAAAGGAAGACCTTTCTTCAATTTTTGTGGGTGACAGCTTTTATTATGCAACAGAGTATTTCTGTCAGTTTTCTTGTAGTAAACCGTGGTTACAATTCTTGTATCCACAATGGAAATTGAGACATCAAGGAAGTTAACATGATTTTTATCCATACAATAGGTTAATTTTACTGGGCTTTCACTCGCATTATGATTGTTGATTAACTCTTTAAATGCATCTTGGGATCCAGACCAGACGATCAGCAGATCGTCTATATATCTAGTGAAGAATTTTATATGTTTAGCAATGTCATTATTACTAAAAAACAGTTCAAATTCAACATAGAACATATACGTGTTTGCATATGTCGGAGCGACGGCAGAACCCATCGCACACCCCTGGGTTTGTAAATAATAACAGCTGTCAAATAGAAAATAATTTTTAGTCAAGATTAATTCGAGCAACAATAACCAAATGTCAATATGAGTCCCATCAAATGAACCGGCTTCCAACATAAGTCTCTTGACCGCATAAAGACCCTCATTGTGAGGGATTACAGTATAAAGGCTCGTTACATCAATAGTAATAAGCCAAGAGTCCTCTGATATACTGTCCAATGTCTCAAGCTTATTAAGTAGTGATGTGGTATCCAGCAGGTAATTAGGGTGTCTTTGTACCAGCGGTTGCAAAATCGTGTCAATCAGAATGGATGTCGGCTGGAATAATGATCCACATGCCGATATTATAGGTCGACCAGGGGGGGGATTCAGTCCTTTATGAATTTTGGGTAATGTATATAGGAGGGGTGTCCGCGGATGTTCAGGTATCAAAAGTGCGAATATTTCTTCATTTATCAAGCCTGCATCTTTTGCTAGTGTCAATATTTCACGAAGTTCTTTTTCAAAAACATACCTTGGATTTCCTCTTAGTTTAGTATAAACCCCTGGGACTTGTAGTTGTTTGTAGATCTCTGGTCTGTAGTCTGGTAAATTTTGTAGTACAATTGCACCACCTTTATCTGCTGCTCGAATTATTACTTGTGTCAAGGATGATAAATTTTTTAGTGCAGAACGTTCTTGGGGCGAGAGATTTTCTCGCTGGAGAGGTGCAGTCGCAATAGATTCATTAACATCTTTATCCAATAACCTCATAAATGTCTTTATACTTGCGTTGTATGACAAAGGATCAAAGGTAGATTTTTGTTGGAAGGGTTTCAGTTGTATAGGTATTGTTTCTTGGTTAGGTGTTGTAGTACTTTACTTTATCATTTATCATCCTTGACACAAGTAATAATTCGAGCAGCAGATAAAGGTGGTGCAATTGTACTACAAAATTTACCAGACTACAGATCAGAGATCTACAAACAACTACAAGTCCCAGGGGTTTATACTAAACTAAGAGGAAATCCAAGGTATGTTTTTGAAAAAGAACTTCGTGAAATATTGACACTAGCAAAAGATGCAGGCTTGATAAATGAAGAAATATTCGCACTTTTGATACCTGAACATCCGCGGACACCCCTCCTATATACATTACCCAAAATTCATAAAGGACTGAATCCCCCCCCTGGTCGACCTATAATATCGGCATGTGGATCATTATTCCAGCCGACATCCATTCTGATTGACACGATTTTGCAACCGCTGGTACAAAGACACCCTAATTACCTGCTGGATACCACATCACTACTTAATAAGCTTGAGACATTGGACAGTATATCAGAGGACTCTTGGCTTATTACTATTGATGTAACGAGCCTTTATACTGTAATCCCTCACAATGAGGGTCTTTATGCGGTCAAGAGACTTATGTTGGAATCCGGTTCATTTGATGGGACTCATATTGACATTTGGTTATTGTTGCTCGAATTAATCTTGACTAAAAATTATTTTCTATTTGACAGCTGTTATTATTTACAAACCCAGGGGTGTGCGATGGGTTCTGCCGTCGCTCCGACATATGCAAACACGTATATGTTCTATGTTGAATTTGAACTGTTTTTTTAGTAATAATGACATTGCTAAACATATAAAATTCTTCACTAGATATATAGACGATCTGCTGATCGTCTGGTCTGGATCCCAAGATGCATTTAAAGAGTTAATCAACAATCATAATGCGAGTGAAAGCCCAGTAAAATTAACCTATTGTATGGATAAAAATCATGTTAACTTCCTTGATGTCTCAATTTCCATTGTGGATACAAGAATTGTAACCACGGTTTACTACAAGAAAACTGACAGAAATACTCTGTTGCATAATAAAAGCTGTCACCCACAAAAATTGAAGAAAGGTCTTCCTTTCTCGCAAATGCTCCGCATTTACAGAATTAATAGCGACCATACAGTGGCCACTAATCAAATCAATAACCTTATTGAACGTTTAAAAGAAAGAGGCTACTCTGAACAATTATTGTTGGATACAAAAGACAGAGTACTTAAACTGGATCGTAAAACACTCCTTCAAAAAAAAACAAATAAAGAGAAATTGGATAATTGCTTCCCATTTGTGAACCAATTTAATACTTCCTCTAATTTGGTTAATTGTAACATAAAGAAATTGTGGCCAATCATCCAATCTGACAAAGATTTGCACCTTAAAAACACTAAAGTTATGCCGTGCTACTCCAGGGCTAAAAACCTTAAGGATATCTTAGTTAAAACTGATATCTCAGGTCTGGGGGAAGAATCAAAAAACTTTTTAATTAAAAAGAATGGATGTTTTAAATGTGGCTGTACTACGTGCAACCACTTAATTGCTGGGGACACCTTCCTGCACCCACACTCTGGCCATAAATATAAAATCAGGCACCACTTAACCTGCGAAAGTACCTACACTGTCTACCAGATAATCTGTCCCTGCGGTCTTAGCTATGTAGGCAAGACGCAGAGGAAATTCAAAGAACGAATGGCTGCGCATCGTTCCTCAATCCGTGCAGCACTGCAAAGTGGTAAAAGTGAACAACCAGTCGCCAGGCATTTTGCCGAGGCGAAACACTCTATAGCTAGTTTAAAATATAGGATGATTGACCAGATACCGCCGCTCAGACGCGGTGGAGATCGTGGTCTCATGTTACTTAAACGAGAAGCCGAATGGATTTTTCGACTTCAGGTTATTGCACCGAAAGGACTGAATGAAAGCCTTTCTCTGTCTATGTTCTAAATAGTTTTAGAACACCCACTAGCTCAGTTGTCACTGTATCTTGTTGCTTAAAACCCTCTATCTATAAAATTTATAAAATTTATAAAATTTACATTGATTTAGATACATTGCTTCTTGTTAAATGTACCTTTATTATAGATATGGTTTATCATTGTCTGCCCTTGTACATGTTTATTCTGATTGCTGTATTCTGTATTCTATTACAGTTAATATGCATTGAGATATTGCTTTCCTTTGCAAAGTTGTTCCTTGTTAACGTTTTTTCCTTGTTGCTATGTTACCATGTCATTATACTGTTGCCATGACTTTTAATCACTTGATTGACGTGCATTGAGTGGATACTCAATGACGTCACACTTCAGCGCCGGGCCAGGAGCTGGCCAGCACTGTCTGATCATTTGCACGTGGGTGTATGGGGGTATAAGGTAAGCTGACTGTTTGTAATGTACTTTATCCTGACGAAAATCATAATAGATTGAAACGTTGATCAAACTTGCTTGTACAGCGTGATTATTTCTTAAATCTGAGTGCCGCAACTCCCGTCGACATATCTCTACATTACTTTGATGGCACCAGGGACATTTATTCCTAAAGAGCAGAGTGCCGGTTTCTCCTGTGGAAATATTGTAGGAATGAATACTCGTACTTGTTCATTTCTTTAAACAAGGCACCGCTAATTATATTATCTGGATACCTTCCGTCGGACTCATTTGCAACATATTGGATTGTCCATCTACTACAAATCATCCGTATCACTGCGGTAATTCTGACAGGACACCTATGCAATTGAAGTTTATCTACCTCTGCTAAATCCAATACTAGTGTGACCCGCCGTGGTCTAGATCTTGTATTATGGCAGAACCAAATGTGACAACGGATAAGGAACCCTTCAACCCGTACAACATACCGGTTGAAAATTTATTCAGCTACTCCAAGTCAGAAGCTGACACCATCCTACATAAAGAACAATTGCTGAACGTAACTGAACTTATTCCACCTGACACAGTCTACCAAGACTTACTGCGATTGAAGAAAAAAGTTATTGACTTTGAACTGCATGGGATCACACTTAGTGATTACTACCGAGCCAAGCGCATCCCTCGCGGCTTTCGGGTACACAACTGCCCGACCATCGGTAGGATGGACCCCCACTTCTGCTCAAAATGGATATCCATCCTCAATAAATGTTCATACGATTTGATCCTGCTGGTCATTGAGCAATCAAAGAAAGAAGTAACATCAATCACTGAAAAAATTAAGGCTTTCGAGACATCGCATCTGACCAATCTTACAACAGACCCCAACACAGATTGGATGAATAAATTGACCAACCAATTGGCTGTTTATAAACAAGAACTGATTAAGTTTAAAAGAACCAAGTTTCAGAAAGTGGAACAAGATTATGAAAACCACCGTGTGTATCAGTGGCTCACAGGCAATAAATTGGGAGACAAGCAAAAACCTTTCTTTAGAAGACAAAGAAATGGCAGAACAGCACTTAATACCCAATCATCGCAAGAGACCACTAACAGCACAAGTGATTCAGAGCCCACCGTACGCCGCAGACGCCCAATCATCCCTTTAGCAGCAACAACTCGCAGGAATACTGCCAGAAAAAACGACAACCCACCAGACGTGGAAAACAAAACTGCAGGGGCAGGCCGAGGCAAGAAAGCAAGCAAAGCGAACAAATAGTTGTGAATCTATCCTCTTACGAACTTTCAAAGAGTGAACATAGCATTCTATCAAAAGGTCTCTCATTCATCCCGTCTACAGACTTCAACAACTTCACGTGGCAAATAGAAAAAACTAAACTTCATAGAAAACTCAAATTAAAAGAATATTTCGCAAAACAAAGTACTACAACACCGAAACAAAGTACTACAACACCTAACCAAGAAACAATACCTATACAACTGAAACCCTTCCAACAAAAATCTACCTTTGATCCTTTGTCATACAACGCAAGTATAAAGACATTTATGAGGTTATTGGATAAAGATGTTAATGAATCTATTGCGACTGCACCTCTCCAGCGAGCAAATCTCTCGCCCCAAGAACGTTCTGCACTAAAAAATGTATCATCCTTGACACAAGTAATAATTCGAGCAGCAGATAAAGGTGGTGCAATTGTACTACAAAATTTACCAGACTACAGATCAGAGATCTACAAACAACTACAAGTCCCAGGGGTTTATACTAAACTAAGAGGAAATCCAAGGTATGTTTTTGAAAAAGAACTTCGTGAAATATTGACACTAGCAAAAGATGCAGGCTTGATAAATGAAGAAATATTCGCACTTTTGATACCTGAACATCCGCGGACACCCCTCCTATATACATTACCCAAAATTCATAAAGGACTGAATCCCCCCCCTGGTCGACCTATAATATCGGCATGTGGATCATTATTCCAGCCGACATCCATTCTGATTGACACGATTTTGCAACCGCTGGTACAAAGACACCCTAATTACCTGCTGGATACCACATCACTACTTAATAAGCTTGAGACATTGGACAGTATATCAGAGGACTCTTGGCTTATTACTATTGATGTAACGAGCCTTTATACTGTAATCCCTCACAATGAGGGTCTTTATGCGGTCAAGAGACTTATGTTGGAATCCGGTTCATTTGATGGGACTCATATTGACATTTGGTTATTGTTGCTCGAATTAATCTTGACTAAAAATTATTTTCTATTTGACAGCTGTTATTATTTACAAACCCAGGGGTGTGCGATGGGTTCTGCCATCGCTCCGACATATGCAAACACGTATATGTTCTATGTTGAATTTGAACTGTTTTTTAGTAATAATGACATTGCTAAACATATAAAATTCTTCACTAGATATATAGACGATCTGCTGATCGTCTGGTCTGGATCCCAAGATGCATTTAAAGAGTTAATCAACAATCATAATGCGAGTGAAAGCCCAGTAAAATTAACCTATTGTATGGATAAAAATCATGTTAACTTCCTTGATGTCTCAATTTCCATTGTGGATACAAGAATTGTAACCACGGTTTACTACAAGAAAACTGACAGAAATACTCTGTTGCATAATAAAAGCTGTCACCCACAAAAATTTAAGAAAGGTCTTCCT